>NC_090320.1:108471971-108815662 GCF_040869045.1 Eurosta solidaginis | reverse complement strand
TCGCCCCTCGGCAGTGTTTGGCAAGCATCCGGGTGTATTTCTGCCATGAAAAAGCTCTCAGTGAAAACTCATCTGCCTTGCAGATGCCGTTCGGAGTCGGGATAAAACATGTAGGTCCCGTCCGGCCGATTTGTAGGAAAAATCAATAGGAGCACGACGCAAATTGGAAGAGAAGCTCGGCCTTAGATCTCTTCGGAGGTTATCGCGCCTTAAATTTTATTTTTTTTTTATCGCTTGCGTAATTAATAATGCATTTTTTTAATTTTAAAAAGTCTTTGCCGAGTATTCCGTCTGAAGGTATATTGAAATCGTCGTTAACTACATGTAAAGTGTGCGGTATCAAAAAATTATATGCAATTAAGTTGGTTTTTAAGGTTACTAAAGTTGAAATTGTTTCTGCTGTTACGCCTGTTATATTAATAATTTCATTACTATTAAAGTCACAATTTTGAGATAAACTTGAAATTTTGATTAAAGAAATCTACTAGAAAAGTACAAGGTTTGTAGGAATCGCTACATTGAAGTTCAATAAAATCTGAATAATTAAGGTTCAAGCAGTAGATGGATTTTAATACTTTTGAAGAAGATTCGTTTAATTGTCTAAATCGTGATCTCGATCTCCCAGTGTTCGCTCCTGAGGGTCGTTCACGTTTAAAGAGCGTACATTGGCATTGCTTCGCAAATTTGAACGTCTATTATTATTATTATTATTATTAGTAGCGTTATTTTACTACTACTAGGCTGATTGTTTCTATTAGTGCTATATCTGTCATTATTACTTCTATTAGAATTATTGTACCTGTAATTATTATTGTTGTAGTTATTTCTATTGTTATTGTTGAATCTTGCATTTGGATTGTTGTACCTATTATTGAAATTATTACCTCTATAATTTCTTCGAAAACTATTTTGCCAATTACCACGAGAACGAAATGCTACACTGAGAAAAAAAGTGCGCTTTAAAATTAAATGTGAACACTTTTAAATTTGTATGATTTTTAATAATCGGGGATTGCCCATATTGCTTTTTTTTTTTAAATGTATGAAAACATTTATTTGAAGCAATTTTTTAAATTTTATAATTTATTTTAATAATTTGGGAAAAATTTAAACAACGTGACATCAGGACGGACAAGGCGACAGCTGTTTCGATTATACCTTGTAAATCTCTTCAAAGCCTTTTCTCCCGGGAGTGGGAGTCGAACTCGCACCCCTACGATAGTTGAAATGGTTGTAAACGCATAGCTTTAACACATAATTGCATACGAAGTATGCAATGTGTAAAAAAGATTAAAATATGCAAAAAGAAGGCAATTGGGAAAGACTTCACAACAGGCATGACGTAGCTGAATGCGTTTACAACCATTTCAACTATCGTAGGGGTGCGAGTTCGACTCCCACTCCCGGGAGAAAAGGCTTTGAAGAGATTTACAAGGTATAATCGAAACAGCTGTCGCCTTGTCCGTCCTGATGTCACGTTGTTTAAATTTTTCCCAAATTATTAAAATAAATTATAAAATTAAAAAATTGCTTCAAATAAATGTTTTCATACATTTAAAAAAAAAAGCAATATGGGCAATCCCCGATTATTAAAAATCATACAAACAGACAAAATTGGTTAATTCGTTGTAGTTCTATAAATAGAACGAAAACAGCAACAAAACCAAAGTTTCTTTGAAAACCGCCGTACCAAGCATAGCTTTAACACATAATTGCATACGAAGTATGCAATGTGTAAAAAAGATTAAAATATGCAAAAAGAAGGCAATTGGGAAAGACTTCACAACAGGCATGACGTAGCTGAATGCGTTTACAACCATTTCAACTATCGTAGGGGTGCGAGTTCGACTCCCACTCCCGGGAGAAAAGGCTTTGAAGAGATTTACAAGGTATAATCGAAACAGCTGTCGCCTTGTCCGTCCTGATGTCACGTTGTTTAAATTTTTCCCAAATTATTAAAATAAATTATAAAATTAAAAAATTGCTTCAAATAAATGTTTTCATACATTTAAAAAAAAAGCAATATGGGCAATCCCCGATTATTAAAAATCATACAAACAGACAAAATTGGTTAATTCGTTGTAGTTCTATAAATAGAACGAAAACAGCAACAAAACCAAAGTTTCTTTGAAAACCGCCGTACCAAGCATAGCTTTAACACATAATTGCATACGAAGTATGCAATGTGTAAAAAAGATTAAAATATGCAAAAAGAAGGCAATTGGGAAAGACTTCACAACAGGCATGACGTAGCTGAATGCGTTTACAACCATTTCAACTATCGTAGGGGTGCGAGTTCGACTCCCACTCCCGGGAGAAAAGGCTTTGAAGAGATTTACAAGGTATAATCGAAACAGCTGTCGCCTTGTCCGTCCTGATGTCACGTTGTTTAAATTTTTCCCAAATTATTAAAATAAATTATAAAATTAAAAAATTGCTTCAAATAAATGTTTTCATACATTTAAAAAAAAGCAATATGGGCAATCCCCGATTATTAAAAATCATACAAACAGACAAAATTGGTTAATTCGTTGTAGTTCTATAAATAGAACGAAAACAGCAACAAAACCAAAGTTTCTTTGAAAACCGCCGTACCAAGCATAGCTTTAACACATAATTGCATACGAAGTATGCAATGTGTAAAAAAGATTAAAATATGCAAAAAGAAGGCAATTGGGAAAGACTTCACAACAGGCATGACGTAGCTGAATGCGTTTACAACCATTTCAACTATCGTAGGGGTGCGAGTTCGACTCCCACTCCCGGGAGAAAAGGCTTTGAAGAGATTTACAAGGTATAATCGAAACAGCTGTCGCCTTGTCCGTCCTGATGTCACGTTGTTTAAAATTTTTCCCAAATTATTAAAATAAATTATAAAATTAAAAAATTGCTTCAAATAAATGTTTTCATACATTTAAAAAAAAAGCAATATGGGCAATCCCCGATTATTAAAAATCATACAAACAGACAAAATTGGTTAATTCGTTGTAGTTCTATAAATAGAACGAAAACAGCAACAAAACCAAAGTTTCTTTGAAAACCGCCGTACCAAGCATAGCTTTAACACATAATTGCATACGAAGTATGCAATGTGTAAAAAAGATTAAAATATGCAAAAAGAAGGCAATTGGGAAAGACTTCACAACAGGCATGACGTAGCTGAATGCGTTTACAACCATTTCAACTATCGTAGGGGTGCGAGTTCGACTCCCACTCCCGGGAGAAAAGGCTTTGAAGAGATTTACAAGGTATAATCGGAACAGCTGTCGCCTTGTCCGTCCTGATGTCACGTTGTTTAAATTTTTCCCAAATTATTAAAATAAACTTTTAAATTTTATTTAAAGTGTCTCAGTCTATAGGTTCTTTATGGGGAACATAAAAAAAAATATTTTGTAAAAGTGCTAATTTTAAGTTTTTTAATTGTTTACTTTTAATTTAAAAGTTAAAATTTTTGTTTTTAATGTAAAATTCTTAAATTTAAAAATGTTAACTTTATTTTATAATGACAAACTTTATATTTTAAAGTAAAATATATTATTTATAATGTAATCACTTTTAAAATTGTATTAAAAGTGAATCCATTTAATTAAAAATTTTTAAAAGTTTAAAAATAAAATTATAACGCTTATTTTGAAAATGTTAAATTTAAAATGTAAAGTGATCAATTTGCAGAAAAGTGTTAACATTTACATTTAAAGTGTTCACTTTATAAATCAAAGTGGCACTTTCTAATTAAAAGTGTTAACTTTGACATTTAAAGTGTTCACTTTATAAATCAAAGTGGCACTTTCTATTTAAAAGTGTTCACTTTGAAATCTAAAGTGTTCACTTTTTAAATCAAAGTGGCACTTTCTATTTAAAAGTGTTCACTTTGACATTTAAAGTGTTCACTTTATAAATCAAAGTGGCACTTTCTATTTAAAAGTGTTCACTTTGACATTTAAAGTGTTCACTTTATAAATCAAAATGGCACTTTCTAATTAAAAGTGTTCACTTTGACATTTAAGAATTTAGAAGTGTAAACAAGATACAAGAATGACCAGTCAGGGTAAAATTATACCGGAAAACGGCTTGCTGCGAATTTTTGGCAACGATATCCAAATTAATGAGCAGGGTGATTTAACGTACACGTGTCTTGAAGAAGAAACGGATCTCCTTAATCTGCTAAAGGAGTTTGATCTGGAAACACTTTTTCTTGGCCTAAAAAGTAAGTAAAAATTCTTCGGCAATATTAACACTTATGCATTATTATTAATGTTCCTTAGATGCTGGAATAACTTTTCGAAGCTTAAAATATTTGTCGAAAGAAGACATTGCGGAAGCAGTAAAAAATATTGGTCTTCGAGCAGAGTTTAGAGAAAAGTTGTTTTCCTGGCGCAAGTCAAAGGTAAATATAATATTAATTTTGAAGCTTATTTGCGACGTTAAGCACGTACATAGGTACAATTAACATTTCAATATCACTACGTTTATAATTTAGCAAACTTATTTTTTCAGTTTGGAATAGAAGACGAAACGTTGAGCCAGACTTCAAAAGTTGTTGGTTGGCTAGAAAACGCATTTGGATCACAGGTAAGAATATACAGTAAAAGGTTTTGTATTAAATGTTATGATAAATTGCATTGCAGCCCCTTTCAACATTTTTAAACGATAACTCAGCCGGAAAACAACTTATTCAATATTATGAGGAAAGGGCATGTTTTACGAATAAGCAACGCGATGCCCTCATTAAAATAATTTTAGAAGATGTCATGTTAACAAAGACAAAGCTTAGACTAGAACACTTTGCTAGTATTGTGGAAGAAATTGGTTTATTTCCCAATGAAAAAGAGTCCGAGGTATTATTAAAAACGATATATTTAAAAGAACATATTGTAAACTGATTTCTTTTAGGATTATTACTACATTCCTCGTCAAAGAAAAAAAAACCCATCAGGCAAGCTCTATTCCAAATATTTTAATTTAAAGACAAAATTAGAAAGAGTAGTCCATCTGCGGAAAGATCTCTTTCGAGTGAAGGACGTGATCCATTAGTAGAAGAAAATGTTGAAGTTGACGAAACGCTGTCGCTATGTTTAAAAACTTCGCTTCAAAAAGATGTCAGTAATTGGGATGAGGTTATTGACAAATGGCAAAAAACATTTACATTTCGGAAGAAGGATTTGGCAAAGCTTTCGAATTCTAATTTTTTGCAGGAGTGGCCAATTTTAAAAGACTCCAGAGCACAATTTCTGGTATTTAAAAAGAACTTTAACACAAAATTCAAGGATATACAAATTTATATATTTTTTTAGATTAATCTAGATTTCAATTTGATTTATCCACAAAAAGATAATCTTTTAAAAACAAAGTGGGATAATTTTAAAACCAAGATAGTGAACTACTACTATGCCAACATACGGAATCAGCAATCAATAGATCTTCTGAACCAAGCAAAAACGACGAAAAAAATTGGTAAGTTGTTGTTAAATTAATAAAATAACACTAACTATTTTTTTTTTAGATTGTCAAGACTACATTTTTACAATTCTTCTCAATTCAGTTCTGCTGCCTTCAGCAAGATTTAGTGTAGATGGAAATACAAAAAAGAAAGCCACCATTAAAGATGCTAATGAAAGCTTCGTATTGCAGTTAACAACAATTAGCGATTACTCAATACGAATAAAAGAAATTATCGGTAAATATTTTTATAATAAATTGACTGTACAGCCGTTTATAATTGTGGTAGGAGACTCTGAGGACGATCTTAAAACCTTTTATATTTACTTTGACAAAACTTTGTACATACTAAATTCTTTTATTGAAAGTTTGGATATATGCTTTAAAATCTTTCACGTGTTTAATCTTAAATATCCTAAGATCTGCGAAATGCCATTGATGTTTATCCAAAAGTATTTTTATGAATTAGATTCAAAATTTGATTTAAAAAGTTCAAATCTTTCTTCATTGTTAACACAATGAATGAAAAAAATTAATTTTGTAAATTTTTCGATTGTAATAATGTATAACAGATGTTTTCAGTTATTTAAAAGTGTTGATGTGCTAATAAAGCATTTAAAACACATGCATTTATTGTCAAATAGAGATAAACTTCAATGCGAACAAAATAAATGTAAGAAAATTTTTTCTAACTTTAGTTCTCTAAAGCGACATTTGTTAACAAAAAAGAATATAATTTACACTTTACAAACACCAGCAGAGTTACCCGCCACATCCTCCGGAATTAGGTTAGATGAACCCATTTTATCAGATGAACCTATCATAACAATGCCAAGCACAAGTTCACAATTTCATATAAATAGAGAACAAACCATAACGGATTTAAAAAATAAGTCTTTAGCTTTATGTCTGCAACTATATTCAAAAAGTACCATGCCAAGAAAAGATGTTTTAAATACACAAAGCATGGTATCAGATTTACTAGGAACAGTTTCTGCTACAATCAGAAATATTATTTCAAATTCAAATAGTAACTTATTACCTGAACTACGATATTGACTGTATTCTTAACTTTTGTGATGATCCATTTATGGAAATAAAATCTGAACATCGAATAATTACAGTTTTGAAGGCAATGAATTTATATGAAAGCCCAAAGTCTTTTGTAATTCTTAATGAAATAGCTGACACAGTTGTTCAGGGAAACCCTACACTCGATAGTAAAAAGCTTAGCATTCAAATAATGCCATTAAAATTTCAATTTAAAGCACTTTTTGAGTTACCTAATGTTTTACAAATGACTTTAGAAAATACAGAAAAGTTTTTAGCAGATACTAATTTTTCAAATGTTTGTAATGGCCAAATTTTTCATTCAATAAAATTAAAATTTGATTCTCAACTGGTAATACGCTATGTTTTATATTTTGATGACTTTCAAATAAATAACGCTCTTGGTAGTCACACATTCTCAATTTGCGGTTGTTATTACAATTTCCCTACTATGCCACAATATATACTCTCAAAACTTGATTTTATTTTTAATGCTGCTTTTATATCTACAAAAGATTTGAAATGTTGTGGAAACAGAACGTCCTTCTTCCATTTACTTGAAGAGCTTAAATCATTGGAGGAAGGGATATTAATTCAATCATTTGATCAGACTTTCAAAGTACATTTCGTTTTAGGCCTTATAGTTGGAGATAATTTAGGTGTAAATAGTATTTTGGGTTTTGTGCAATCTTTTAGTGCCAAGCGTTACTGTCGAGCATGTACAACTACTAAAGATCAAATTAAAATTGATGTTTCAGAAAACGAACAACTGCTAAGAACTTGGATTCAATACGAAGATGACTTATTTAACAATAAATTTCAAGACACCGGTGTCAAAACAGTTTGTATTTTTAATGAGTTAAAAAGCTTTCACGTAACAAATAACATTTGCTTTGACATTATGCATGACGTTTTAGAAGGGATTTGCGTATATGATATTTGCAACATAATCTTGGGTTTGGTAAATGACAAAATTATTTCATTAGACATTATTAACAGCAGAAAAAAATTTTTTCAGTTTGGAAATATTGAAATAGGAAATATTTCGCAGCCTCTCCTTATGGACCGACTTCAATCGTACAACTTAAAAATGACAGCTAGTGAGGTTTTATGCTTTACAAATTTTCTTCCACTCATGATAGGAGATTTAATTTCACCAGACGTGAAGCATTGGAAACTGTTGGTGTTGCTAATAGAAATAGTAGATTTATTATTTGATTCTAGTTTTTCTAAATTCGATCTAGATAAGTTAAAAAATTTAATTAAAGCATATCATCAATTATATATTCTACTTTACGGTAATTTGAAACCTAAGCATCATTTTTAGGTGCACTACCCACGCGCAATTGAGAAATGTGGTCCTCTCAAGTTTGTCTGGGCAATGCGTTTCGAGGCAAAACATAAAGATGCAAAAATATATTTTAACAATATAACATCTCGAGTAAATCCTACTTATACAACGGCTATGAAAAGTTCTTTATGTTTTTCAAATTTTTCACATAAGTATAAAGATGGGTTTCCGCATGCTTTTAACACTGAAACATTTATTACAAAGGACTTAACAAAAGAAGAATATTTTCCTAAAATATTGAACTTTGGAAATATTAACTATCAATCTGTTTATGTTTCGACTATAATACATTATAAAGGAATCGAGTATAAACAAAATAATTTTTTAGCATTACTGAATGAAATAAATTGTTGTATCTATAAAATCAAACTTTTTATTTACGAAAATGAAATTATTTACGTTCTATGTTATCCTATTGAAATTATTAAATTTGATGCACATTTTCAATCTTACGAGACTGGTATAAAACAAAATTGCCTTAAACTGATTAACATATCACGTTTCACAAGCCTGCCTATGAATTTACATCAAATTAACAATGGAAAGACATATGCAAGATAAAAAAAGATATAATAATATAATGGTTTATTTTTTAATTTTAAATTAAATTACTTTATTTAATGAATTATAAATGAGTTATAAATAAGTTATTTCATAGATATAAAATAAATTTAAATTTAAATATGTTTGAATAAAAAAAAAAAGTGAATTAAAAACAATTAAAATAGTGTTATAGTGAAAGCTTTTAAATTGCATTTGAATGTTTTCACTTTCAAAATAAAAGCTAAAGCTTTTAATTTGAGGTTGAATGTGTTAACTTTTAATTTAAATACAAACATTTTTAAATTGGGTTAAAAGTGTGAACTTTAAAATCAAAAGTGTTTAAATTATATTCGAGAATGCGCATATTAAAATGTAAAGTTTTCACTTTAATATTCAAAGTGCTAACATTAATAATTTACATTTTAAAGTGTTAACTTTAAGATTAAATATTTTTCAATACGGCTGGTTTTCATACATAAAAATTTTTAATTTTAAAGTTCCTTGTACTGGATTTAAAGTGACTTTAAAGTGTTTCTTTTCTGAGTGTAGTACTTGTCTTTCTTTTACCTCATTATTACGTTCAACTATCATTTTTGCAACTACGTCTTTTGAATCACTGAAGGTAGTTGAAGCCAGAATGGATTTGACTAATTCTGAACGAGTGTTCAACCTGCATACATTCACTGTTTGCTCTACGGCCATTTTATATGCCTTGACTTGTGTCGGATAGTTCTTCAACGCGCTAGGCAAAGTCCGAGTAGTTATTATTGGTAACATGTAAGGACGCGATTTTACCAGAAACAACTTTCGAGTTGTACGGTTTAATTCTATTTCTCAAGGCAGCCTTTATGTCATCAACTGAGTTTATCTCGGTTGGCAATGCTTCGCGTGCTTTTCCCTCAAGTTTGGAATTCAAAAATGCAATAAAAGTGCCATTTAAATTTTGACCTGAGAAGACTACAATTAATTTTATTTTGTCGATAAAAGATTCTTATGCCAGCGGATCGCCGCTGTAGTTGTCCCTAATAATTGAGGCGCAACTGGTAATGAACAACTTTTTCTGTTCTGAGGTTGCCATAATTGAATATTGTTAACCGATTGTAAATCTGAAGAATTATTTGTCCAAGGCAAATTGGAAGAATTTGAAGTAGAACGAAAATTGGAAAAGTCAGCTTCTGACTGAAAATTGGAAGTGCTAGTTAGTAGGTTGTCTGAATTATTAGACGAATTTGCTGAAGGCTGAGTGTTACTGACTGAAAATTTTAATTATTATTTTCTGCGATATCTAAGTCATTAAATCTTAAAAAATCTTCTTCACGAGCTAATGAACACCTTCCTTTAGAGCTTGATTTATCGCTGGAATTGCCCTCAGAATCGGACATGTGTTTGAAACAGGGTAATTTTATTGAAAATTATTATTTTAAAAGAAAAAATTTTGTAAATCCGAGTATTATTTGAAAATCCGGTTAATATTTGTCGCGTTTGGTATAAATTTTATAAAATGGTAAGTCTGGTTAAAATATTTATATAATTTGTTTTTGTTTTTTTGAAAACAAAGGAACATCCGGTCTGCGGATTTTCTCTAAATTATAGGCTAGAGAAATGCCTACCCCCCTTCCGTGCCGAACTTAGTCGGACTTACCGACTGTCCCCCACTAGGTTAGCCCCGCTAGCTAACCAATGGACAGGTCTGTGGTTTCTCGCCCCCCAGAATGGGCTTTGCAAAAGGAAATAGGCAAGCGTGTTCCGGTTTTATTTATTTTATGAAAAACCGAAACAGGCTGGTATATTTTTTTCCGGACTATTGGAAAAAAATATAAAAAAAAACCGCACTTGTTTTCACAAGCCTAACCAGAATTTTAATTTATCTTTCGAACATACAGCGATGTGTACGGCCACACCGCTTTATCGAAAGTAATAAAAACGTATTTTTTATCGCGGACGCACCGCTTTCTATCAAACAATCTTCTATTATATTGCGGACGCACCGCTATTAATAAAATTTCCAAACTGTTTCACGAGAGCATGTATATATATAATTTCTACAGCAAACGAAACGCTTTCTTTAAAGTTGTGGTTAATGAAAACATTTAAATTTTTTTTTTTTTTTTCATATTAAATTTATTTATATATTTATTTATTTAGTCTAGTAACAAATGTTTGGTACAGACACTTATGACTAAATTACAGAAACCAGCTTATATTAAGCTATGGAAAACACTAGCAAAAAGAATTTATATTATTACAGATTAAGTAATTTTTTAGTTTAAGTTGAAAAGCGTATTTTGAGTCGGAGAAATCAATATCCAAAACACTTGAGAAGCAAATAATTTCTGATAGGGCTCTGTTAATAGGAGGTTTCTACAGGGAGTATTTAAGCATACTTTCAAGAAGCAACGCGCAGTCAATGAAAAACGCGCAGTCGTGAAAAGATCGAAAATGAAAAACGAGGCCAAAAGAATTCTGCGATTGTTTAGGGATAGTAAGGATATTAGTTGGCATCGAGACTCATAAGACGGGATCGGTTCAGAGAATCGTAATGAAATAAGTGCGAAGCTCATAAAGATTTTTTGAACCCGCTCCAGGCGGTTGATGTGAACTGCGTGGTAAGGCCGCCAAATGAAAGCCGCATACTCAAGTTTTGACCGCACAAAGGACTATATAAAACTTTGTGTGTAGGGGTCGGAGAAGTTTGCGGAATGGCGTCTGACAAAAGCAAGCATTGAAAGCGCCTTAGAAATTGTGAAGCTGCCGTGAGTGTTAAAATTAAACTTTGAGTCGAAGTATACCCCCAAGTCTTTAACTTCAAGAGTCGTTCGAAGAAAAGTGTCTGCAATATGATAGGAGGTATGAAGTGGCCTCAGCAGTTAACCATACGTCACAGTGTGGCACTTACTTATATTAAGGAAAATACGGTTCTTAGCACACCAGATATAAAGCTTATTAATCTCAGATTGAAGAACAACGACATCATAATAACAACTGATCTCAGAATAGATCTTGAGATCATCAGCATAAAGCAGAAATTTGGTAGATGAGAAGCAAGAGCTAATGTCATTAATGAACAAGATAAATAGTCTGTGGTTTATGTATACTGTGACGAATATGAGTGACACTAAGTGATACTCACATCCCTAGTCTGATGCTAAGTAAACAAAGTCACAACAACAATAAAGCAGACAGTCACTTGTATCTACATAAACGAATCAATCATTATGTCTACACATATGTACGTACACGCAGCTGAGAAGCAACGCACGACCACATGCATATATCTGAGATACTCCCGAAAGTATGCAATGAGAGAAGCTATAAAATCGTGCAATTGTAGTTACAGCTGAGAAATTTGATAGCTGATGGCCAACTAGTAGATTCTGGAAATGGAAGCGCCTAGAAGATGCGAACGAGGAAATCAGAGAGTATAAAAGGCAACAACAGTCGAGGCGCAATAATTCAGTTTCGATTAAGCACGCTATCTGTCGGGCAATAGTAGAATTATTTATTGTGAAGTACTTTAATAAAGGCATTTTATATTATTAAATATTGGAGTTATTATTCAACAGTTTAGTGATTCGAACTTAGCAGAAGGTTGCAAATAAGAGGATTTGCAGTAAATCCGTTACAATTGGTGTCAGAAGAGGAATTGTTGAATAAATACCAGAGGACAACAAGGACATGGCAAAGTTCAGTGAATTGAAGATCCAGCAACTGAAGAATGAGTTGGAGAGCCGTGGATTGAATACATCCGGCATTAAAATCGAACTTCAGGCACGACTACGACCGGCAATGGAAGCAGAAGGAATTAACGTGGAAGAGTATGTCTTTCATCTTGATGTCGACGAGACAACAACAAAAATTGAAGAGAAAAACGAAACATCGCTGACAGTTACGAGCACAGACTTGAACATGATATTGGGTGCAATAACTGCTCAAACATCGACAGTGACACGCATAACATCTAAGATTGAAGCACAGGAGACGCGTATTTCCGATATGTCTGCTCAAATTTCAGCACAGATATCATCTCAGATCTCCACACAACTATAAGAGCAGGAAGTTCGTATATCATCAAAACTGGAAGCGCATATGGAAGAAAAACTAATCCAGTTTCATAAAGGCTTCAGTGGTCGACAGGATAAAATAGAAGCCGAGATGGATGCTTTGAAAGATCGTATACAGGAGTTGCAACTAAATCGCTTAGCAGTTTCAGCAAGAAATCCAAAGGTAAAAACACCATCCTTTGACGGTTCTGTTCCTTTCCAGGTGTTTAAGATTCAGTTTGAGAAGACCGCAGCAGTGAACAACGGGAGTGCTGAAGATAGAGTTGCTGCACTGTTCATGGCATTGAAAGGGCCTGCAGCTGAGATTTTACAAACCATTCCAGAGGGCGAACGGAACTGTTATGAAGCATTGATGGGTGCTCTAAAGAGACGAAACGGAACTGAGCATAGGAGACAGATATACCAAATGGAATTACTGATCCGCTTCCAGAAGCCTGGTGAGACATTGCAAGAGTTTGCGTCGGATGTTGAAAGGCTGGCACATTTAGCAAATGCGGACCCACCCGTGGCATACACTGAAAGGTAAAGATTTAGAGCTTTATAAATGGCATACGGGACGTTGAAACAAAGCGAGCTACATACGCAAACCCAAAGCCAACATTCGCAGAAATGGTGTCACAAGGTCTGATTCAGGAAACAGCGTCGCTTCTGTGTAAGCCAGTTTTCAAAGCACGACGTGTGGAAGTAAAAAGGCCAGAGTGGGTAGACGCAATATTGGAGGCGCTGAAAGGACTGCAAAAGCGGAGTGAAGGAGTTATCAAATGCTTCAAATGCGGGAAGCCCGGTCACATTGCACGTCATAGCGATCTTGGTCCTAATAGTTCCAACAATGTGGGTGGCCGTAAACTCAAAGTTGGAAGAAATGAGCAAGAGCGTGTCAGATGTAAAGAACCAAAACTTGCCTCAGCTATTGAATGTCCTGTGATATCTGTGTCGCAAATTGGAAGCAAATCGAGCAGTCTTACCGTCGAAGGAAAGTTGGATGGCAAGGAGCATGTACTGACTGTAGATACGGGCGCATCTCATTCCTTAATCCGATCTGACTTGGGCAAGAGGAGAGTAAAACCGTTACCTGGAGCAAGGTTGCGTACGGTAACTGGCGAGTATAACGAAGTCCAAGGAGAAGGGTATGTGAGGTATTAATTGGAAAGGTCATGGTTTTACACAAATTCATTGCGGCGGAGATTGTTGATGAAGTCATATTGGGAGTGGACTTCTTAGTTGACCATGACATCAGGATCGATATGAGGAGAAAGATTATGCGCTATAAGAACCAGGATGTGCCACTTAGCTTCAGTTTGGAAAAGGGGTTCAGCAGTAATCGAGTATTGGTGGAGAAGAGTCGACAAAGACCACGAAAGTCAAAGGTAAATTTGATGGAACAAATGGGCCAGATAAAGCGAAATCAAAAGTACCTGCGAGAGAACCACTGGCATTTACAGAACCAAAGGGACGCACGAAAACGACTGAGGGAATTTTCCAGAAAGAATGCAAGGGTGGTTTCAAGCCAGGGCGCACCACTATTGGGAAACGTCGGAACGATACTGAATATGTGAAGCCAATCCGTCAAGAGCAAGCTCTTCAAAGTAGTTCATTGGCCAAACAACAGAGTGCGAGGGAACGATCAAGGATAATGAGTAGTAAGATGGAACGCAGGTACGATGAGAACAATAATTCGGAAGGTTTCTTGCAGGGATATTTGGTACTGTTATACAACCCTCACCGGCGGAAAGGTGTTCCATCCAAGATTCGGTGCAGTTGGGAAGGACCGTACAAAGTTGTAAAGAAGATCAGTGATACCATCTACCGCATACAAACCACTGGGAAACCACGGAGTAAAAGAGTGGTTCATTTGGAGATGCTAGCGGCGTTTATATCGGGAGATTTGTCTGATCGGGATGATGCGAACGAGGAAATCAGAGAGTATAAAGGCAACAACAGTCGAGGCGCAATAATTCAGTTTCGATTAAGCACGCTATCTGTCGGGCAATAGTAGAATTATTTATTGTGAAGTACTTTAATAAAGGCATTTTGCATTATTAAATATTGGAGTTATTTATTCAAAAGTTTAGTGATTCGAACTTAGCAGAAGGTTGCAAATAAGAGGATTTGCAGTAAATTCTTTACAATACGAAGGCAAAAATTTCATTTTATGGCATTCATATTCAAAAAAATAGAGGAGCTCAGGATTTTGTGCAAGTGGTCATAGTGTTTACAAACTGGTGTAGTGCTTTTACACCAAAACGCGAAAAATTTATACTGATATGCATTTGATACGTCATGGCTAATACGCGACATCAAAACCCGAAGTTAATTTTTTCATCATTATCAATGCAAAACCAAATCTAAAAAAAAAATGTTTCCAAATAACGAAGAAACATTTTTTCCTCAATATCCAATGCACAAAACTCTGAACTGCCCTAATGTGTAAAAAAAAAAATTTTTTTTTGTTAGGTGTTTTTGCAACCATGCATTACTTTAAATATTTCTTAAAAGAGACTTAAAAAGATGAATGTGTGAACATTGGAACAAAATAAATTAAAGCAAATTTGTAAAAAACACTGAAAAACGTTTATATTTTATTATCCATGCCATTTTGTACAAAAAAAGCAATAGAATATATTGCCGCAGTGTTATATTTTTTTGAGTGAAGTGCTTTCGTAATTGTAAGTGTGTTTTTGTCGTTCTTTTGGCCAATTCCCTGCCGTGGCCACCAAGTTTTGTTAAAACGGATTCCTGCACGAATATAGTTGACATTTTCTGAATTTTAAGGATGCTAATTTCATTGCACTGGCCTAAAATACTTTATAAAGGTTTATTTATTCCTTCCGCAAGGACTGTTTACGTTTTTGCTTCACCTTCCTCTACGCCGACAGCTTGCTTTGGCATATAACTGGACCCAACGAACAGACACAAATTATAGCTGTCTATTATAATGGAATCAATAGCCGCGGCATATTTGTGGAGTTGGAAAGCAACGCATACGAAAATGGCCAGACGAGAATGGAAAGGCAAATATTGCGACATTTGTGTAATCCATTTGAGATGAGTGACGAATTGTAAGAAATTGAACTTAAAAGTGGTAAAGTTTAAAGACTTATTCTCTTATTTAGGTTCAAAAAAACTCTCGACTTAACAAGGATGCTTTCAAGTATGTGTTAGATACTTTTGCGGGGCAAATACGTCCAAGGACTTCGACATCGACATGTTGTTTTTGACCTGGAAACATATAAAAAACAATCATCATCAAGCCTTCTACGTTTCTTAACAAGTTTTACTTACATTTTTGTTAAAATTCTGTTATAAATTAATAAAAAAATAAAAAGAAAATATTTTTCCGCCAACTAATTTGCAACTTAGAAAAACGGAACTACGATCGAAATGCAGAATACAAAAAATCGAACGATTCGAAGTTGTGTCGAAAGAGATTGGAACACAGAATACCAAAATTGCCAAATCGAAAAAATTCCAATCCAAGTCGAAATGCAGAATAGGGCTGAATATAAATTTGAATTGCGAGTTTATTTTTGTCGATTAATGCACATCTTAGACGTTATGGTTTTTTTTTTCAACTTCGGAGTTCATTCGAACGCATTCTGCTTAGTACGAAATCAATACTTCTTGATTCCAATTTTTTTATATTGATTTATTTAGTTTTTCCATTGCATTTATTTATTACTTGTTCGCGCTTTAGTCGAGATAAGATATTGTCCAATAATGCCGTCATATTTAGATATACAATTTTTTTTTAAATTGTATGGTTTTATAATTTCACACCACTGTAAAGAACCGCTAAGTATATTCTCTCATAACTGTTTTATAGTTCATGATAGTGTATGTAGTTTATATATGAATCATCTGACTAAAATAAATTTTACATTTCTACTGCATTTTTAATTAGGAAATTGTGCCTTTAAAATTTCAAAAATAATATTTTCCTTTCTCTTCAGCATTGAAAGGCATCTTTTTGGCTTCGAATATTGGTCACGGTCGCCATGTAAAGTGGCATACCGATGCCACTCGTTTTTGGACAATTAGCCCACGCACCCACACCAAAACACTATTTTAGCTTTTAGTTTCTTTTATTTAAACACACTTGTTGGTTTAGTTATACAATTAAAAGTTGTTTTAAGTTCTTATTTAGTTTTTGTCTTTTTTAGTTTGTTTCACTTTAATATTACTTAGTTTCTTTTTGCGTTTTTAGTTCTAACGCGGCGACCGACTCAATTCTGACTCAACTGAACTGAAAACTGCTGACGCTTCAAAGCAGCAAATCTCATGATGCAGTGGCGACTCTATCGAATAACGGAGGATTCAGCCAACCACAGAATTCTCTCCGTCATTCGACTCTTTCACCCAGTAATGCCAAGTGCATACATGCATGGTTGCATGTGGGGGTGATGCCAGCTATTTTAGTTTTTAGTTTTATTTTTAGTTTTTAGTTGGCTGGCACTACATGACACTACAATTCAACAGTTTAGTGATTCGAACGTTAGTAGAAGGTTGCAAATAAGCAGACTTACAGTAAATTCGTTACAGTATATTTGGTTCATAGGACAGAACTAAAGCTCGTTTTTGTAACGCAGTGTAATAATTATCAAGCTGGAAAAATAAAAGGTAACCATTGACAAAAAATTATAATTGAACAAAAATGTTTCAATTTTCATTCCAAAATTGTTATGAAGCAAAGTTTCTGCGATAAAACATAACTATTAAGTCCCTGATTTATATAATAAAAGTGTTTAAAAAACTGTGTATCTCCGTTTTATTTTCTCCTTTTGTGGCAATTTTTTGGTGTTTTTAACTATAGCTTTATAGTTTGTAGCTCAATAGCAAGTTTCGTGGAAATGTCGCTAGATTACGTACGATTTTTAAGTATCTCGTTCCGTGTGCCACCTAGGTACCTTAAGTTTGACTTTCTTTATCTCCACAGCACGCCACCTATCGGAATTTTTATACTCAGTTGAGCAGAGCTCACAGAGTATATTAAGTTTGATTGGATAACGGTTGGTTGTACATATATAAAGGAATCGAGATAGATATAGACTTCCATATATCAAAATAATCAGGATCAAAAAAAAATTTGATTGAGCCATGTCCGTCCGTCCGTCCGTCCGTCCGTTAACACGATAACTTGAGTAAATTTTGAGGTATCTTGATGAAATTTGGTATGTAGGTTCCTGAGCACTCATCTCAGATCGCTATTTAAAATGAACGATATCGGACTATAACCACGCCCACTTTTTCGATATCGAAAATTTCGAAAAACCGAAAAAGTGCGATAATTCATTACAAAAGACCGATAAAGCGACGAAATTTGGTAGATGAGTTGAACTTATGACGCAAAATAGAAAATTAGTAAAATTTTGGACAATGGGCGTGGCACCGCCCACTTTTAAAAGAAGGTAATTTAAAATTTTGCAAGCTGTAATTTGGCAGTCGTTGAAGATATCATGATGAAATTTGGCACGAACGTTACTCTTATTACTATATATACGCTTAATAAAAATTAGCAAAATCGGAGAAGGACCACGCCCACTTTTAAAAAAAAAATTTTTTTAAAGTAAAATTTTAACAAAAAATTTAATATCTTTACAGTATATATGTAAATTATGTCAAGATTCAACTCCAGTAATGATATGGTGCAACAAAATACAAAAACAAAAGAAAATTTAAAAATGGGCGTGGCTCCGCCTTTTTTCATTTAATTTGTCTAGGATACTTTTAACGCCATAAGTCAAACAAAAATTAACCAATCCTTTTGAAATTTGGTAGGGGCATATATTTTATGGCGTTAACTGTTTTCTGTGAAAATGGGCGAAATCGGTTGATGTCACGCCCAGTTTTTATACACAGTCGTCCGTCTGCCCTTCCGCATGGCCGTTAACACGATAACTTGAGCAAAAATCGATATATCTTTACTAAACTCAGTTCACGTACTTATCTGAACTCACTTTATCTTGGTATGAAAAATGAACGAAATCCGACTATGACCACGCCCACTTTTTCGATATCGAAAATTACGAAAAGTGAAAAAAATGCCATAATTCTATACCAAATACGAAAAAAGGGATGAAATATGGTAAGGTAATTGGATTGTTTTATTGACGCGAAATATAACTTTAGAAAAAACTTTATAAAATGGTTGTGACACCTACCATATTAAGTAGAAGAAAATGAAAAAGTTCTGCAGGGCGAAATAAAAAACCCTTAAAATCTTGGCAGGTATTACATATATAAATAAATTAGCGGTATACAACAGATGATGTTCTGGGTCACCCTGGTCAACATTTTGGTCGATATCTGGAAAACGCCTTCACATATACAACTACCACCACTCTCTTTTAAAACTCTCATTAATACCTTTAATTTGATACCCATATCGTACAAACTCACTCTAGAGTCACCCCTGGTCCACCTTTATGGCGATATTTCGAAAAGGCGAACACCTATAGAACGAAGGCCCACTCCCTTTTAAAAATACTCATTAACACCTTTCATTTGATACCCATATCGTACAAACAAAGTCTAGAGTCACCCCTGGTCCAGAAAGGCCCACTCCCTCTTAAAATACTCATTAACTCATTTCGTTTGATACCCATATTGCACAAACGAATTCTAGAGTTACCCCTGGCCCACCTTTATGGCGATATCTCGAAACGGCGTCCACCTATAGAACTAAGGCCCACTCCCTCTTAAAATACTCATTAACTCCTTTCGTTTGATACCCATATCGTACAAACGCATTCTAGAGTTACCCGGGGTCCATCTTTACGGCGATATCTCGAAAAGGCGTTCATCTATAGAACTTAGGTCCACTCCCTTTTAAAATACTCATTAATACCTTTCATTTGATACCCATACTGCACAAACAAATTCTAGCGTCACCCCTGGTCCACCTTTATGGCGATATCTCGAAACGGCGTCCACCTATGGAACTAAGGATTACTCCCTTTTAAAATGCTCATTAACACCTTTCATTTGATACCCATATCGTACAAACGCATTCTAGAGTTACCCCTGGTCCATCTTTACGGCGATATCTCGAAAAGGCGGCGTCCATCTATAGAACTTAGGCCCACTCCCTCTTAAAATACTCATTAACTCCTTTCGTTTGATACCCATATCGTACAAACGCATTCTAGAGTTACCCCTGGTCCATCTTTACGGCGATATCTCGAAAAGGCGTCCATCTATAGAACTTAGGTCCACTCCCTTTTAAAATACTCATTAATACCTTTCATTTGATACCCATATTGCACAAACAAATTCTAGCGTCACCCCTGGCCCACCTTTATGGCGATATCTCGAAACGGCGTCCACCTATAGAACTAAGGCCCACTCCCTCTTAAAATACTCATTAACTCCTTTCGTTTGATACCCATATCGTACAAACGCATTCTAGAGTTACCCCTGGTCCATCTTTACGGCGATATCTCGAAAAGGCGTCCATCTATAGAACTTAGGTCCACTCCCTTTTAAAATACTCATTAATACCTTTCATTTGATACCCATATTGCACAAACAAATTCTAGCGTCACCCCTGGTCCACCTTTATGGCGATATCTCGAAACGGCGTCCACCTATGGAACTAGGGATTACTCCCTTTTAAAATACTCATTAACACCTTTCATTTGATACCCATATCGTACAAACAAAGTATAGAGTCACCCCTGGTCCAGAAAGGCCCACTCCCTCTTAAAATACTCATTAACTCCTTTCGTTTGATACCCATATTGCGCAAACGAATTCTAGAGTCACCCCTGGTCCACCTTTATGGCGATATCTCGAAACGGCGTCCACCTATGGAACTAAGGATTACTCCCTTTTAAAATGCTCATTAACACCTTTCATTTGATACCCATATCGTACAAACGCATTCTAGAGTTACCCCTGGTCCATCTTTACGGCGATATCTCGAAAAGGCGGCGTCCATCTATAGAACTTAGGCCCACTCCCTCTTAAAATACTCATTAACTCCTTTCGTTTGATACCCATATTGCACAAACAAATTCTAGCGTCACCCCTGGTCCACCTTTATGGCGATATCTCGAAACGGCGTCCACCTATGGAACTAAGTATTACTCCCTTTTAAAATGCTCATTAACACCTTTCATTTGATACCCATATCGTACAAACGCATTCTAGAGTTACCCCTGGTCCATCTTTACGGCGATATCTCGAAAAGGCGTCCATCTATAGAACTTAGGTCCACTCCCTTTTAAAATACTAATTAATACCTTTCATTTGATACCCATATCGTACAAACGCATTCTAGAGTCAACCCTGATCCACCTTTATGGCTATATCCCTAAATGGCGTCCACCTATAGAACTATGGCCCACTCCCTCATAAAATACTCTTTAATGCCTTTCATTTGATACACATGTCATACAAACACATTCCAGGGTTTCCCTCGGTTCATTTTCCTACATGGTTATTTTCCCTTATGTTGTCACCATAGCTCTCAACTGAGTATGTAATGTTCGGTTACACCCGAACTTAACCTTCCTTACTTGTTTCTCCTTTCGTTACATTATCACGATTCACTGAACTATGTGTAAGGTTTCAAGTTTCTATCTAAATGGATTTTCTCAATATCTTTATATGTATATCTCGATCTCTGCCCATCTAGAAATTTTTTGTATATTAAATATTACAAAGTAATAGGCCCTAGGCTATGTATAAGGCTTCAGATTGCTAGGTTATCGGGAAGTTCCTTAAAACAAGAAAGCAAAAGTTGGGAAGATTTTTTGAATTTCACGATCCCTGGACCACCTAGCGACAATTTGGATCCCTCAGGTGGCATTGTCACGTGGTTCTGAAGTATGTTGTTAGTTTCGAAAATTTAGCTCTACGATAAGTCACTCAAATAGCGACCGAAATATTCCACATCTTATAAATGGATTTTCTAAATACCTGTAAGTACATATCTCGATCCCTGTCACATCTAGACTACTCTTTTATCCTAAATACTACAACCTAATAGCGCCCGTAGTTGTGTCCAAAGTTTAAGGTCTCTGCGTTATTTAAGACTCGAAAGCAAAATTTCCAAGTTTGTGCGTTTTGAGGTCGCAACATTCCACATGTTGTAGATGAACTTTCTAAATATCTGTATTCCTGTCCCATCCAGAAAATTGTTTTATCTTAAGTATTACAACCTAGTAGAGCCCGGAATCCTGCTCAAAATTTCAGGTCACGGGTTATCGGAAAGTTTCGTAAAACTCGAACTCAAAATTTCGGAGGTTGAACCGTACAATTGAGTAGCCACTGAACATCCGTTTAGTGATGAGCTAATGTGATAAGGCGACAACCTGGCTAGGCCACTCTGACGTATTCGCTTTAAGGGCTATTTTTTCGGCAACGTCTGTCCATCACACCGTGAGGCTGCAAGCGGGCATCTGTCTTGGATCAAGAGGCTTGCTATATAAACGTGCAAATAATATTTTCATCCCCGCTCAGGGGGTTGTGTGTTTGGGTTGGGACCCGCCACGTCAAACCACACTCCAATGAAAAACTCAAAAAAACCTCGGATAAGAAGACAATCTTTAACTGATTACGACCATGGCAAACATTTAAAAGACAATAATTTGAGGGTATGCACCTGGAATGTCCGCTCCCTAATGGGATTGATACAGATGCCCAGCTGGTTGATGTCCTCGTCAAAGCAAAATCCGACATCACCGCCATCCAAAAACTGCGTTGGACGACGGAAGAGATGGGTTCGTGGTGGGAGAGAGACTTTGTCTCCAATTACTGGCGTTCACGACTGTGGACGACCTTCTCGCCGCTATCCGAATAAAAGCAAACTTTTTCAATATAACATTCTGCGCCCATGCGCCGATAGAGGAGAAAAACGATGGGTTGAAAGACGCTTTCTTTGAACGTTTAGAACACACATACGAGCGCTGCCCCGCCATAATATAAGAGTCGTGCTTGGCGACTTTATCGCAGGTGTGGGCAAAGAAGTGTTTTGGTCCACAGTCAGAAAGTTCAGCCTACTTTGAGGAGGAATTTTTGCTACATTTTCAGTAATCTCAATAAGTCTTATGCACAAATTCGCGAACAAAGGCCACTGGGGGCCAAAATGAGCAGTCCAAAAGTTTTTCAAAATCTTTGAGTAGACATCAATTCTAAATGAAGAAATTTTTGCTTTGTCCGTCCTGATGGCACGTTGTTTAAATTTTTCCCAAACTATTAAATAAGTTATAAATTAAAAATTGCTTCAAATAAATGTTTTCATACATTTAAAGAAATAAGGGCAATCCCCGCTTAACCCATACAAATAGACAACATTGTTTAATTCGTTGTAGTTCTATAAATAGAACATAAGCAACAACAATACCAGTTTCTTTGAAACCGCCTTACCAACGCATAACTTTAACACCTGATTACATACGAAGTATGTACTGTGCATAAAGAAAATATGCAAAGAGGGCAATTGGGATAAGGTTTACAACAACTATGGCATGACGTGGCTGAATGCGTTTGTAACACTTCAACCATCGTAGGAATGCGGGGTTCAAATCCCACTCCCGGGAGAAAAGGCTTTGAAGAGATTTACAAGGTATAATCGAAACAGCTGTCGCCTTTTCCGTCCTGTTGTTGTTGTTGTAGCGATTAGGTTACTCCCCGAAGGCTTTGGGGAGTGTTATCGATGTGATGGTCCTTTGTCGGATACAGATCCGATACGCTCCGGTAACACAGCACCATTAAGGTGCTGGCCCGACCATCTCGGGAACGATTTATATGGCCACATTGAACCTTCAGGCCATCCCTCCCTCCCCACCCTCAAGTTCCATGAGGAGCTTGGGGTCGCCAGAGCCTCGTCTGTTAGTGAAACGGGATTCGCCGCTCGAAGGTGAGGTTGACAATTGGGTTGGAGAAGCTATATATTGCGCTACACAACCCCTTGAATCCCCCTTTTCCGTCCTGATGCCACGTTGTTTAAAGTTTTCCCAAATTATTAAATAATTTGTAAAATTAAAAATTGCTTCAAATAAATGTTTTCATACATTTAAAAGCAATACGGGCAATCGCCGATTAACTCATACAAATAGACAACATTTGGTTAATTCGTTGTAGTTCTATAAGTAGAACAAAAACAGCAACAATACCAAATTTCTCTGAAACCGCCTTACCAACAAGCATAACTTCAACACATAATTACATACGAAGTACATATGTAGTGTGCACAGGAATAATATATGCAAAAGAAGGCAATTGGGAAAAACTTCACAACAACTAAGGCATGACGTGGCTGAATGCGTTTGTAACACTTCAACCATCGTAGGAGTGCGGGTTCAAATCCCACTCCCGGGAGAAAATGCTTTGAACAGATTTACAAGGTATAATCGAAAAAGCTGTCGACTTGTCCATCCTGATGTCACGTTGTTTAAATTTGTATTATTAAAATTATTTAATAATTTATAAAATTAAAAATTGCTTCAAATGTTTTCATACATTTAAAAGCAATACGGGGATTGCCCCAATTAACTCATACAAATAGACAACATTTGGTTAATTCGTAGTAGTTCTATAAATAGAACTTAGGCAACAACAATACCAGTTTCTTTGAAAGCGCCTTACCATTCCGTTCTAGTCGTTTCGTCGGAGTGGTCGTGCAGTGTCATCCTCGGCTCAACTGCAATTTGTCGGACTTTTTAGTTGAGCCGAAAATTTAAATAGGCCTCAAGGTTGGCTTTGTGCTTGCTTCTGGCGTTTTGCCGGAGTTGGGATATGCAGTGCCTCACTGACCTGGAGTCAGGATGGTGGTTTTGCAGTCATACATTCTTTATACTAAATAAGCAGCTCGCTTTACACACTATGCAATATTCAGTGCATACATCAAACTGCAATTTTGATTGCAAAAATTTAAATTCACTTTTTTGTGAACATGGATAAATAAGTTTGACAAATTGAATATAACCTGGCGTGGTGCTATTTAAATACCAATCTCAATTGAAAATACGAACAATTTCAAAAAATGATACCAAATCGCAAGCTGCTACACGTGGTTCTGGCCTCTATGGTATTAGCATTATGTACTATTTGTGGAAAAATAAATATTAAAAACATTACGGATTTGTGATTCGCGAGGTGCCATTTAAAACCCTATTGAATTGAAAATACTGTCGTAATATAACCTGGTTTTATGAGAATCTTAAGAATCCCTACCACAGAAATTGTATCTCTAAAAAAAAAAAGAAACCGCCTTACCAACGCATAACTGAAACACATGATTACATACGAAGTATGTATTGTGCATAAAGAAAATATGCAAAGGCAATTGGGATAAGGTTTACAACAACTAAGGTATTACGTGTATGAATGCGTTTCTAACACTTCAACCATCGTAGAAGAAAAGGCTTTGAAGAGATTTACAAGGTATAATCGAAACATCTGTCGCCTTGACCGTCCTGATGTCACGTTGTTTAAATTTTTCCCAAACTATTAAAGAAATATTTCTTTCCCGTCACTTCGAAAATTAAGGTTGACGGCATGACTTTAAGAAAATTTAAATTTAATTACGAAAGAATTTGAGAAGACATCAGCAGTGAACAACTGGAATGCTGAAGATAAAGTAAAATAAAAAATAAAGCTCTATTCGTAGCACTGAAGGGGCCAGCAGCCGAAATCCTACAGACGATTCCCGAAGGAGAGCCGAATAAAGTTGTTCAGTGCTGCGGTCTTTTCAAACTGTAGCTTAAAGACCTGGAAAGGAACAGAACCGTCAAAAGATGGAGCTTTTACCTTCGGATTGCTCGCTGGAA
Source organism: Eurosta solidaginis (assembly GCF_040869045.1). Lineage (NCBI taxonomy): Eukaryota > Metazoa > Arthropoda > Insecta > Diptera > Tephritidae > Eurosta > Eurosta solidaginis. The sequence continues at coordinate 108,790,445 of NC_090320.1, read as the reverse complement.
CAGCCGGGCGATTTAGTTGTAATTGCTCCATACGACCTTTCAAATCATCTACTTCTGCCTGAAATTGTGCGATTTTTGCATCCTGCGATTCAAGTTTTGATGATACCCTTGTTTCCTGTGCATCCAGCTGCTTAGCCAACTGAGATGTCATATATGTCTTCTGTTTTTCCAGTTGAGATGACATTTGCGACGACATTTCTGAAATTTTTGCCTCCTGTGCTTCCATCTTGGATGTAATCTGTGTCGACATTTCTGACACACGCGTTTCTTGTGCTTCAATCTTCGATGTTATACGTGCCTCCTGTGATTCCAGTTGGGATGCTATACTTGTCTTCTGGTTTTCCAGTTGAGATGACATTTCGTTTGATATTTGTGACGAAATTTGCTTCAACACTGCTAGTATTGCGTTGCCAATGGATTCGGAGTCTCTATCTTCTCCTCCATTTTAGTCGCTGATTCTTCCACATCAGGATAAAAGACATACTCGTCCACATTAATTCCTTCCAACTCCATCGATCTTATTGTCGTTTGTATTCAATCCACGCTTCTCCAATAACTTTTTCGGTTGCTGGATCCTTAATTCATTAAACTTTGTCATGTCCAAGTTGTATTCGAAATCTTCAGAATTTATTCAACAATTCCTCTTCTGACACCAATTGTAACGAATTTAGGGAAACTCCGCTTATTTTACACCTTCTAGGTGTCTTTCATGGGGGTGTTGCGCCTTGCACTCACCGGCGTCACCCCAAATCGTCGACTTGTAGGTGTTTCTACACCCTCCCTCCCTCATGTAGGGGCGGAGCCTCCTCGTGGTGGCACCTGATAACGCTTCGGCGGCTAATTCGAGCGGCGACCTTTTTCCTGCGCCGGAATGCATCCTCGATGATAAGGGAGGCGGAAGTTTCTGCGGAGGACTGGGCGAAGGCGCAGCGTGACCTTGCTTGGGCGAAACAGATGCTGCCGGACTTCAGGCTGGACTGGATCGAGAGCGATGAAGCCTCGAAGCGCCAGCGGTCTATGGATGAATCCAACCCTACGGCACCGAAAAGGGCCAAGACGCAGGGAGGCTGGACGCGGTCTTTCGCCGAAATAGCCAAGGATCGGCAGATCATTGGCGTTATAGACGAGAGCAGCGAAGATGGCAGGATCCCGAAACAGAAGTGGAAGTGGATTGAGGGAGCGCTCGCTACTGTGGCCGTTAAGGTCAAAAAAGAAAATCCTGGTCCGCCGCCTTCTTATACCGATGCGGGGTGGTTCCAGGGCAATGTTAAACTAATTGCATGTGACAACGCCAGGTCGGCGAAGCTTTACAAATCCGCCGTCTCGCTGATAGGAGAGGTGTATCCGGGCGCGCGCTTCAAGGTAGTGGAGGCGTGTGATATCCCCTCACGACCAAGAGCGAGAGCCTGGGTTCCAGTGACGCCAACGGACCCCGCTGATATCCTGGAGCTGCTCCAGGAGTACAACCCTTGGAAGGCGCTGACCGATCTGGGGGTGGACGCGTGCCTGGTGGAGTTTATATACAATCTGCTTACGCGTAGGCAGATTAAAACTGAGCTAGGTGGATGCGTGATCCGCAGACCGGTCGGCAGAGGCACTCCGTAGGGAGGAGTTCTCTCTCCGCTACTTTGGGTGGTTACCGTCATCCAACTACTACGCCTCATGGAATCAGAAGGTCACCAAGTGATGGCGTATGCAGATGACATCTGCGTCACCATGCGGGGGAAATTTCCGCAAACTCTTTGCAACCTAATGGAAGGGGCACTATCCAAAATTTCGCACTGGACCACAGCCAAAGGTTTGGAAGTCAACCCGGATAAAACCGAGCTTTTCCTCTTCACGAGGAGGTACAAAGTACCAAATCTAACACCGCCAAGAATTGGGCGTACGTGTTTAGCGTTTAGCGATCAAGTCAAGTATTTGGGAGTCATTCTGGATAGGAAGCTATTATGGAGTGACCATATAGTGGAGCGATGCAAGAAGGCAGCAGCAGCGCTGTTCACCTGCAAGAGGGCAATTGGCACCTTCTGGGGATTCTCTCCTAAGGTGACCTACTGGATTTATACAGCCATTGTGCGCCCGATTCTTCTTTATGGTGCCTTGGTCTGGTGGCCTGCCCTAGCTAAAACTACCTATCTTAAAACGCTTCAAAAGGTGCAACCGAGTTCGGAGCTCTGCATCACCGGGGCTCTAGGCTCCACTCCATCTGAAGCACTCAACACAATGCTATACCTTCCACATCTTGACCTGGTGGCGAAAGAAATAGCGGTCATTTCCGCTCTACGCATAAGGGAAACAGGTCTCTGGTCAAATGGATCTAGTGGACACGCAACAATCCTGGGCACGAACGCCCCAGTCCCAATACCGGTGCGCACTGACTACTACACGCCAAAGAACGTCTTCGCTAAAAACTATAGTATATATATATATAATCGTGACAGGACTGGAATACCAGACAACATACGGTACCGGGTGCCATCAACATTTTCACGGATGGTTCTAAGCTTGACGGGAAGGTAGGAGCAGGCATCTTTTCGCCGGATCTGGGTCTAGAGGTCCCTTTTCGCCTACCAGATCACTGTAGTGTTTGCCAAGCGGAAATGCTGGCAATACACAGGGCTGTGAACCATCTCAGGGCTATGCCTAAGGATGGTAAACGGGTGTATATTTTCTCAGACAGCCAGGCCGGATTAAAGGCCCTGGACTCATTCGTCGACAACGCGAAGTCGGTCACTGATCTCTTAACGAGAAGGCTCATCACTTCAGTATCAGCCTTATATGGGTACCTGGGCACAGGGATATTGAAGGCAACTGCGGAGCAGACGAGCTGGCCAGAAGAGGCACCACCGACCATATTCTTCCGGGAAATGATTCGGTAGGTATACCCATGGCCACTTTCAGGCTTCGTGTGAAGACAAGCACTATACGAATTGCAAATGGACTATGGTCAGCCATATCATCGTGTGAGACATCCAGGCAAACCTGGCCCTCATCTGACAAGCGGCGCACAGGAGCGCTTCTGATTTTAAACAAATCAGTTCTATCGTCCCTGATAAGGGTTCTAACAGGGCATTGTTTAATAGGCACGCATGGTGCTAGAATGGGGTCTCTGCTATGAAGTAAAGGCTCTAGCAAAATTTATAATTTCCACGAGGTGACCCGCTTTAGGCAGGGTAGGGGTCATCTTTGAGACCGTATAGGGTATTACAATGAGCCCATTGGTGGCAAGTAGTGAGCTGTTACCATAGTGTCCAGCTCAGCCCTTGCAACCTAACCTAACCTAGCCTAACCTACAGATGTATTATAGCTCAACCTTGTCGCTATGCACCTGTTGCTTAGGTTGCTTAGTTACGAAATTGCGTGATGGAGTCGAATAAGGGGAGATTCAACCAATCAGAATTCTCCACGTCATTCGACTCCTTCATTTTCAGTGATGACAAGTGCATCACTTATGCATGGTTGCATCTTGCACTTTGCTTGTGAGGGGGAGTTGCCACCTAGTTTTGCACGTAAGAATTGATTGTATTAGCTGACACGACATCATCCCTCTTTGGAAAAGAAGAATTTGGCAATATGATTAATTTTGCCAAATTCTGCTCTAGGCTTTACCAATTTGTTGTAATGTTCTGAATGAACGAGTTTGCTAGCATTAGGGTGATTCTAACCCGGGATTCGTGCATTCACCACAGTGCAACTTAGAATTAAAATGAAATTTGCAAGAAAATAAATAAATAAATAAATTATATACGTACAAAAAAGTTAGCTTTAAGATATATATGATTTATAGAATTTTTGTTTGAAGTGAGTCGGTTTTTTTTTTGCATGCTTATTGTAGAATCTACCTAAGTAAATTTATATTTATTTGTTATACGGAGTACATTGAAATAATTTGTTTTGTTTGGCCTTCATTGGCGGGTTCTTAAAATATATTTATATCTAAAGATTATTTAGTAAAATTTATGAGGATAAAAGTACGGACTATCAATTTAATTAATTTTATGGATACGAATTTTATGTACAATTTTGTCAATTTGAATACTTCTATCACAAATCGTTATATTTGGTCCATTAATACTCTTTTTTATGTAGGGACCTTGCTATATATTTTTATGTTCGTTTCTTGGTTCTGTTTCTACTACAACTCTATCATTAACATTAATTTCTAAAGGCTTAGCCGTTTTATCGTATAATTCTTTATTTCTAATTTTATGTTTATTTATAAAAATTTTTGCCATTTTATGGGATTTTTGCATTCTAAACTTAAGATCTTTTGTGTAATTTTCTACGTTATAGATCGACTCAATTTGTTCCTTTTGTAATTCATGTGGCATTGTAATTCCAAAGTAGTAAATTTATTGTCAAAAACCGAACTACTTGCAGTATTATGTAAAAATCTGGAGTATTTCAAATATGTATCCCAATCTGAATACGTTTCGTTTAGATATGCACGTAAGTATTCTTTAAAGACTCTATGATTTCTTTCAACAGTTTCATGGTGGTAAGCTGCTGAGAAATACTATGATTTGTGACTTTTCTAAATACCTGGTAACTGTAACTGTACCAGATAAATCAGCAAAAACTATTACGTGTGCTATTTTTGAAACCATTATATTAACATATGGTGCAATGAAAGCCATTAGATCCGGTTTGGGAACATTGACAAAACTTTTAAAAATTAATCATGAACAGCGAGGTTAGGTTAGGTTGAACTGACCGGGCCATGAGGACCTCGCATATACTGAATAAGTCCGTAGTGTTACCAGAAGTTTGTTTTAACGACCAAACTGAAAAACCCTATCAAAAAACAGGACCTATGTTATAAAATAACTCCGTCCTCTTGGCAAATACTAGAAGCTTCCTAGGACTTAAGCCACTTGCTGCTTCTAGATCTGACAGCTGTATCACTCCTACTAGCTGGAGTCTCAGCCTGGCAAGCGCAGGACAAGAGCACAGCCCGCACTTCCTACATCTGCTATCACTGACCAAGCCTAATTTAAAAGCATGTGACGCCAGAAGGCAGTGTCCAGTCAGAATACCCGTCATGAGTCTACAGTCCTCTCTTTTTAATGATAGAAGCAACTTTGTTAGTCTAAGTTTGTAAGACCTGCACATAATCTTCGACACTTTACAGCCCGCGCTTGAACCCACGCCTTTCCTGCTTGGTCGATCATGTGCACCTCTCGCCTTCGCTTAATTTCGCCCAGTCTAATTGGGACGTCTACGGAGGAAGCTTCAAGGGATGCGCCCTTTTTAGCTAATTCATCCGCTTTTCATTCCCATCTATTCCCATATGCCCTGGGACCCAATATAGATGTATGCTTCTCCCTGCTTACACTCTAACACGCATTTAGATGCTGTGGTATGCGAGATTATTGCCTTAATTGCTGCTTGGCTGTAAATATAAAAGTTAACACGATTGCAGCTTGGGCTATTTTCTTCCAAGGTTTCTACTGCTTTGGTTACGGCTACTATTTCCGCTTGGAAAACGCTACAGTAATCCGGCAGCCTGTAGGATCTGTTTATTTCCGGATCAGCACAGTATACCGCAGACCCTACTCCTTCCACTACTTTGGAACCATCTGTGTACACATGTATCGCCTCGACCGCCATTTGAGCACCCTTGCACCAACCGTCCACCTCTATTGTGGCCTTAAGATCGCCCTCGACGCGCAAATAGGGAATCAAGTAGTCTGTTCGTCTTGTGATTGATGACGCTATACTACTAAGGCCGTATGGTCGGCGCTCAAGCTGCCCCGAGGCACCCAGCCTGGTTGCAGTTGTTAACGTTATGTTCTTTGCTACCAGGTCTACAGGTGGAATGTGCAGAATGGCATACAGTGCAGCTGTCGGGGTTGTTTTCCAGGCTCCCGTAATTCTAAGCATTGATAGTCTGCATACCCCCTCTAATTTTTTGAGGTAGGTTGCTTTTTATGTGGCTTTCTACCAAACAAGAACTCCATAGTATAGGATAGGGCTTACAATCGCTGTAAAAACCCAATGACAAAGAGAGTGCGATAAGCCCCACGTACACTCCAGTATTATTTTACATGCATAAAGTGCCGTTGAAGCCTTCTTCACCCTCTCCTCCACGTTGAGCTTCCATGACAGCTTACTGTCTAGGATGATTCCTAGATACTTTGTGCAAGGTTTCTCCTGTAGGGTCACCCCTCCTAACTTAGGCCTAATCCAATTTAGCGAACTTGTTACCATATTTGGATTCTGGAAGTGGGCCTATTGTATCGACAATTACTATGTCAAATGGTTTACAGGACGTTGGAGTCAAGACAAGATTTTCCTTTGTTTTTGGTTTGTTTTACTACTTAAAAGGCATTTATTGCAATTATATAATATTTTGTTCCTAATTTGGTATATGATCGTTTTGTACCGCAATGACCGCCTAACAGTGGGTCCTCGTGATAAATTGTCATAAGTTTTTGTTTTTGCTCTGTTTCTATTACAGTTTCTACAGGGTCCGTCAATATTATTTGTAATTATTTTAAAATTCGTAACTGCTTAATATTGTGACTGCGGCTACATTTTCAAGCCTAGATAATAACTCATCTAAATTTGGTTTTCCGTTAACATTCACAAAATTAAGTAAGTTTATTTGATCATTTTGGGAAAAATTTAAACAACATGCGAAAGCTGTTTCGATTATACCTGGTAAATCTCTTCAAAGCCTTTTCTCCCGGGAGTGGGATTTGAACCCGCACTCCTACGATGGTTGAAGTGTTACAGCATTCAGCCACGTCATGCCTTAGCTGTTGTAAACCTTATCCCAATTGCCTTCTTTGCATATTTTTCTTTATGCACTGGACATACTTCGTATGTCATCGTGTGGCAAAGTTATGCGTTGGTAAGGCGGCTTTTGTTCTATTTATAGAACTACAACGAATTAACCAATGTTTTCTATTTGTATGAGTTTTTAAGCGGAAATTACCCTCTTATTGCTTTAAATGTATGAAAACATTTATTTGAAGCAATTTTTAATTTATAATTTATTTAATCATTTTGGGAAAAATTTAAACAACCTGACATCAGGACGGACAAGGCGACAGCTGTTTCGATTATACCTTGTAAATCTCTTCAAAGCCTTTTCACCCGGGAGTGGGATTTGAACCCGCACTCCTCCGATGGTTGAAGTGTTCAAGCGCATTCAGCCACGCCATGCCTTAGTTGTTGTAAAGTAGTTGTAGTTAAGTATGTTTAGTTTTTTATGTTTTAAATGCGTATAAATTTGTAAATTGGAGATCTCATTAATTTTATTATATTGTATAATCGATTTTATTCGCGGTATCCTTTTTGAAAAATCGTAGCAAAATTTGTCATTAACTTGTACTTTAGGCTGCGACACGCCCATTGTGTCAGCTAAATTAGCGTCTTTATTTTGTAATTCCGTTTGTTTAGTCTGTGATCGCGTTTGGACTGATAACATGCTTTGTAGAATCTTTTATTTCGTCTATACTAATACGTGAAAGAACATCAGCCACAACGTTGGATTTTCCTTTTATATATTCAATTGTAAATTTATTTTCTGACAGTTCTAATCGAAAGTTTAGAAGAGGGGTTTTTCATGTTAAAAACATAAACTAGTGGTCTATGATCGGATTTTACTGTGAAATTTGTACCGTAAACATAAGGACGAAAATGCTTTATAGCGAAATGCATTGCTAGGAATTCTAATTCGATAATTGCTTTTTCCTGTTTGGCTTTATTGAAAGATTTTGACGCGAAGCAAATTGTTAAATCGCTTTCACCATGCTTTTGGCTCAATATAGCAACACACCCACTCTTAGAAGTATCTACTGTAATATTAAATTATTTTGTAAAATCACGGTATTGTAGAAGTAGAGGAGACATTAATGCAAGTTGTAGTTTTTCGAAAGCGTTTTCGTAAGCTTCATCCCAAACAAATTCAACTTTTTTCTGATTTAAAGGCGCTGCAAAAGATGCAAAATTGGGTATAAATTGCCTGTAGTAATTTGCAAATACGACAAATCGCCTAACCGCATCTTTGTCTTTTGGCTTAGTATACCTTTTAATAGCGTCTATTTTTGAATCATCGGGCAGCAAACCTTTTGACGTATATTTGTTGCTTCGGAACGAAGGAAATTGCATTTGTTGGGATTTAACTTTAAATTAAACTTTCTACAGGTTTCGAAAACTTTTTCTAAATTCTTAAGGTGGTGTGCCTCACTACAACCAACGACGATAACGTCGTCAATCTACATAAAAGCCTGATTTGGCGAAATGCCTGAAAATGCTAATGGCATCATATGTGAAAAAGAATTTGGTGCTATATTTAACTTGAAATGTAAAACTTTCCAACGAAAAGCTCCTCGATCTGTACTGAAAGATGTCACGTCTGTATTTGGTGAAAACCAGTTTTTCAAATTATAACAGTCCTTTAATTTTGGTACCGAAAAAAGATCCAACGGGCAAAAAGTCGTATCGAATGTGCGTAGATTTCAGAACAGTCAACAAAAAGCTTATAGACGAAATCATTCTGTAATAGGTTTCCGACTTGTGTATTAATTTCTTCACGTTGTGTGCATGGCAAACGGTAATTTTTAATATAGGCAGGAGTTTTGTCAGTGAATCTAAGTTTTTGTTCGTAAAAGTTATTTAAAGTCATACGGTCAGTTCCCAAAACACATCGGCATATTTTAAGCATTGTTGAGCATAACCAGGCATTTCATTTTTCAAGATTTTTGATAATTCCTCTAACCGCTTTTGATCTTTTGAAGCTTCACTTATTTGTAGACGTTGTAACGTTTAAAAGTTTTACTATTGGGTTATATGTGTCAACAACTAACTTTGCCGTAAAAACATCACTGAACAATTTCTTGTGAGTCTACAAAATCAGTATTGTCGCATTTTGGTAATTTAAATTATCTATAAACTTCGCATCTTGGAGGAATAATCAAAGTATCGGTACTCATACCGTGCAAAATTGGAATATTAAGATTTTCTATGCCCGATTTAATAAGTTATGCTGTGTTTTGCGTAATTAATGATGCATGTTTAGGCCACAGGCCTAAATATATTTGCCCTCCCTCGTAGCAATTTACCTAATCAACCAACACACTCATAAATGTGTGTTCACAAATATACACATGCGTTCATATGTATAAGCTGCAATTGTTTGTGCACATATACTTAAAACTTTTTTACTTTACTGCTATGGACAGGCTATATAGGAACTTTCGGCGGGGAAACTCAAGGAAAGTGGCTGTATAGTGAGCTCATAGCTTTTCTCTGCCAAGCGCGCGGCCTCTTTTGATCCAGCCGTCGAAGTGAAAGCATCCTGCCAACATACGTTACGTAAGTGCTAATAATTTTCCAATACATTTGTTAAATTTTGCACAACATTTGTTAAACTATTCCTTAACACTTGTTGTTTCCTTGCAATATATTGAATAAAAACCATTGTATTTCCTTTTACTAATACGAAAACTTTTGGTGTTTTTATTTTTTCCTTTTTTTCCGCCTTAGGTTAGGCTCTCTAAAGGTCCATAACGAGCGTTCATATATATTTTTTATTTTTTCACTAACACCATTTTTCACGGCGGCCACCGTGGTGTGATGGTAGCGTGCTCCGCCTATCACACCGTATGCCCTGGGTTCAACTCCCGGGCAAAGCAACATCAAAATTTTAGAAATAAGATTTTTCAATTAGAAGAAACATTTTCTAAGCGGGGTCGCCCCTCGGCAGTGTTTGGCAAGCACTCCGGGTGTATTTCTGCCATGAAAAGCTCTCAGTGAAAACTCATCTGCTTTGCAGATGCCGTTCGGAGTCGGCATAAAACATGTAGGTCCCGTCCGGCCAATTTGTAGGGAAAATCAAGAGGAGCACGACGCAAATTGGAAGAGAAGCTCGGCCTTAGATCTCTTCGGAGGTTATCGCGCCTTACATTTATTTTTTTTTATTTTTCAATAGCCATTACTTATTCATTAGCACATCTGCATTAGCACTTTCTTTTAATAATTACGTGGGCGCGCCGTTGCCACCACGAAATTGCGTATTCCTTAAATTAATTCCTAGCTTTCTCGCAAGCTTCGAGGCCACTTCCCCGAGAAATCTCTCTCGAACATAGTCCTTCATTTCAGTTCATTTTCACTTAATACTCTCTGCAAAGGCAATTAATTAATTAATATTTCAATAAATTTTGATTTAATATAATGGATACCTATATACGCCAAGCAGAGGCAGTGACTGAGTTTGAAAATTACTATAATGATATGTCACCTTCAAACCAAACAAAATACACCCTTTTAGTCCAAAAGGAGGAGTTGAAATCGCTATGGGAGAAGGTGAAGCAGACACATGAAGACATCTTGAGCTCCTCAGAACTCGAGGTAAAAGAGCACTCGGCCATTAAAAAGAAGCACAAAGTTACATACTTCAGTTTTCTCAAGTGCCAGGCAGCAATGGCTGAACTTTCGTAAAAACTTGAGAAAGCTAAAAAGAAAAAAGAAAGCTTAGGAGAAAGGGAATATAGGGTGCGAATGCGAGCATGTGATACGGACGTGTTCAAAGGAGATTACCTTTCTTGGCCGTCATTTAGACATGTTCACTGCTATATACATACGTAAAAAAAAACTTCGAAGCAGTAGAAAAATTATATTACTTACATCAAAAGACTCCAGGTGAGGCCAAAGAAATAGTCGGACGATGATGTCCTTTAACAAAAGACGGTTTCGAAACAGCATGGAAAAATCTGTGTGACCGATACGAAAATAAACGTATTTTAGTAGATGCCCAACTAAAAATTCTTTTTAATTTGAAAGCAGTTGGGAGTGAATGCGGTAGCTCCATCAAGAAACTGCAGCGTGAAATAAATAATTGCATCGCGTCGCTCCAATGTCATCATATAGACATATCAAACTGGGATGCAATTATAACGTATCTCTGTTCAACAAAATTGCCAGAAACCACACTGGCACTCTGGGAGCAAACAATCGAAAACAAAACAGAAATTTCAAAATCGGCTGATATGGATAAATTCCTATCCAATCGTTTCCAAACCCTAGAAACCGTGAGTGATTTGAGAGGGGACAGAGTTTCCAAACCTTCAAAGCCACAAGTGTCTCGTTCGACAACAGATACAGCTGCTAAAAAATTAGGGTCCTATCAAGCAAGTGTGGCCAAACCTACATGTAAGATGTGCAAAAGTCCTGCACATCGAATAGCAAAGTGCGAAAAGTTCTTACGTTTAACGCCTACTAAACGGTTTGAACAAATTAAGAGCAGCCGTGGGTGTATAAACTGCCTTTCTGCTGCCATTCGGTAACAAAGTGCACCAGTCAAATGAACTGTGCCACATGTCATTTAAGACATCATACGCTGCTTCATATTTCGAATCAGCCAAAACCAACAAATACTTCAGACACTATCGGAGCATCTACGTCACGAGAAGCTCAAATACGACGCAATGCTGAAAGAGAAGATGCTCCGATTAATAATGTGAACTCATGTTTTGCTAATACAAGTAAAGGAGCATTACTAGGGACAATTCCGGTTAATATTCATTTTAATGGTGTTGACTATTCGGCGAGAGCCCTAATAGACTCGGGATCTGAATGTTCATTCATTACCGAGAAACTCAAGCGCAGAATAAATCTGCCAACTAAACGCATGCATGCCGAAGTTTGGGGCATCAATAATACAATATCTGCACAAGTAAAAGAAGCGTGCAACATAAAACTGCGGTCACCAACAGACCCGTTAATCGGGATTAATACAATCATGCTGGTTTTACCACAATTAACAGGGAATCTTCCAACTTACCAAATAAACGCAATGACTAGGCAAGCATTCCCTGACTTAGTACTGGCTGACAAAATATTCTTTGTCAATGAGCTAGTCGATCTAATTCTGGGCGGAGACATATACCCCCAGATTTTTAGGCGGCATTGGGAAAGATGTGCTGAATACATTAATAGCACAAGAAACGGTGTTCGGCTGGATATTGACAGGCCGGACAGATGCGGTTGATACAAATAAAACCCTAGTTTCATATTTCAACGAGGTCACTTTAGACAAACAACTGGCGGCTTTTTGGGAGATAGAGGAAATTCCAAAGAAGAGGAGCATCAATAACGATGACACTTACTGCGAGGAGATATACAAATCCACAACAGTTCGGAACAACGATAGCAAATACGTAGTCTCCTTACCCTTTAGGAAAGAATTTAGCTTAAGTGCCTCTCTAAGAAGTGCGTGCTCTCAATTTTATCGCAATGAGACACGATTAGCTAAAAATCCCGACCTACAAACATAATACAATAGAGTTGTATCTGAATACGAAACCTTCGGGCATATGAAAGAAGTCAGTAATACCCCGCCAGACTCAACCGACTGTTACTTCCTACCTCACCATGCTGTTATAAAGGAGGGAAGTACAACAACAAAAGTTAGAGTAGTATTTAGTGCATCATGTCCTACCACAAACGGAAAAGTTTAAATGATGCCCAATACTTCAATCCGACCTAACAATCTTAATACTTTGTTAGAGACTGTTCAAATACGTCTTCAACAGCGATATCGAGGAGATGTATCGCCAAATATGGGTCAATGAAGACCAAACAAAATACCATCGAATCGTATTTCGCAACTGCCCCAAGGTTCTAATCAAGCCTTATGAATTAAAATCAGTAACATTTGGAGTGAATTGTGCTCCATACCTTGCGATTTGGACACTGCACCAACTCGCTGATGACGTGGAGACCTCGCATCCAATGGCAGCAGATATCTTGCGAAATTGTATGTACGTTGATGACGTACTCGCCGGTGGGCACAGCATCGGAACTGCGATAAGGGCAAGGGATCAAATATCATCGGCGTTACAATCGGCAGGTTTCCCATTGCGAAAATGGACGTCCAACTGCACGAAAATTCTACAGGGTATACCGAAGCAACACTTATTAAGCGAGGATTTTCTTGAGTTTGAAGACACCAGCACGGTAAAAGCACTCGGTATCAGGTGGAACGCCCATTTCGACTACTTCTACTTCACAGTGAAACCCTTTGACAATAACCATGCCGTAACAAAAAGGTCAATACTTTCTGCGATAGCAAAACTTTTCGACCCTCTTGGCTGGCTGGCACCAGTCATAATATTAGCCAAGATGATAATGCAAAATATTTGGTTAGAAGGGACAGGCTGGGATGAAGACGTGTCTGAAACCACGTTACATCGGTGGCAATCATTCATGACTGACTACGAAAAGATCAACGATATACGCATACCGCGATGGGTTCACTACACATTAAAGGACAATATCTAAATACATGGATTCAGCGATGCTTCGGAAAAAGCATATGCCGCCACTGTCTTCCTGAGGGTACAAACAAAGGATCAAGTCTTCACCAACCTGTTGATGGCCAAGACGAGAGTAGCCCGGTCAAAATCATATCCTTGCCTCGACTCGAACTCTGCGGTGCAGTTCTACTATAAGAATTAATGGTATCTGTGGTTGAAAATATGAAACTTTCGAACATTAAAGTAACCCTTTGGACAAATTCAACTATAGTGCTGGCATGGATCCGAAAATCACCATGTTCGTGGCACATCGAATAACTAAAATCATCGACAAGGTAGGAGACAAAGTATGGCGGCACGTAGACTCCGCGTCAAATCCTGCAGATTTGGCGAGCAGAGGCCCCTTCGCTTCGGATCTAATCAACAATTTTTTGTGGTGGCAGGGATCTTCTTGGTTACAAGAAGACAACGAAAATTGGCCAACATAAGAAGAAGATTACAATACGAATATGGAGGAAAAAGGGTGAAAGTTCATACAACTTCGGTCAAAAATAACTTGGACATTCTGGATTGGTTGTCCGATTTACCAATGGCTTTACGGGTTATATCTTATATTCTTCGGTTTTTCCAGAAAACACACCCAAAAACTAAAGCCTCCTTTAAAAGGGAATCTCATTCGATAGCCCCTGACGAAATAGAAAAACAACACGAAGATTGATAACAATATGCCAAAGGCAACATTATCAAGAAGAGTACGCAAATTTGAAAGTCAGGAAAACTAATAAATGGCAAGAGTGATATTTTACCCCTAGATCCATATATAGACGAAGAAGGCATCATTCGAACTGGGGGCGGACTGGGGCATCCAAAGACATGTCCCATAACGAAAGTCATCCCATTATCCTTCCTTACACTTCCAGGTTATCCAGACTTATAGTTCAATCCTCTCATAAGACCACCCTGCATGGAGGGAACCAGCTGATGCTACGTCATATCCGCACTCAGTACTGGATCCCTCGCGTTAAAATCATGATAAGGTCTGTTATCCACAACTGTAACTGTACTATTTACAGGAAGCGGACACAAACGCAACTTATGGGGATCCTTCCGAAAGAGCGCACCATCTTTACTAGGGCCTTCACCAACACTGGGGTAGATATCGCGGGACCATTCGATATAAAATCCTACCGAGGGAGGGGATGCCGAATTTCAAAAGGATATGTTTGTCTGTTCGTCTGCTTTTCGACGAAATCCATCCATCTAGAAGCGACAAACGAACCTAGTACCGGGTTCTTCCTAGCTGCCTTCGCCAGATTTGTATCCAGACGAGGCTGTCCGAAAAACGTTTACTCCGACAATGGTACTAACTTCGTCGGAGCTTCGCGATCTTTACGATCCGAGTTTAAAGCATTTCTGCGTGAAGCGAGGGACGGAACATTGAATAAATATAGCCATCACACTTTAGAATGACATTTTATACCGCCAAGCGCTCTTCACATGGGAGGTTTGTGGGAAGCGGGGGTAAAAAGTTTTAAGACCCATTTAAAAAGATCGCAACCGATCATAAATATACTCTTGAAGAGTTTACGACCCTATTATGTCGAATTGAGGCCTGCCTCAACTCTAGGCCTCTCAGTCCCTCATCCAATGACCCCTCCAACCTGGAGCCGCTTACTCCAGGCCACATTCTCGTGGGTCGGCATCTTTTAGCTCCACCTGAACTCGATTGTAGTGAAAATCCTGCCTCAATCGTAAACCGGTGGCAAAAGATGAAAGCCCTTCATCAAACATTTTGCAAAAGATGGAAGTCGGAATATCTCACCGAAATACAGAAACGGTATAAGTGGAAACATCGACAATCCAACTTAAAACCCGGGGACCTAGTGGTCATAAAGGAGGACAACCTACAACCCAACGAGTGGAGAATGGGGAGAATCGTCAACACACACCCAGGTTCCGATAACCGTGTACGTGTTGTTGACGTCAATACAATTAAAGGACAAATTACCAGACCAATCGCAAAACTGGTACTACTTCCGCCCAAGGACGAGGAAAATGAACTGTAATAGCCCACCTTCCTCTATCCCAAATAACCCAGCTCCCGTTCACCCCGAACGAGGCCAACACACCGATAACCCAGCTCTCGTTCCCCCCAACGAGGCTAACTCACCCTAACGTAGATAAACTATCTGCCCCAGAATACAAAGCAGCAATTACAACCCCCAAAATCCATCGAAACTCTGTCAAATTACACAGATATCGATTCTACAAAAATGAATTTTTTCTGATATGCATGTAGATTTTCTTCAGTATTGTAGAAATTCATAACAGCCGAGGAAAAATTTCCTTGCGTATTGCGAAATCCCTCAAAGTTTTTTCCTTTGCGTGTTTACCATATTTGGCACATTGCGGCCACAACCGCTTGTGCTTAAATCGTTTAAGTTTGATGAATCTTACTTCTTTTGGTTATATATTGTATTTAATGTTATGTTTTTTAAAAAGATATAGAAACAAAATATCACTGACAAGCCCTTCATCATCCAACTTTTCGTTATACTTTGGGTGTTGTTTTAATAAAGCTGTTATATATTGCTGAGATACCTTTACAATAAACGCCATTTTTGCTTAGTTACATGATGTTTTGGAGTATATGTATGTTGTATGTATTTAAGAAAAAAAAATGTGTATCTATATTTTTACTGTTTGTTTAAAATCTACAGTACACCTAAACTTCTCACGTTTAAGGGTATGTCAGCGTAGGCGTGAAATTCCTACAATGGTATAAGGATCCAAAACATAGCCATGTATAACGATTTCTTCTAAAGTTTCTAAGCAATGCGAACAGTGATCTATCCATAGATTTAAATGCTGCGCTCGTTTATTTACCTGTA
The DNA here is from genome assembly GCF_040869045.1 of Eurosta solidaginis. NCBI lineage: Eukaryota > Metazoa > Arthropoda > Insecta > Diptera > Tephritidae > Eurosta > Eurosta solidaginis. The sequence goes on along the minus strand of NC_090320.1, from coordinate 108,774,289 downwards.
TGGGAGATTTCAACAGCTTAGACTGTTACCTCTACCGGTAATGTGCTCATTGCTGGGCCGCCGAATGATACAATATCAACAAGTAATAACAAAAATAAAATGGAGCAGCATTATAGTTTTTCTGCGGTATTCGATAGTAGCGTACGACAGGACGAGGTATACCGTATTTGCATTGCACCACGTATTGACAGTTCAGATAGCTTTACGGTGTTAACATATGGCCCTTCGGGTTCGGGTAAAACCTTTACATAATTGGGCACGCCTAATAATCCGGGTATTGTACCACGAGCTGTAGAAAATGTTTTCAAAATGAATGCTGTCAACATCTATCCCTAGCCGGTCCCGATGATGATCTCTTCGCTAGGATAAAACCTCAATTTGTTTACTGCTAATTCCTCAAACGTTGTTTTTTTTAGTTGCTAAGTACTATCATTTACTCCGAATCGTTCTTTTTACCTATTATTTAACTCATTTTTAGAATAACATATAAAATGGGCTGTAGATAAGCTAGGAATTACGATGAACACTGTAGCAGCAAATATGCGTAACATATGGGCAAATTAACTTCTATTTGAATAAGTAAACTCTGTGCACATTTGCCTTGTTGTTAATTTGGTTTATTTACTTTAGGCGTTACAGCTGTTCTTTATGTTTTTTCAGGATTCCACCATCATTTCTCATCTAAACACACATAATAACGCCTTTCCCACAATTTCTGGGCTTCAATTTTGATTGGCGGGAACAAACGTGGCCAATCAACGAATTCTACACCATAATGTAATATGCCAGTGGTACCGACACCAATAATTGTGCCCCATAATAATAAGAATAGTAAGCTTTCGGTATTAAATTCAGCCGGGAATATTGCCGTGATGAAAAGCATTGCAACAGCAAAGAGCAAAACGGAGGGAATCGTATTATAACGCCATGTGCGCTTCACTACCAATGGCGAAGGTAGTAGATTCCCCTCATCAGGTTTGACTACATACTTGCCCACGAATAAATCGAAACCATCCTGCCTACTACCATCCGCAAAATTATTGAGATGATAACGTGTAGAGGAATTGCATGAAACCAAACTACCGTCTTCGCGTAAATCGAAAAACGAAAACTCGTCCTGATCATGAGCAATGCGATCAATCAGAATTTGCAAACGGTCCCAACGCATTTTTTTTCATTGAGCATGGAAGTCAAAAGCGTCATAACGTACATTTTTGATTATCCATTTGTTGTACGAATGTACGGAATGCACGTTCTAGCGTACCTTCGGCACGTTTTTGGTCCACCAAGTTTAATATAATTTGTCGTCCATAAAGCATTATTTGTGTATCAAAATCCCTCATAGATGCAGCTAAATGATCCTTGCTGGAACCAGCCCCGGATCGGGTTTGTAACGCAGATGGGGTAACTGTCGCCAAAAGAAAGGCATACTACCACGTGTCTGCACAAAGGAGATTTACTGCCCATTGGACTCGACAATTTGTTCCGTTTCAACAAAATTTGCTACATTACCCGTTTCATCTCTACCGCGCGCAAAGAATCGTGTGCCAGCACGATTTATGGAACGTCGCGATATGATTGACCAGAAGAATGTTTGACCATTTACTTGCACTTGATTTATGGAGACAAATCCTAACATAATTGGTAGCGCGAATTTAAGCATTTCTGGGCAGCTGAAGTTGCGTAGTAGTGTGGTGCAACCATTTTCGACTTGGCCGAGATGGTCGCCATGAATTTGTTGAAACGCTTCTTTTAATATGAGGCACGATAGCCGCTAGTGGAAGAACTCACGATACTGTTTTATACTCACGAAAGAATTCCGTTTTCAATAAAAACAAAGTGCTACACTTTATAATTGCACTGTATTAAACCGAAATTAAAAGGCTCTGATATAGTGAGATATATATGTATATATCTTAAAATGATGTTGAAATTACGATGTACTGAATTTTACGTCTGTACAAGTTAAATTCGCGGAATTAATTGGCTTCTATTCATTTGACAGATAGCCCTTATTGTGAATGTGTTGTTTTGACAGGTAACCCTTATTGTGAACTATGGTTGTGTTTAATAAGCATTGCTTGACTTTATGGTCACGCAACACGTGCCGTAAGGGTTACCTTACAGTAAGCGCCATTCCAAACAAAGCGTTCGTCAGCGCGTTCAAACAATCCATTCTTTAAAAAACCTGGTGGAATACCATGTAAACGCTGTAATGTATGCGTCAAATCATACCAACAGAAAAAAAGGCGTAGCAAGCAACAAACGGCGAAAGCCTCTGTTATGACATACAAAGCTCCACTGAAAGCTGTAAGCCAACTAAGAAAGTGGCTCCTCTTCTAACGGCCACTTTGCCCACCCCCTGAATGGCCACTAGTTAATATGCGATCACAGTTTCATAAAGCTAGCATGGAAACTTGCGTGGGCGTCGGTGGCTTTACCAGAATAGGGCGTACACTTCGTACTTTTGATGATTACATTGCAAATTGTCGTCCAAAATACAAAAACAAATTTATTCTTAAACATACACCGTAGCCAAACCATCTGCACCAGCGCTAGCTATATATGGTTTTGTAGCATGGAACGCCAGCAACAACAGTTGGCGGTCTCCTGACCCAACCGACCGTATTCGGGCTGGTAGTCTCAGGAGCCTGCCAAAAATAGGAGTTTCCATACAAATAAATAATTACTGCACGGAATCAAAAACCACGTACGTTTAATTAACAAATTATTTCTTTCTTCACAGGAGAACGAGACACGAAGTCCACCCTACGACATCCTAAGACGTGCCATGGCTTGTATGCTTTCGAAATCATCTGATTTAAATTTTTTTTGTTGCTTACGGCAAGGGGGCCGGTATGTTTAGGCCACATGCCTAAATATATTTGCCCTCCCTGGTAGCAATTTACCTAATCAACCAACACACTCATAAATGTGTGTTCACAAATATACACATGCGTTCATATGTATAAGCTGCAATTGTTTGTGCACGTATACTTTAAACTTTTTTACTTTACTGCTATGGACCGGCTATATAGGAACTTTCGGCGGGGAAACTCAACGAAAGTGGCTGTATAGTGGGCTCAAAGCTTTTCTCCGCCAAGCGCGCGGCCTCCTTTGATCCAGCCGTCGAAATGAAAGCATCCTGCCAACATACGTCACGTAAGTGCTAATAATTTTCCAATACTTTTAATTTCGCACAACATTTGATAAACTATTCCTTAACACTTGTTGTTTCCTTGCAATATACTGAATAAAAACCATTGTATTTCCTTTTACTAATACGAATCCTTTTGGTGTTTTTATTTCTTCCTTTTTTCCGCCTTAATCATTCTATAACAAATACGTGGGTTCGCGCCGTTGCCACCACGCATTTGTTCAATGCATATATTTATTTCTAAAATATTTCCGTCTGAAGGTATATTGAAATCGTCGTTAACTACATGTAAAGTATGCGGAATCAAAAAGTTATATGCAATTAAGTTGGTTTTTATTGTGCCTAAAGTCGAAATGGTTTCTGAAATTACGCCTGTTATGTTAATAATTCCATTATGGTTAATTGGAGAATATTGTAATAAAAATATTGAAAATTTAATAAGGGAAATATATGCTTGAGAATCTACAAGAAAACTACAAGATTTGCAAGAATCGCTACATTTAAGTTCGATAAAATCGGAATAGTTAAGATTCAAACAGTAAACTGATTTATGTGGAAGAAGTTCGTTTAATAGATCTTGATCCAGCTCCCTCAGTGTTCGCGCCTGAGGGGCTTCGGCGTTTAAAGAATGAACATTGGGTGAATTTCTAGAATTTGTACGCTGATTATTGGAGTTTCTGTTATTTTCGGACCGGTTGTTATTGCTATTATTGGAATTGTTATTATAATTGCGATTATTGCCTCTGTTATAATTGTTATTTCGAAAATTTGTATTACTGTTGTGCCTATTTGCGTTACCGCTAAATCGAGAATTACTATTGTCGTTATATCTGAAATTACTGTTGCCTCTATAATTTCCACTTAAATTACTATATCATATGATATTAATGATCCGTATCTGACTAAGACGCTCGTTGGTAAGACCAATCTTAAGAGCATTGTTCGTGTATCTGGTGCCCAGGGTATCAAAACTTTATAAAGCGTATTGAGTCGGTACAGAAGCAATTCATTATATTTACACTACGTGGTCTTAACTGGGATTCAAGTGTGCATTTGCCACCATATAGAAATAGGCTTCTCCTTATTAATCTGCCAACTTTAGAAAATCGAAGAACTTTACTAGGGGTAATGTTCATTCATACGCTCATTATGGGCGAGATTGACTCCTCTGATCTAGTTAGTCGACTAAATTTTGCTGTTCCTGGCAGAACGTCCAGGCACTTTGTGCCTTTTCATTTACCACTTTGCGGGCAAAATTTTGCCAAAAATAATCTACTGCGTAACTGGTGTTCGCATTACAACAACTTGTATAACTGCAGCTTTGAATGTTCGTTTACCGTGTTGCATAATCAATACTCTCACGTCTGGCCTGATATTTTGTACTTTGTGAAATCTAATTTGAATGAAAGTTTATTAGATTGAACCAGTACCTGTTAAGAAAAATGATTTTACTGAGCTGTATGTATTTCTGAAAACTTTAAGATTTTATAATTATACAATTGGTTACGAATACTTATTGAAAAAACTTGAGTTAGTGAATTTTATTGAAATAGCAAAGGTTAGTGATTAATTAATGAGAAGAAATATTCAAAATTATTTACTTTACGCTCTTGTTGTACGCAAATCCAAGCCCAACGATTGGAATTAGCTGAAAAATGTCCATGCAAAACGGGAAGTAGGAATCGGGATTCATATATAATTTAAAAGATGTTGAATATTGTTTACGAAATGTAAGAAGTCAAATGTGAGTGGGACTAAAACCAAAAACTTGTATTCAAATGTAAATTTGTTTTTGAAATACTGTTATCAACAATTTCGAGTTTCGTACCTTTAAAACGTAATAGTTCTAGTAAGAAACCACCCTGGTATAATTCAAAACTTAATAATAGAAAAAATAAAGCCTTCAAAAGATAAAGAAATAGCTCTAATGAAACTTATCGACTTAATTACATTACACTTAAAAGGCAATTTGATTGTCTTAAGTTTTTGTTCAAGCAATATATGATTAAACTTGAATCGAAATTGAAAACAAATCCGTCTAGTTTTTGGTCGGTTATAAATTCCAAGAGACAGACTAATAGCTTCCCCATGACCATGGAGTATATATTATTTCAGAAGGTATATTCAAAGTTTACCTCTTCGCCAATTCCGGTATTTCACTCTGGATACCAATCTCAAATTTCTTCTTTTGATATTACTGCAGATGATGTTCTTCTGTCGATCTCTAAGCTGCCAAGTAGCACAAAATCAGATATTGAGGGATTTCTCCGTTATTCTTCAAAATATGTTCGAACACCATTGCAGAGCCTCTGGCGCTTCTCTTTCGGGAATGCCTGAGCAATGGAAGTTGTTTAGACTCATGGAAATTATGCTCCATAAATCCCGTATATAAATCTGGATCCGCAATGATATATGCAACTAAGCAGCGTAATCTGGCAAAAGTATTCGATCATATATTACATGGTAAACTATTCGATTACATCGGTAGTGCTATAGTTGAGTGCCAGCATAGATTCTTTCCTGGAAGGTCCACTTCCACTAATTTAGCTTTAGTCACCAATCAAATTGTCGCCGCTTTTGAGAGCCAAGAGCAACTTGATGTTATTTATACGGACTTCTCTAAAGCGTTTGACAAGGTCGATCATTCTATACTGCTACACAAGCTGGCGATGTACGGTATCAATGGTAACCTGTTAAAATTCTTCTCAAGTTTTTTGGAAAACAGGATGCTATATGTGTCAATTGGAGCCGATAGGTCATCCCTGCTTATCAACGCCTGGTCAGGAATCCCTCAGGGTACCCATTGCGGTCCTTTATTATTCCTAATTTTTATTAATGAGCTGCCTCATCAATTCAAGTTCGCTAAATGTTTTGCACACGACGTCGAGCTTTTTCTAAGAGTCCGTGATACTTCCGACCACTTAAACTTACAATCCGATCTCAATTCTTTTGCCGAATGGTGCTCAACCAATAACTTGCTCCTAAACGCAAACAAATGTTGTGTTATTTCATATTCTAAAAAGACAGCCGCAACATATTTTAATTATAAACTAAATGACAGATCTGTGAATCGCTGTCATGAGATTAAAGATCTGGGTGTGATTTTTGACCCTAAACTTCCCTTTTCAAGTCACATTGATTTCATTGTCTCGAAGTCTTTTGCAATGGTTGGATTTATTACACGTAACTCAAAAGATTTTAAGGACCCTATGACGCAGAAGGCACTTCATACCTCATTGGTAAGAAGTTGTCTGGAATACTGCTCAATAATATGGAATCCATTTTTCGAAAGCTAACTCGCACAAACGTGAGAGAGTTCAACAAATTTTTACAAAAATTGCATTGCGTTTGCTTCATTGGCCCGATGGTCTCCCATCGTATACTAGCAGGCGAAAATTGCTCGGTCTTCAGGCTTTGTGTGACAGAAAAACTTGTTTCTCACTCACGTTGTCCTGCCCTAAATTTGGCCTATCTGCATACATTTTAATAAGCTTTTTCCGTCTGACTCTGCCCTCCCCCCTCTTCACTTTTTCCTAATCCTTTTATTCTCTCCTCCCTCCGTCTTTTTCGCTTCATCTATCTCCATCTTCGTCTCATTCTATCTCTTTCTCAATCTCCTTCTCTCTTTTCTCTTCTCTCAATTTCTTCTCATTCTTCTGCATCCCTTATTTCCTGTCCCAGAGGGTGGTATGTATTTTAGTCCCACTACGAGTCTCAGTCCCAGTCCTAGTCCTAATCCCAGTCCCAGTCCGTCTCTGGATAATATATTGCTCTGTACCAAAGCACTAATCAACAGCTTTCATTTGATATCCATATTGTATAAACTCTATCTAGGCATTCACTGGCCCACGTTTGGCCTATATCTCGAGACCCTGTACCTGCAGTAACCACCGCGTGAGGTTTATGCAACTTGTGTGAAAGTTTGAACAAAATCGACGGACGCATCTCTTCAAACACCAGCGACCAACTAACACACATTTTAGCCTTTCTTTTTATATATATAGATTTTTATTTTTCACACTTCACTATAATATTAAAACGAAATGCAGATTTTCGTTGCTTTTGAAAATCGGCTTAAAAATTGCACATGGAACAACTAAAGTCTCTCCTGTATTAAAAACAAGTAAGGAAGGTTAAGTTCGGGTGTAACCGAACATTACATACTCAGTTGAGAGCTATGGTGACAACATAAAGGAAAATAACCATGTAGGAAAATGAACCGAGGGAAACCCTGGAATGTGTTTGTATGACATTACAGAGTTTTTTCTAAAGTCATATTTCGCGTCAATAAACCAATCCAATTACCATGTTTCATCCCTTTTTCGTATTTGGTATAGAATTATGGCATTTTTTTCATTTTTCGTAATTTTCGATATCGAAAAAGTGGGCGTGGTCATAGATAAAGTGAGTTCAGATAAGTACGTGAACTAAGTTCAGTAAAGATATGTCGATTTTTGCTCAAGTTATCGTGTTAACCGCCATGCGGAAGGACCGACGGACGACTGTGTATAAAAACTGGGCGTGGCTTCAACCGATTTTGCCCATTTTCACAGAAAACAGCGTCATAAAACCTATGCCACTACCAAATTTCAAAAGGATTGGTAAATTCTTGTTCGACTTATGGCATTAAAAGTATCCTAGACAAATTAAATGAAAAAGGGCGGAGCCACGCCCATTTTGAAATTTTCTTTTATTTTTGTATTTTGTTGCACCATATCATTACTGGAGTTGAATTTTAACATAATTTACTTATATACTGTAAAGATATTAAATTTTTTGTTAAAATTTAACTTTAAAAAAAAATTTTTTTTAAAAGTGGGCGTGGTCCTTCTCCCATTTTGCTAATTTTTATTAGGCGTACATATAGTAATAGGAGTAACGTTCCTGCCAAATTTCATCATAATATCTTCAACGACTGCCAAATTACAGCTTGCAAGTTTTAAATTACCTTCTTTTAAAAGTGGGCGGTGCCACGCCCATTGTCCAAAATTTTACAAATTTTCTATTCTGCGTCATAAGTTCAACGCACTTACCAAGTTTCATCGCTTTATCTGTCTTTGGTAATGAATTATTTATTGCACTTTTTCGGTTTTTCGAAATTTTCGATATCGAAAAAGTGGGCGTGGTTATAGTCCGATATCGTTCATTTTAAATAGCGATCTGAGATGAGTGCTCATACCAAATTTCATCAAAATACCTCAAAATTTACTGAAGTTATCGTGTTACCGCACGGACGGACGGACGGGCATGGCTCAATCACATTTTTTTTCGATCCTGATGATTTTGATATATGGAAGTCTATATCTATCTCAATTCCTTTATACCTGTACAACCAACCGTTATCCAATCAAACTTAATATACTCTGTGAGCTCTGCTCAACTGAGTATAAAAAAGTCATAGTACCTCTAAATCGCGGGTCCCCTCAAATAAAATAATATTGCGACTATAAACTGAGATATAACCTATCCTATATTTCAAGTTAGATCAAACTACACACGGGGTGCAGAACAAATTCAAAATCGGTTCAGTAGTTTAGGAGTCCATTAGCCTCAAACCTGTGACACGTGTTTTTTATATATTAAGATTTTGAAAATGCGGTAAAACCATCGTACTCTAAAGAGAATACAACAAAAAATAGTTGCAACCATCGTAACATTGAAGGGAGATAATCAATTCTTCGCGCGTGCAGTGATTGGAGGGCACGACACTCTCGTCTTGTTAGATTCAGGTGCCTGTTCCAGTTGCCTGGGCAAAGGAGCCATGAAATTCCTAGAGGGGAAAGAAGAGAAGATAACCCGATTATTAGGGCAAAAGGTTCGAACCGCGAATGGAGGAGAAACCCGACTGAAGGGAGTGGTTTCTCTACCTGTGACTTGGGATGGGGAAACCAGGGATCTAGAATTTTTAATTGTCCCCGAGCTTACTCAATAAGTGTACTTAGGGATCGAGTTCTGGCGTGTTTTTCAATTAAGTGTTGTCGGAAAAAGTGTGAACGAGTGTGTGCATGATAGGGCTATCTTAGAACTCGTACCCGCCGAGGGTGACCTCTCTTTCGACGAAGTACAACATTCCCTAACAACGGCACAAAGCCGCTGTGAGGACCAAATATAAGCCCTTAATTTGGCCCACACAAAACCACCGCCCTACAACACCGAATCAGTAACACAGACAACGCAACACAAATAAAAATCTAAACAAGAATACGATCAGCAACATAGCCAACACAAACAAGTCTCTGAAACATCACTAGCACAGCGAGTTGCCGCAACACTCCATAGCAATACCGTAACCATGGCAACGCAACGAACTATGCTAGCAACATCAAGAGCATTAGCTATGAAAAGAAAAACACAAGAGGACAGCAGGCAGTCAGCACGCGGTTGTGGTTGCGACCGGAGCTACTATTGGAGCGCTCTGGAAGGCATATCGGTTTTGACCATTGCAAGCCAGTGCGGTTCACAGGAGAAAGGCGTGGACTAAGAATTGTGGGTAAGCTGGTTTTGACCGCTCTACAACGCTTAAGCCAACGCTTGCTCTCTCGTAAGTAAACGTCCTCCACAGCATCGTGATCTCGCGCTCATCCAAACATTAACCGTGGCAGAAGTACGTCGGCATCCGCAGTAGCAGTGAATTGAAGTGAAACGCCACAACGTGACTGTACCGAGGCTAACGGAATCCACCTAACGGAACGCGAAGTTGTGATTGTTACCCGAGCAGCAATTGGAGGGCATCTGAAAGGCGTATCGGTTTTGACCATCGCAAGACAGTTCCCTTCATAGGAGAAAGCCGTGGGGTGAGGATTGTGGGTAAGCTGGTTTTGACCGCTCTACAACGCCTTAGACCACGCTCGCTCCCTGCGAAGCAAAGGCCCACAACGACGCGAGCCCGCGCACCACCGCCGTAAGCCTCGGCAGAAACAGCAGCGCTACGCTAGCATACGACGTTGGCCGCAGCAGAATTATACGAGCATACGACGCTGGCCGCAGCAGCGATACGCAAACATACGACGTTGGCCACAGCAGATTCATGCAAGCATACGACGTTGGCCACAGCAGAGCTACGCCAACATACGACGTTGGCCACAGCAGAGACACGCTTACATACGACGTTGGCCGCAGCAGAGCTACGCAGATATACGACGTTGACCACAGCAGAGTCACGCATAAACGCCGACGCAAGGCGTGGCAGAGAATCACCCAGCAACCAGCAATACCAATAGACGCCGACGCAATGCGCAGCAGAGTAATACAAGTAGACGCCGACGTAAGGCGCGTCAAGGCACCGACGCCACATACTAACGGGATCCGTCTAACGGAACACGGCGACAGAGCATCGCCTCAGCAATACAAATAGACGCCGACGAAAGGCGCGCAGAGCACCGCAGCAGAGAGAGACGCCGCCATAAGGCGCGTCAAGGCACCGACGCCACATACTAACGGGACCCAGCTAACGGAATACGGCCGGACCGCTAAGGCCCGCCACCGCAATCAAGGATACCGCAAGATAATCCAAGTGAAATTGAAAATGAAGTATACAAACACGTTTTATTTTATATTATAGAATTTAGAACCAATAAAGAGAGTGAAGTTTTTTATATTAAATCGATTTTCAAGGTGCCCCTTTAATACAAATTTATTGTAAACGAACCCTGGGCACGGCGAGTATACCCCAGCAAATATCAAAGAAGCAACGGGGCACGAAAAAGCTTCGTTGCAATTGGCGCCCGAGCAGGGACCCTACAAATCGTACAACGTCAGAAGGAACATTACTGACTAGAAACCTAACCGTAAAATGGCCGACCAGATTGATACTGCGTGGTTAGACAACATTTCAAAGGAGCAGCTGATATCCATCGCACAGGAATTGGGTATGGAGCACACAGGCACCACCCGGTAGATCCGAAAGCGCATAGCAGCTCTGGCTTCGAAAGCAAATGTTGACGCGGAAATACAGGAAAAATTGTTATCCATAGAAGCCGCTTATAAGGGAACAGACACGAGTGACTTAAATGAGGTTAAGACACCGATTCCGTCAAACGGAGGGGAAACCATGAACAACACAGATAGACCAGGAGAGCGAGACCAGTTCGCGTTTCCTCCCAGGGACACAGCACCCCCACAAAAGAACTTATCATCAGGAATAGCAGTACCAGCCAACGGCACCTCCCAGACACCAATCCCTCCGGCCGCAGAAGGAACCACGACCGGGGGTCAACCACAGCAGAACCCACTGGAATTTCCTCCACGGAATACGCAACGCGGGCAACCGTACTTACCATCAGGGACAAAGGCATCAGCCATAAATTATACGTCTCAGGTAACTCAAGCACCGACCGTTGTGTTCGCACCCATCATCGACCAAGTGCGGAAGTGGTCAGTAAAGTACGACGGCGGACGGGATCCGTTAGCGTTCATCGAGCGGCTAGAGGAGTTAGCCGAAGTGTACGCGCTAAACGTGGATCTCCTACCAAAAACCATGCCAGAGCTACTAGGGGGCACCGCGTGGTCTATCGGCAGCTTAACGCCCGATCCGTACCCGACGCGTACCCCTTACCCAGAATACAACATATATTGGACAAGCTACGACGGGCGAAGTATATCAGCAGTTTGGATTTGAAAAATGGCTACTGGCAAATACCACTGGAGCCCCAGAGCCGTCCCTACACAGCTTTCACGGTACCGGGACGCGGGTTATTCCAGTGGCGCGTTATGCCGTTCGGCCTACACTCCGCCCCTGCAACGTTTCAAAGAGCACTAGATCAGGTTATTGGACCGGAGATGGAACCCTACGCTTTCGCTTACCTCGATGACATAATCATCATAGGATCCACCTTGGAGGATCACATTCGCAACCTGAAAGAAGTGATGCTACGACTACAGCCCGCCAACCTCAGAATAAATCCAGAGAAATGCGAGTTTTTCAAGAAAGAAATTCGATACCTAGGACACGTAGTAAGCGACAGGGGAATTCACACCGACCTCGAGAAAGTTGCAGCCATCAAAGACCTGAAACCACCAACGAACACGAAAGAGGTGCGTCAATATCTCGGTATAGCATCTTGGTACCGACGATTCGTGCTCGACTTCGCGACGATCAGCCAGCCACTCACAACCCTGCTGAAAAAGGGCAAACACTGGAAGTGGGGAGCCGAACAACAGGAAGCCTTCGAGGTCTTAAAGCAAAAACTAACGGAAGCACCGATACTTGTCTGTCCGGACTTCACCAAGACCTTCACCTTGCAAACGGACGCAGGCAATTTCGGGCTAGGCGCCGTATTGACACAGGATTTGGAAGGCGGGGAACGCGTGATCGCCTACGCCAGCAGGAAACTCAACAAGGCGGAAACCAACTACTCGCCTACCGAGAAGGAATGCCTCGCGATCGTCTGGGGAATACGCAAGATGAGGCCATACTTGGAAGGGTACCGATTCAGGGTAATCACGGACCATATGTCTCTAAAGTGGCTAAACTCCATCGAAAGCCCCTCCGGCCGTATAGCACGATGGGCCTTGGAACTTCAGCAGCACACCTTCGACATACAGTACAGGAAAGGAAAGCTGAACCTGGTAGCGGATGCACTATCACGACAGCCACTGGAGACCCTACGACTGGCAACGACAACAGAGCAACCATGCAAATGGTGGCACAAGCGCGTGAATTAAGTGCGCACCAACCCCGAGAAATATTCTGACTACATGATACAAGATGGACAACTGTACCGCCATATTCCCTGCCGGTCACAAGATGAGGAAGCGGTACCTTGGAAACTTTGTGTACCCACACCACTGCGACAACGAGTATTAGAAGAAAATCACAATATACCAAGCGCTGGACACATGGGCATCCGCCGGACAGTAGCGCGGATTGCCAACCGGTACTACTGGCCCGGAATGTTTCGGGACATCAGTCTAAACGTACGACAGTGAGAGTCTTGCCAGAAGTACAAGGAAACACAGCAAAAGCCGGCCGGAAAGATGCTCACACAAGTGGCCCAAGAACCATTCGCCACGGTATGCGTCGATTTCGTTGGACCACTCCCACGATCCACACACGGGAACACGATGCTACTAGTATTTTTCGACCGCTTCAGCAAATGGGTGGAACTGGTCCCCATGAGGCGTGCGACAGCAGAAGGCCTACGCCGTGCGTTCAGAGAACGCATCCTCGCAAGATTTGGTGCTCCCAAGATACTGATATCGGACAACGGCGTCCAGTTCACCAGCACAATGTGGCAGCGTTACCTCAGGGAAATGGGGATACGACAACAATTCACGGCGCCCTACACCCCGCAAGAAAACCCGACGGAACGGGCGAACAGGACAATCAAGAGAATCATAGCACAACTCACCAGATCACAGCACAACAGATGGGACGACCGTCTCCCAGAAATCGAGCTGGCCATCAACACTAGTGTGACCGCGTCCACAGGATACAGTCCAGCCTTCCTCGTACAAGGACGGGAACCGCGACTACCAGGGGCATTGTTTGACGAGGTCAACCTGGGGACGGGCACAGCTACCACAACGGCAGAAGAGAAATCTGACAGAATGCAAGAGGCATTCAGAATAGTGAGGCAGAACATGGAACGAGCGGCGGCAGATCAAGCACGGCACTACAACTTACGGCGGAGAAAATGGACCGCCGTAGTCGGCGAACTAGTGCTCGCAAAGGAACACCATCTCTCCAAGGCCGGCGAAAATTTCGCGGCAAAGTTGGCCCCCAAATATGACGGACCCTACCAGATCCTAGGATATGTATCACCAGTGATACTCAAAGTACGAAAAACCAACGGCGGGAAGGAGAAAACGGTCAATATTGGGGAGCTAAAGCCATATCATGCAGCAGAGACCATCGCGGGAAATTAAAATAAATTCAGGGAAAATAATCTAATTAATATCAAGGATGAGAGGATAAGCAAGCACCGGTCATTCTATCGCAAACCACCGAGGTGACAACACGTTCTTTTGCTACGAATTTCTTGACAAACCAACAATCTACAATGAAGAGTTATAACGCAAAACTATCCAACAGCGCCAAAACAGTACGCGCCCAGCCCAGCCATAAGCCGCCGCAGGCAGAACCTGGTTCAAACCCAGCGGAGGGACCGGAATACGGCCGAACAATAATACTCGCCGGGGATGCAGAGGGCCCAGCGCTAGAACAATTCCCGGAGGTGGTAAACAAAGTACGAGTTGTTCACCGACATCGCCGAAGGGAGGTGCAACCCCCGGGTGAAATTCCGAACCGATAGGTACAAAATCACGATGAACAGAAGGAAGGTAACGATCCAAGTAGCAGACACGGGGGTTTAAATCGCCGAAGTGGGGGGGGGGGGGGGGGGGGGGGGGGGGAGTGTGAGGACCAAATATAAGCCCTTAATTTGGCCCACACAAAACCACCGCCCTACAACACCGAATCAGTAACACAGACAACGCAACACAAATAAAAATCTAAACAAGAATACGATCAGCAACATAGCCAACACAATCAAGTCTCTGAAACATCACTAGCACAGCGAGTTGCCGCAACACTCCATAGCAACACCGGAACCATGGCAACGCAACGAACTATGCTAGCAACATCAAGAGCATTAGCTATGAAAAGAAAAACACAAGAGGACAGCAGGCAGTCAGCACGCAGTTGTGGTTGCGACCGGAGCTACTATTGGAGCGCTCTGGAAGGCATATCGGTTTTGACCATTGCAAGCCAGTGCGGTTCATAGGAGAAAGGCGTGGACTAAGAATTGTGGGTAAGCTGGTTTTGACTGCTCTACAACGCTTAAGCCAACGCTTGCTCTCTCGCAAACGTCCTCCACAGCATCGTGATCTCGCGCTCATCCAAACGTTAACCGTGGCAGAAGTACGTCGGCATCCGCAGTAGCAGTGAATTGAAGTGAAACGCCACAACGTGACTGTACCGAGGCTAACGGAACGCGAAGTTGTGATTGTTACCCGAGAAGCAATTGGAGGGCATCTGAAAGGCGTATCGGTTTTGACCATCGCAAGACAGTTCCCTTCATAAGAGAAAGCCGTGGGCTGAGGATTGTGGTAAGCTGGTTTTGACCGCTCTACAACGCCTTAGACCACGCTCGCTCCCTGCGAAGCAAAGGCCCACAACGACGCGAGCCCGCGCACCACCGCCGTAAGCCTCGGCAGAAACAGCAGCGCTACGCTAACATACGACGTTGGCCGCAGCAGAATTATACGAGCATACGACGCTGGCCGCAGCAGCGATACGCAAACATACGACGTTGGCCACAGCAGATTCACGCAAGCATACGACGTTGGCCACAGCAGAGCTACGCCAACATACGACGTTGGCCACAGCAGTCACGCTTACATACGACGTTGGCCGCAGCAGAGCTACGCCAACATACGACGTTGACCACAGCAGAGTCACGCATAAACGTCGACGCAAGGCGTGGCAGAGAATCACCCAGCAACCAGCAATACAAATAGACGCCGACGCAAGGCGCAGCAGAGTAATACAAGTAGACGCCGACGTAAGGCGCGTCAAGGCACCGACGCCACATACTAACGGGATCCGTCTAACGGAACACGGCGACAGGGCATCGCCTCAGCAGTACAAGTAGACGCCGACGAAAGGCGCGACAGAGCACCGCAGCAGAGAGAGACGCCGCCATAAGGCGCGTCAAGGCACCGACGCCACATACTAACGGGACCCAGCTAACGAAATACGGCCGGACCGCTAAGGCCCGCCACCGCAATCAAGGATACCGCAAGATAATCCAAGTGAAATTGAAAATGAAGTATACAAACACGTTTTATTTTATATTATAGAATTTAGAACCAATAAAGAGAGTGAAGTTTTTTATATTAAATCGATTTGCAAGGTGCCCCTTTAATACAAATTTATTGTAAACGAACCCTGGGCACGGCGAGTATACCCCAGCAAATATCAAAGAAGCAACGGGGCACGAAAAAGCTTCGTTACAACGCATATTAGACAGCAATTCCCATCCTTTGCTGTACTAGGATTGGGCAGAACATATGTGGAAAAACACAGTATAGAGATGGTAGAAGAAAATATACCGATTAAGCAAAGGCACTACCCTATCTCGCCCGCGATCCAAAAATTAGTATACGAGTTAGATAGAATGTTATTAATGGGTGTTATTGAGGAGAGTAATAGCAGCTGGAGCTCTCCCGTTTCGCTAGTAATTAAAGGCAACAGGTTATGTTAAGATGCCTGGAAGGTGAATGCTAGAACTATTAAAGATGCCTTTCCGTTGCCACATATTGACGGTATATTAAGTAGGTTACAAAACACCCATTTTATATCAGCTATTGATCTTAAACATGCCTTTTGGCAAATTCCTTTGGAAAAACGTTTTAGAGAAAAAACAGCATTCACCGTTCCTGGCAGACCACTCTATCAGTTCACGGTGATGCCTTTTGGTTTGTGTAATGCCGCTCAGCGGATGTGTCGTCTTATGGACAAGGTCAGTCCGGGCGCCTTACGTGAAAGTGTGTTTGTGTATCTTGACGACCTGTTAGTTTGTTCCGTAGATTTTGAGTCACACATGTCTTTTTTGGAAAAGGTCGCTAAGTGTTTACGCGAAGCCAAATTGACGATAAATGTAGAAAAGAGCAAGTTTTGCTTCAAAGTACGGTATTTGGGGTATGTGGTAGGCGACGGTTGTATACGGACAGATGCCAATAAAATAGCAGCAGTGCGAGATTTCCCTCAGCCGAAAAGCCCAAAACAGCTTCGACGATTCCTGGGCATGTCAGGGTGGTACCGCCGTTTCATTGGGGATTACACAACCATTGCAGCGCCGCTGCACGACTACCTCACTAAGGACAGAATAAAGAAGTTTGAGATGACTGACGAAGCGAGAAAGGCTTTTGAACAGCTGAAGCAAAGCCTCATATCAGCCCCGGTGCTTGTTCACCCGGACTTCAATAAACACTTTTTTATACGGTGCGACGCTTCGACCGACGGGGTGGGTGGAGTTTTATTCCAAAAAGATGAGGACGGTAACGAACGACCCATCGCGTATATGTCGGCGAAATTGAATAAGGCACAACGACATTACAGCGTGACGGAGTTGGAGTGCTATGCAGCAGTGCTGAGCGTGAAGAGGTTCCGGCCTTATGTGGAGGGCCTCCCGTTCACAATCATCACGGACCACACATGTAGGTCCCGTCCGGCCAATTTGTAGGGACAAATCAAGAGGAGCACGACGCAAATTGGAAGAGAAGCTCGGCCTTAGATCTCTTCGGAGGTTATCGCGCCTTACATTTATTTGTTTTTTTTTTATTTAAGTATTTTATTATTTTCAAGATAGCTAACAAGTTGACTTTTTACGGCTAACTCTAAAATTTTTTCTAAATATGGTAATGTGTTAATCGGTGTCAGATCTTCCGCTAGAACTGAATTTTTCACCTTCCGAATAGGTACTATTGTTGATATTTTCCATGATTCAGACACTATTCCAGACCTGAGGGATTTATTTACAACTGCGGCATAGAAATGTCCCATATAGGATACCGAATCCTTAATAACTCCTTCAGAAAGAAGGTTCTTTCCACCAATTTTATTTTGAAATCGGTTAACCATCCGAGTTAACTCTTCAACTGAAATTTCTTTAAACTCTAGATATGTAGTCGTACTGGACTGCAAATTTTGGCCACTATCTAGACTTTCAATTCCTTGGTTAATATCAACAATACTATCAATAAAAAATTAGTTTAACGCTTCGGCTATATCCTCTGGGGTTTTATAAGTAATATCCTTTACAATTACCGTCTGTATATTGTCTTTCACTTCAGTTAGGTTTACTGCTTGTTTAAGATGCCTCCACATTGATTTGCTATCCGATCTATTTAAGTCAACCCTATTCTCCATATACTTAACTTTTTTCTTTTTATAAGCTTTTTATAATACTTCGCAACATTGTTGAACTCTGTGAAATCACCCGTTGACAAAGCTTCGGACCGTAAGTGGTATTTTGGATCGTTCATTTTGGTCAATTCGTGGTCGTACCACTTATTTCTCAGTTTTACGCTTTTGCTCTTCTCGATCGTTAATACCCCCATACAATTGATTAGACAGATACTTATCTAGTTGAACATATTATCTACAATCATGCCGTTCAATATACTAAAGTCGCAATTTCTTAATAAATTTAAAAGGCTTTCGGCAGTATAATTCTCCAAAGACGTTGAGGTAATCATCCTTCGCAAGGGATTTGAATTATTAACTTTGATGGAAAATGAGGCTGTTTCGTGATCGGATATTCTATTATTTAGTAGTTTTACACAAGACTGTATGTTTGCATTTGTGTATAATAGATCGATTTTTGTTTGTGACGTTTCTTTAACTCTAGTATTAAAATATATCATTTGTTTGATAGCGCAACGAGCGAAAACCTAATTTAATTTACAGCTATGTGCGGAAGCTACATTTAGGTTTATGGTAAAATCACCAATTAAAAGGGAATTGGTGTCACTTTCATAAACATCTGTTAGTATGTTATCTGAGTAATCTAAAAATTCACTATCGCTAGCGCTAGGGGAATGGTATAACACACCAATTTAGCATTTGAAATCAAAGTTTTTTAATTTGATTATTGCACACCATACGTTTTTTTCTATGGATCTATTATATCTAACTTTAAAATCGATTCCTTCTTTCAAAAGTAATACAACCCCTCCTGTGTGCCTGCTATGCGAATCGCAACGAACTGTTTTATAAAAAGCAATATTTATTTCGCCATCAGTAATATCTGATGTTATGCAAGCTTCAGATCACAATAAGACGTCCGGATCTACTTCTTCTAAAAGCCTTTCAAGTTCCGCTTTATTAGCTAACAAACTACAGATATTTAAATAAATGCATTTTAAATTAAAATCGTATCTTCCCAGTATATTACGTTTTGGTTGCTAAAAACCAACTATTTGCTTCTCCAGTTTGAGTTTTCTTTGATAAACTGGACAATCGATACTCATAATGTTATGATCAGTACCTAACTTGAATCCTAACTGGCTATTGGCATCCAAATAGTTTCCGCATTTGTTTAAAGGTGCATTCTCTTTACATTCCTCAACTTTATGCTCCCTTAAACACTTGCTACATCTTTGTTTGTGAGTGCAATTACTTGCTATGTGATTGAATCCTAAACATTTATAGCACCTTCTGACCGTTTGCCCATCGTAAACTTGGCATCGATCCCAACCAACGTTAATTTTCTTGCATTTCAAAGCGTCTTCAAAATATTTGTGCTCTATATCTATTATGGCATTGATATGTGCAGTTCTGATATCTTTCTTAGAATGGATAATTTTTACACATTTCAATTTGGCCTCTCTCAATACTTCATTTTGAGCAGCAATCCTGCTAACTATTTCTTCTTCCTTATGTTATATATATATATATATATATATTGTAAGCCATAAAACCTAATTTGTAATTTGTAATTTATTCTAGTATCGTGATCAAATACACGGCCAGTCTACATACTATTATCAGAAAAATAGTTATAGATAACATTCTTATAGTTGCTCCTACTTATACTATTTCTTATAGCATTGGGAATAGAATTCCAGGTACGTATAGTGTTCACGAAGAATAGTCTAGTCGACGCAACAGATTTAAATGTGGGTACTATAAGGTCGTTTGGTCTTAGTGAGCATGAGTCGGAAAAGGAAAATGCAGCTCCTGGCTTTGAGATAGTCGGATATTTGACATCCCAGAAGGCTAGATTTCCAACGGAATATGTGGTCGAATTTCGAAAGCCCATACACATAGCGTATTATATGGTTAAAGGCCACGTCTAACCGATGAGCCGAGTGCGAGTCTAGCTTATTGTATATCAACTCGGAAGATGTCAAATAAGGTAAAATTAATTGGATAGCCAATTTATGGCGGATGTTACGAGGAGTAAACATCGCCGATAGCCTCAGATTTCGCAGTGCGCCATACACCCTTCCTATAGCCTGGTTAATGTGGTCAACACAAGTCAAACTGGAGTTGACTACAAAGCCAAGGTTTGTAATTTTACTCACCAGTTTAATTTGGTCGGTACCAATACAAATCGGTGGGATACCCGTCTCAGCCAACTTTTTCTTTGATATAGGTAAGACGTAAGTTTTATTTGCGTTAAGACGAAGCCCGTTGTGATTAGCCCAATGGAAATTTTCTGAGATGTCAGCGTTAAGTTTAGAACAGAGATCATCGACGTCATCAATACGACTAGAAAGGTAAAGCTGAATATCGTCTGCATAAGCGTGCATAGTAACAAATTTACAGACTGTAAAAATGTCGTTGATAAATAAGCTAAATAGCAACGGCCCAAGAATTGACCCCTGAGGCACACCGCAGACTACTGCACTAAGTCGTGACATTTGGGACCCCATAATTACTCGTTGGTATCGGTTGGCTAAATAACTTTTAATTAACGCTAATGAATTGTAACTAAAACCAAAGTAGGACTTCAGCTTAGCGCAGAGCAATTCGTGGTATGTAGAAACATTTGCACCGACAACACCTTTATTCTGATTAGCAGCCTTCTTAACCTCTTCTATAATTTCCTCTTTCTGTTTACTTATGCCTCATTAGGGATATTAGCAACCTTTTTAACCTCATTAATAATTTCATCCTTTTGCTTAGTGAGCGCCTCATTCGGTATACTAGGTTTACTTAGTTTATCCTTATTTTCCAAGCACAAACTTTCTATTTTTTTCATTAACTGAAGTTTTTCTGAGTTCACCTTATAGATATTTTCTACTATTATTTTCATCTCTCTTTCGTTGTGAGTTATGGAATCGCTTATTTCCCTTTTATGCTCACTCAACATTTTTTCAATTTCGCTTTTTTGCTCTTTCAAATTTATTCTATTTACCTCTGAAATAGCCATGATTTCTCTTAGAGCGTCATCAACATTGTTATACAAACTTTCAATGCACTCTCTTTTGCGACGTTTTATCCAGTTATCACCAATATGGTAATTTAAATATACATGATAAGTGCTTCTGTTATGTACATCTAAAAAAAATAGTTATATCATGGTAATATACAATACTGTATCTAGGTATATAATTACGTGGTTTATACCAAATTGCAGGAACTCCAAAAGAAAATTGATTAATTTCTTCGGTAGACCATTTTTGTAAATGGTATAGCAGGTTCGGCATATCTTGTTGGGAGCCCACGACTCGCCTTTTATAATCGGCTGATCCAAATACTACGTATATAGGATTCCACTACTGGAGTATTATGTACAAAACTTGTTTTAATACTAAATTTAGTGCACACAAAAAAGTTCGATTGCAGAATTGCTTCACATTCTTTTTCAAACATTTTTTATTTTAGAGCTGGTATTATACACTTGTATCCAATATTCATTGCTATTGAATGAGTACTAAATCTCAGCTGTTCTCATTTACTCACTTTAAAAGCATCGCACACTTGATGACCATCATTTGTTGGGAAGCACAGTGGACATAAGTACTGTTAAGAGTTCATAAGTATAAAAACGCAGTGCTTTGATTTGAAAATAGCACATTTAATGCAAGTTTATGATTTATTTAATATTCAATAATTTTACCAGCTGGAAATTGTGTTGGTAAAATAAATTTTTGGTAAAAAAAAGAAATTTTTTTGCTTAAACAGGGGTTTTGCAAAATTTTTCTTCATAAAGTTTAAAGATATGCATATCAAAATAAAGGCCTTTCAACAACCTTTACAGCAATATTAAGATTTTTTATATGGGTTGCGAAAATTCGGACCACCATTAAAAAAACCAACTTAAACAATTTTTCTGTTTTTGTCCGACCCTGTCCCACAGTACCACCTATAAAATTACACATAAACCTAGATGTTTCTGAAGTTTAATCAATTTTTTTTCTTTTTTTTGTAAGTAATTTAATTTAATTAATTTTGAATATAATGCAAATTATTTTTGTAACAGGTATGAAAAATAATTATTGAAAAGTCAAAATTGAAAAATATAATTTTAAAAGAATGTGAATAATGAAAATTTTTTTCCGCACACTGTGCGCCGTACCAACTGCTGCTGCACTTGATTTACCGCTGCTCTGCTTACTTGCTCAGCTGCTGCACTTGATGTTCTGCTGCTGATAGCGTCACTTGTTGCTGTACTTTTCAGCTATTTTATGGTGGTACCGTGATGAAAGTGGCGTGGCTAGTGCCGTTTTTTCACTACAAGAATTTTTACACAAAGGTTTTGGTGCAGTTTTTCAAAAACGTACATTTGAGATTTTGTTTTTAATTATATTATTTCTTCTGCTGTATAGTTTTTGTTTTCTTATTAATTCCAAATGTGTCTTATTATTTCTGTATTTTATTGAGTCTTTGTATTATTCGCACGTGTTTTTCCGTTGAAAGTTTTTATTTCTTCGCAATACACACTGCACAAAAACCATCGCCACTGCCATGTATCATGACCAAAAAAATATTTTGTAGATTTCGTAAAAAATTGGTTGTGGATTTTGAATGTTTTAATTTTTTTGTAGATTTTTGTAAGTTTTGATATTTTTTTATAGCTTTTGATGTTTTAAAATTTTTTGTAGATTTTCCGAATTTTATACTTGTTTTGTAGAAATTTTTAAATGTTTTGTGTATTTTTTTGTAGATATTTTTAAATTTTTGTATTTTTTTTGTAGTTATTTTTTCATTTATGAATTTTTTTGTATTTTTTTGATTTTACATTTTTTTTGTGTATTTTCCTTGTTTATATGTTTTTTTTTTGTAATTTTTGTTAATATTTCATTTTGTCGATTTATTAGATTTTGTGTAGGTTTTTCCCCAACTTTAATTACTGCATCCACACCTGTTGGGAGCCTTGTCTTCTTTTGGCCACTCGCCGTATTTGCAGGGCTATGGCCTACGGTCGGGATATTTAATGGTTCCATTTGGAATTGCAAAAATGTTCTGCGCGCACTTACTCTGGACACGACACGCACCTACTTTCTATACTTTATTTGTCTACTTAAGTTCCTTCCTTTATATTAATAAAGTTTATTTAATTTTTAGAATATATATAGTCTTTTATTTAAACTTTTAATTTTCTTTTTACACGTAGTACTTATGTTTTAGGTTTTTCATTTTTACGACTAACGCGGGGGCCGGTTCACTTCAAACTGAATATTGCTGCTAATTCAACCCTGTCCGCATGCACCTTTTGCTTAGGTTGCTTAGTTACGAAATTGCATGATGGAGTCGAATAACGGGAGATTCAACCAAACGACTCCATCATTTTCAGTGATGCCAAGTGCATCACTGATGCATGGTTGCAGCTTGCACTGAGGGGGAGTTGCCAGCTAGTTTTGACGTAAGAATTGAGTGTATTAGCTGACACTACATGACACTACAAGTACATTTTGCGGTATCGTCAACACCTCTCTGAAGTTGGCAAGACAACTTTTACGTGGAAAAAATTATCTATTGGGAAAATTGCCGTGAATTTGCCGTAATTTATCCGTGAAACAAAAAAATTTGCCGCGGCCATATTTTAGAAAATACAGGGTGGCACGCCAACTTCACGTGAAGTTAGCGTGCCACCCTCAGAAAACGCCCTTAGAGACCAGCTAGAAAATAATTCTTGCACGTGAATTTGCCGTAAATTTACCGTAGATAAGTGACATATTTTATAAATTCGAAAAAAAAAAATTCAAATTTTGTTTATGCTGCACCTCCAACTTCATGTGAAGTTAATGATCGGGCGGGGATCGAACGAAGAAAATGCCGGTACGAACTCACGGCAGATTTGGTACCAAAAGAAATAAAAACCAACGAATTAGAACAGTTATAAAAGTTTGTTTAAAAAGATAAATACATAGACATACACCGAAAGTAAGATATAGATTGGTAGGTAAAATATAAAGTTAATCACGATAGAAAAACATAGATTACCTGCAAGACACGATGATGGCTGGATGCGATTTCGATGATAGTTATCAAAAGACTCATCGTTCCAGCCAATCATTAGTTACTTCTCTCCTAGTATTCAAGTGATCAACGGTGATTTGCAAATGACAGAGTTGCTTTGTAGGGAACTGCTGAATTGGGAGAACACCAGCCATTCCAAACCATTGCAAGCCTTTTGGCTGCAACAGTTAGCGTTCCACCTTTAGAAAACCACCTTAGATGGCACGCTAACTTCACATGAAGTTGGCGGTGCACCATAAAAAAAATTTGATTTTTTTTCGAATTTTTAAATATGCCACTTATCTACGGTAAATTCACGTGCAAGATAAAATATGCCACTTATCTACGGCAAATTCACGTGCAAGAATTATTTTCCTAACTGGTGTCTAAGGTGGTTTTCGAATGGTGGCACGCTAACTTCACATGAAGTTGGCGGTGCACCATAAAAAAAAATATGAAGCTTTTTTTTCGAATTTATAATACATGCCACTTATCTACGGAAAATTTACGGCAAATTCAAGTGCAAGAATTATTTTCCTAACTGGTGTCTAAAGTGGTTTTCGAAAGGTGGCGCGCTGACTTCACATGAAGTTGGCGGTGCACCATAAAAAGATTTCAATTTTTTTGTTTGAATTTTTAAAACATGCTACTTATCTACGGCAAATTAACAAGGGTAAAAGAACATTAAAAAATATAAACAATAAAATACAGTAATCGTAAACAAATTTTTATAGAAACAACAATACACAAAATATCCAACAGTAAGCGACGCTCAAATCAGCAGCAGGTGAACAGTTGTGCAAACGAAGTCACACTCTCATTATAAGCCTTTTTTGTTGTTGTTGATAAGTTCTCTATAGGCGTAGGAGCAATGGTTTGTGTCTGATTTGAAATTTATGCGTTTGCCACTTGGTGTATTTATTATGTATAACATTTCAAGTATGTAGCGTTTATTGCTGTTTCTCTCATGCTGCATTATTGTTACATTTTCCAAGTCGGGAGAGTGTCCAGTGGTTCTGCAGTGCTGAGTTAAAGCTGCCATATTGTCATTAGGGTTGTCTCGATTTTTAATATTTGATTTATGTCCGGAAATCCTCGTCTTCAGCTTCGATTTAGTTGTCCCCATATCTACTTTGTCGCATACGCGGGACCCGTCGCCATTACAATTAATTTTATATATAACGTCCGATTTATCACATTTCTCTATTCTGCTTTTCGTATTGCTAAAAATCCTCCGTTGCAACGTATTGTTTATGTGAAAGCTAATTTAAATCTCTCCCTGTCATATATGTTTGAATATTTTATTCTATTAGACAGACCCGATACAAATATGGTCGATTTATATACATTTTCTTTGTATCATTAGGTGGTTTATTTGTGTTTAATTTGACGAAATAATCTCTTATATAGCTCTTTATTATATGTGTTGGAAACTCATTATTTTCTAATATGTTTTTAATTGCTTTTATATTCTCCTCGTGGTAGACTTCATCATTGATGGAGAGAACTCTTTTGACAAAATTCTTGGCCGTGTTGACTATCGTTGCCTTGTCATCAGACATGCTTAACCAAAGAACCGATATCATTTCGTTACGATGATTAACGTTAATAAACGAAACAAAGTCATTTCGTTTCGTTTATTAACGTTAAGAACGTCAAATTAACGAAATGATTTTGTTTCGTTTTCTGCCATATCAAAACGAAATCAAATCATTTATGTTGATTATTAATTTCAAACTATGCTGCAGTGCGGAGTCATTAAAGGTAAAAGCATTAGCCAAGCTGATTGCAAATTTTCTCATGAATTTTGACAGTACGAACATTTCTCAGAGTATTTTTGACATTACCACCAACGAATTACACAAACAAATTACATGGAGTTTGTGTGTATGTCCGCTCGTCTGTTACCACCTTACGGCTTCACCATGGCTATAGGATTGCCAGCACTATTCAAACATAAAGTATCACGTTTTTGTTAGCGTTTTTAACGTTAACGAAAGCTTTTCGTTTCGGTTAAAAACGAGATACAATTTATCTTGATAATTTCTCTATCAATAATATTTCGAAGTGTTTCAACAGAAACGGTGGACATTTTTTGATAAACGATTAGCTTAACGTTAAGGTCCATCCCTGCTTGTCATTATTCGAGTTATAATTGATTAGCCTACCCGATGCAGTGGGCTTTTTGTGCCAATCAAATGAAAGTTGGTTATTCCTTCTTATTATTAAGGTATCTAAATATGGCAGTTTCGATTTCAACAGTAAACTTGATGCTCCTATTGTATCCATTCAAAATGTTAAGCATATCTTCCACGGCATCCGTTTTTACGATGGCGAACAAATCGTCCACATATTTCGTTAATAAACGTGGCTTGTGATGTGAGTCTTCTTGGATTTTCTGTAACAATTCTTCCATCACAATATCCGCTATTACAGGAGATGCTGGTGATCCCATAGGCATTCCTGACCTTTGCTCATAAATTTTATTGTTGAACCTAAAATATCTATTATCTCTTATGCAGAACCGAATCATATTCATAAAAAGTTCCTTAGTGAGAGTTGTATGGTTCTTTATATCATCCCACTTGGAAGCTATAATTTCCAAGACATGATCTACCGGGATGCTTGGAAATAATGACACAACATCAAATGAAACGAGACTCTCGTCGTCAAATATGTAGGTATCTTTAATTTTGTTTTTACGTTATATTCAGATGTTTTAGTTATATTTTTAAGGACATTGACAACATATTTACATAACTTGTATGATGGGGAATTGACAGACGAACAAATGGGTCTCAATGGTAATCCTTCTTTATGGATTTTGGGTAAGCCATATAGTCTTGGCGCAATGGCCGTTTTGGTTATTAGTTGGTATTTCTCTTTCGTATCGATCATTTTATGTTTAAATAGTTTCTCTACAATTCCATTATTTTTTCTTGAAGCTTATTAATGGGGTCTCGTTTTAGTACTTTGTAAGTCGAAATGTCGTTAACCATCTCTTGTAACTTCTTTTCATACTCATCCTTATACATTAAAACCGTAACATTGCCTTTATCGGCATTCAGAACAAGTACATTTTTATTGTTTTTTAGGAACTTATTTGTGGAGTGCAGTGTATCTAACACAAGTTTATCTCTCACACTACTTTTAGGTTTTTTCAGCTTAGTGTGGTTAGATTGTTCCTCTCAATTTCTTGCTGCTCTTTATCTTTAATAGTTTCAAGGCAATCTTCTCCATCTCCTATCAATTTGAACAGCGGAAACTCAGTGCTATAGGTAAAGAGTATTTCGGACCTAAACAGAGGAGCCACTGGATGTCTGTACGTGTTTCCACTTTTGTCGCATTGTGTAACCACTTCGGTACGTTTTTAATGTTAAGAGACTGTTTTTGTATATGTTTAAGTCTGTCAAATTTGTTTGTGTGTGTTTTCTCTAATACTGTTGTCAAGTTGTTAGTTAATAGTTTCTCACTATCTAAGAATGCAATGGCATCTTCCGCATCAAGTTCTTTGTGTATTATATCTAATATGGAGCTTACCTCTCTTTCCTTTTGCTTTCTTATTGCATATTTGATCCGTATAATGAGATTTAAGAGTTTATTTTCCACCGTTCTTAGATATGCCGTTGCCGCGTTCATAATATTTCGTGGTATTCTATTCTCCTTAGTGTTGCAGTTGAGAACGTATGATATGTTCTTCGTAGCGTTGAGTATAAACTTTGGTGTTATTCCGCTCTTTCTGCATCTCACCAGAAACTTAGTTGATTGCTTCAACTTGATAAGCTGTTGTGTGCTTTGTTGGTAGCGCTTTGTATAATTTTGGGGCTCAATACCATATTTTCGTTTCAAATTTCTTTAAATTTCATGAGTGTTTTTGTTGTTTCGGTGTGCTCTCCGATCCATAATTACTTTCTTGTATTTCGGCCTTTTAGTTAATATATTCAAGTTATGTTTGAGCTCTAGGCCAATATATACATAAATATTGGCAAGACAAACAATTCGACAAATATATATATATTGTTTAAACACATTTGCTGTCTTTTAATAAACATACGTATATATTGGCCTAGAGCTCAAACATAACTTGAATTTTGTTTTCGAATTTTTAAAATATGCCACTTATCTACGGCAAATTCACGTACAAGAATTATTTTCCTACCTGGTGTCTAAGGTGGTTTTCGAAAGGTGGCACGCTAATTTCACATGAAGTTGGCGGTGCACCATAGAAAAATACAAATTTTTTTTCGAATTTATAAAATGTGCTACTTATCCACGAAAAATCCCCGAGCAAGAATTATTTTCCTAACTGGTGTCCAAAGTGGTTTTCGAAAGGTGGCACGCTAACTTCACGTGAAGTTGGCGGTGCACCATAAAAAAAATATGAAATTTTTTTTTCGAATTTATTAAATATGCCACTTATCTACGGTAAATTCACGTACAAGAATTATTTTCCCAACTGGTCTCTAAGGTGGTTTTCGAAAAGTGGCACGCTAACTTCATGTGAAGTTGGCGGTGCACCATAAAATATTTGAATTTTTTTTTTCGAATTTATAAAATATGCCGCTTATCTACGGCAAATTCACGTGCAAGAATTATTTTCCTACCTGGTGTCTAAAGTGGTTTTCGAAAGGTGGCACGCTAATTTCACATGAAGTTGGCGGTGCACCATAAAAAAAAGTTAAATATTTTTTTTCGAAATTATAAAATATGCCACTTATCTACGGCAAATTCGTGCGCAAGAATTATTTTCCTAGCTAGTCTCTAAGGATGTTTTCCGTTATATTTTCTAAAATATGGCCGCGGCAAATTTTTTTGTTTCACAGATAAATTACGGCAAATTCACGGCAATTTTCCCAATAGGTAATTTTTTCCACGTAAAAGTTGTCCTGCCAACTTCAGAGAGGTATGTTAGGAATTACATTTATCTGTTTAAGACAAAGTTCAGTTATTTCGTCTAAAAATTCGTTGTTGGACAGTTTTGAAGAAATACGTACAATATCCTGGTCAGATATGGTCCATGATATATGCGGGAGATGAGCAAGTTTCCTTGGACTTCCGTTAGAGGACATTGATGATAATTTGTGATGGGTCGCACTTATTGGATGGGGCGAAGCACTGCTACCACAGCAACCCTTATAAGGCATCTTTGATCTCAGTAGCAGCCGCAAATTGAAACAGTTTTGAGTATCTGGCGACGGACTGAACTTCTCTTACCGACATTGCTGGCTTTCTTCCACGCTTTTTGTCACTTAGTTGGTAATTGATGGCATTACGTACTATTGTTAGTGAGCAACGATTGATATTTTCATCTTTCACATAAGTTTTGCCATCAGCAATCAATCTTTTTATCAGGGCGAGCTGCTCAGGTGTGCAATTCATCTTACTCGACATTACTGAAGAAGGAGTAATACAAATTTGGCCATTAGTTACGCAATAACATTTAAATAAACTAAGCTCACAGTATTCATTTTTTCTACACTTTTTCACGCACTTTTAAGATTTTGACTGATTAAATAAAAAGCCGTTTCATACAAATTTAACAAAACAAACATGTATATCGTAACAAGGTATTACCTACATGTTTTGAAGCCAAGTTCTTTGTTTATTGGATTTTACAGTTGATACCAAAAAAATTGTTGCGATAAAGAAAAACTTGACCACTTAAATGAAATGAGCCATTAGCACTACTAAGATTTTGACAACTACTGTATGTTCCACTGAAAGAAAGAGTAGGTATTTCATGTTCTACTTGCTAAAAAAACAAATTTCAATAAATATATTATTTGTATACAAGATATATTCTACCGGATATCCGAAACCGGTTGACTTTTATCATTATCCCGAATGCGGCAGTCTGTCAATTTCGAAGTCCCATATCCCGGCTTGGGACGTTAATTCCGAAAAATGGAAAAGCTGATGTATATTAAGAAACCGATTTTATAAGCAACCTTTTTTGTGTTGTTAGTGTAGAAATAAGATAAACTGAATTAAGCAAGGAAACAAATACAAGCAGGATAGCCTAGTGGTTAAGGCAACTGCACTTTCACCGCGTGATTCGCGGTTCGAATCTCGGTGAAACCCTTGAGAGCATTAAGAAATTGCCTGATGATGATTACGTGGCGGTTTTCGAAATGGTACCATCGCAATATGCCAATAAATGTTGCTTTCTTTCTCTTCAGTTTCTCTTAGAAAAACATAATAATTTAATATGCAATTATTATAAGCCGGTGTTAAGCTCATGAATTCTTAATAAAAAGTATAAATTGAACACACCATTAAAACAAACAAACATAAACTTTTTGGATTTATTTACAACCACCTACCTTTTGGAATACTTGATAAAGGCGGTAGTAGACAAAATGTGTGATAACTGTCATCGCAACCGTCGCATAACAGCATGGACTCTTCTACATCGCCGCGATTACATATATGGCAAATATATTTCATCAGAGGGTCAACTATTTGATGATCTGAAGCTTTTTTTTTATTAGTCGAATTATCTCCAATCGTTCCATAGCCTTGGCCACGCCCGCCAGTAATGGATGTTGAAGTTTCAGAGGCATTAAAACAATGTAAAAGATCTCGTTTCAACTCTTCCTTTGTATCTGTCTTCAAACTGTTACACAACCCTCTGCCTAACCCACAGTTTGCACTAGAATTGGCAAACCGCTTGGAGCGTCGAGCATTTTCGCTTGGAGGTGCAATTTGTTGGCGAGTTGGTATTTCATGAGCTTTGTAATCTGTTCCATCCTCAACTTTTGCATTATCCACGGCAGCGGCTGCCAATGTACCTCCTAGAACTTTTCCGGATGTGTAAACCTCAAACGGATGAAGAATACGTTCGTAATGAGCTTTCAATGTCGCGCCAACACTTTTACTTGATGGATACGACATTCGATTAGCAACCTTTGCCCATTTTCGGTACTTTGTTGTTTGTTCCATCCCACCTTCTTCTTGTACAAAACGATGAAGAGTATACAAATCTAAAGCTTTACGTTCTACCATTGGTATTTTTAGTGAGGAGCCTTGAAGTTCCCAAAACTTTGCGATTTGGTCTAAGAAATTGAGCTTTACTCTAGTCTTTGCTTCCAATTCATTGAGACGTTGCACGCGTGGTGTAAATTTTAATTTGTCTACATCTACGGCAAATGGTGGTGACCATGATTCTGGTGGTAAAATTTTTGCAATACCACATTTTTCAGCAATAGGTCGTATTTTACTTATATAAGCTAAAGGATTCTTAAATTCATCTTGGGTGGGACGAAAAACAGGACATTCAACAGGCGTATCGAAATGGAATTCTTCTGTCTTATTTAAGTCAAATGTACTTGAACTGTGGGGTTGCAAATGTGGGAATGGCTTATCTCGGCCGCGGTCATTTGTTGGATACGGGCAACTGTTATGGTACTTTTTCCCGAATCCGATAGTCATATTTGTAAAGTTGCAGCTGTTTGTGTTTTGTTTTGCATCACTTGGTGTAATGTGGGAAGATACTGTAACATTGTTATAAGTTGTACCTAAATTATCGACTCCATTGGAAAAGTTGACGCTCTTCTTCCCGGAATCAGAACCGCATATGTTGCCACCAGTGGATGTTCGAGTACGCAGACGTCTAGCTGATGTTGTGCTTTCAATGGCAGATGTTGATGGTTCTATTGAAGCACAGGCGGAATCTGATGCAGACAATTTGGTTGACATGTTTTTGAATGTTATTATTGTACTATAAGAAAAGAATGTACATTACCATTAGTAATTTAAAAATAGTGATTGTTCTATAAATCGGTACGAGAGGGTGTCTTATAAATGTACTATAACCTGCCAGCTCAATAGAAACAAGTATACATATTATATAAACCTTCAATGCATTTCATATAAACAAATTATGAAGCAGTTATTTTATGAGAATAAATTATAAGCAAATTCACTAAAAACAGCCAAGGTATAGATTAAGCTTAAGAGATAAAACGGTTCGAATGGTAAGAATAAAAATATAAAGAAGATTGAACTTGTCTCTTGACAGCACATATGTATGTATGTAGTACCATTATATTGCTAGTGTAATATGCTGGCAATGAAATTTGAAATCGAAACCAAAAAAAACAGCCTAAAAAATTTTTGGGATTTTAGCAGCATGTAACAAGAAAAAATCTAAATCTAGTATATTTTATTATTGAAATGGTACCATCGCTATATGCCAGTAAATGTTTTTTTTTCTTTCTTTTCAGTTTCTCTTATACCTATATGACACTACATTATTTTCATGTATTTTATCTTCAATTTTTTGTCGCACTCCCTCCTAATACGGCTTCAGTACTGGTGTAAGTGTGTAAATTATATTTCAAAAAACTAACGAAATACAAGAAAAATACAACCTAGTTCATTAAAAACAAACGAGCCAGTTTATTTTTCGATAGGTTTTTTTGGCATTCGGCCGTTTTTTTCTATATTTTTTTTCTAACAAATGAAAATTTTGTTTTCCGTTTGAAAATTTGGTGCATAAAAACACAATTAAAATCAACTTTCTTGGGAAAAAAGTGAACCATTAGAGACCGAAATAATTTTCGCGTGTTATTTGCATTGTTTTTATTGTTAAAAATGCTAAAGTAAAAATAAAATGTAAGACGTAAAACAAAAACATGCCAAACTCACTAATTATGCGGGAATAGTGGTCTCGCTTTTTCATGATAGAAATTGTTTTTGTGTTTTGAAGTTCCTATAAAGTTTCGTCAGTTTTTTTAGCTTGGAATTCTAGAAAAAATAAAGTAGTGTCATATATGCTTTAGAAAAGATAATAATTGAATATTGAATATTCAATTATTATAAGCCAGTGTTATGCTCATGAATTCTTAAATAATAAGTATAAATTGAACACACCATTAAACAAACAAACATAAATATGTAAAACTGAGCCCGAGTTTACAAAGCTTCTCATTCGCAACGAAAAAGAAACTTTACAAAAACAAATCTACATAACACACAAATTAATATAGAGACATAATGTCTCAATTGTGTTGTTAGTGTAGAAATGAGATATTCTGAATTAAGCAGGGAAACAAATACAAGGAGGATAGCCCAGTGGTTAAGGCAACTGTAGTTTCACTGTGTGATTCGCGGTTCGAATCTCGGTGAAACCTTTGATAACATTACGAAATTGCCTGATGATGATTACGTGGCGGTTTTCGTAACGGTACCATCGCAATATGCCAGTAAATGTTTCTTTCTTTCTTTTCAGTTTCAGTTACAAATCAGCAGGCCGATATAACAAAAAAATTTTAATACATCCCAGAGCACAAGGAAAAAGTGTCAATAAATATGACACCATGGCATCATTGTCATGAAATAAGTCCAATTTTCACATCGATTCTGAGGACGTTGCTGTACACCATATCTAATTTTTGCATCTACATCAACTGTTTCTCTATCGGAACTTTAACTAATTAACGAATTATCAATTGTTTCTCTATCGTAATCCTAACTAATTATCTGAATTATTATGAGCTTATTCTATAATATTATTAAAAACTATACACCCCACACTGAAAAAGAATTTAATATGTGAACTGGCATTTGATACTATATTAAAATTTAATATAAACGAGTCTGAATTAAATATTATTAGTTTTAATCATATTAGATGTGATTCACATAGCCGACATACAGGTGGTGTATTAATATATCTACATAAATCGATTAAATATAAAATTGTATATAATAACAGTATAAACAAGTAAGGAAGGCTAAGTTCGGGTGTAACCGAACATTACATACTCAGTTGAGAGCTGTGGAGACAAAGTAAGGGAAAATCACCATGTTGTAAAAAGAACTTAGGGTAACCCTGGAATGTGTTTGTATGACATGTGTATCAAATGGAAGGTATTAAAGAGTATTTTAAGAGGAAGTGGGCCATAGTTCTATAGATGGACGCCATTTAGGGATATCGCCATAAAGGTGGACCAGGCTTGACTCTAGAATTTGTTTGTTCGATATGGGTATCAAATGAAATGTGTTAATGATAATTTTAAAAGGGAGTGGGCCTAAGTTCTATAGGTGGACGCCTTTTCGAGATATCGCCATAAAGGTGGACCAGGGGTGACTCTAGAATTTATTTTGTGCGATATGGGTATCAAATAAAAGGTATTAATGAGTATTTTAAAAGGGCGTGGGCCTAAGTTCTATAGATGGACGCCGTTTCGAGATATCGCCATAAAGATGGACCAGGGTTGACTCTAGAATGCGTTTGTACAATATGGGTATCAAACGAAAGGTGTTAATAAGTGTTTTAAAAGGGAGTGGGCCTTAGTTCTATAGGTCGACGCCTTTTCGGATTATCGTTATAAAAGTGGACCAGGGGTGACTCTAGAATTTGTTTGTACGATATGGGTATCAAATGAAAGGTGTTAATGATTATTTTAAAAGGGCGTGGGCCTTAGTTCTATAGGTGGACGCCTTTTCGAAATATCGCCATAAAGGTGGACCAGGGGTGACTCTAGAATTTGTTTGTACGATATGGGTATCAAATGAAAGGTGTTAATGAGTATTTTAAAAGGGCGTGGGCCTTAGTTCTATAGGTCGACGCCTTTTCGAAATATCGCCATAAAGGTGGACCAGGGGTGACTCTAGAATTTGTTTGTACGATATGGGTATCAAATGAAAGGTGTTAATGATTATTTTAAAAGGGCGTGGGCCTTAGTTCTATAGGTGGACGCCTTTTCGAAATATCGCCATAAAGGTGGACCAGGGGTGACTCTAGAATTTGTTTGTACGATATGGGTATCAAATGAAAGGTGTTAATGATTATTTTAAAAGGACGTGGGCCTTAGTTCTATAGGTGGACGCCTTTTCGAAATATCGCCATAAAGGTGGACCAGGGGTGACTCTAGAAGTTGTTTGTACGATATGGGTATCAAATGAAAGGTGTTAATGAGTATTTTAAAAGGGCGTGGGCCTTAGTTCTATAGGTCGACGCCTTTTCGAAATATCGCCATAAAGGTGGACCAGGGGTGACTCTAGAATTTGTTTGTACGATATGGGTATCAAATGAAAGGTGTTAATGAGTATTTTAAAAAGGGTTGGGCCTTAGTTCTATATGTGGACGCCTGTTCGAGATATCGCCATAAACGTGGACCAGGGGTGACTCTAGAATGTATTTGTACGATATGGGTATCAAATTAAAGGTATTAATGAGGGTTTTAAAAGGGAGTGGCCCTTAGTTGTATATGTGAAGGCGTTTTCGAGATATCGACCAAAATGTGGACCAGGGTGATCCAGAACATCATCTATCGGTTACCGCTAATTTATTTATATATGTAATACCACGAACAGTATTCCTTCCAAGATTCCAAGGGCTTTTGATTTCGCCCTGCAAAACTTTTTCATTTTCTTCTACTTAATATGGTAGGTGTCACACCCATTTTACCACGTTTTTTTCTAAAGTTATATTTTGCGTCAATAGACCAATACAATTACCATGTTTCATCCCTTTTTTCGTATTTGGTATATAATTATGGCATTTTTTTCATTTTTCGTAATTTTCGATATCGAAAAAGTGGGCGTGGTCATAGTCGGATTTCGGCCATTTTTTACACCAATACAAAGTGAGTTCAGATAAGTACGTGAACTGAGTTTCGTAAAGATATATCGATTTTTGCTCATGTTATCGTGTTAACGGCCGAGCGGAAGGAAAAAAAACTGGTCGCGGCTTCAACCGATTTCGCCCTTTTTCTAAGAATCTAGAAGAAGAATCTAAGCCTCTACCAAATTTCACAAGGATTGGTAAATTTTTGTTCGACTTATGACATTAAAAGTATCCTAGACAAATTAAATGAAAAAGGGCGGAGCCACGCCCATTTTGAAATTCTCTTTTATTTTTGTATTTTGTTGCACCATATCATTACTGGAGTTGAATGTTGACATAATTTACTTATATACTGTAAAGATATTAACTTTTCTTTTAAAATTTGAATTAAAAAAAAAATTTTTTTTAATAAGTGGGCGTGGTCGTTCTCCGATTTTGCTAATTTTTATTAAGCAGACATACAGTGATAGGAGTAACGTTTCTGCCAAATTTCATCATGATATCTTCAACGACTGCCAAATTACAGCTTGCAAAACTTCTAAATTACCTTCTTTTAAAAGTGGGCGGTGCCACGCTCATTGTCCAAAATTTTACTAGTTTTCTATTCTGCGTCATAAGTTCAACTCACCTACCAAGTTTCATCGCTTAATCCATATTTGGTAATGAATTATCGCACTTTTTCGATTTTTCGAAATTTTCGATATCGAAAAGTGGGCGTGGTTATTGTCCGATATCGTTCATTTTAAATAGCGATCTGAGATGAGTGCCCAGGAACCTACATACCAAATTTCATCAAGATACCTCAAAATTTACTCAAGTTATCGTGTTAACGGACAGATGGACGGACGGACATGGCTCAATCGAATTTTTTTTCGATACTGATGATTTTGATATATGGAAGTCTATATCTATCTCGATTCCTTTATACCTGTACAACCAACCGTTATCCAATCAAAGTTAATATACTCTGTGAGCTCTGCTCAACTGAGTATAAAAATGCCATGTACTTTTCTTATGCTATATAGTAATAGAATGTGCTCTTTCAATATTCTAATTTATTTAAAATATGCATTAAGAAAATGTTTAATAAATAATTAAAATAAAATAAAATAAAATAAATAAAACAGATGTCGCAGTGCTGTGAATATCAATTGGCAAGAACCAGAATAGAAGTAGAAATAATGAAGACACGCAAACAACAGCTGTGATAGCTGAATGGTTATAGCAGCGGCGCCTAAACGTTGCCGATGAAGGAATTTAGCAGTTCCCGAAATGGATCTATACAACGAGCTTTGGCAGTTGTCTAATTTTTTTCTTTCTTCTATTCTAATTTAAAATTTTTTTAATTAAGAAAAAATGTATCATAACAATAATAATGATAAAATAATTATTGTTAGGCCTTGAGCTCGATTCAAAACCGCGATCTTACAAATCAGTAGGCAGATGTAACAACAAAAATTTTTAATACATCCCAGAGCACGGGAAAAAGTGTCAATAAAATATGATACTATGGCATCATTGCCATGAAACAAGTCCAATTTTCACATCCATTCTGCAACAGATGTCGCAGTACTGTGAATATCAATTGGCAAGAACTACAATAGAAGTAGAAAAAGTTAAGACAAACAACCGCTATGATAGCTGAATGGTTATAGCAGCGGCGCCTAAATGTTGCCGATGAAGGAATTTAGCAGCTCCCGAAATTGATTTATACAACTAGCTTTAGCAGTTGTCTAAATTTTTTCTTTGTTCTATTCTAATTTAAAACTTTTTCAATTAAGAAAAAATGTATCATAACAATAATAATGATAAAATAATTATTGTTATGCCTTTAGCTCGATTCAAACCCGCGATCTCACAAATCAGTAACGGGGAAAAAGTGTCAATAAAATATGACACTATGGCATCATTGCCATGAAACAAGTCCAATTTTCACATCCATTCTGCAACAGATGTCGCAGTGCTGTGAATATCAATTGGCAAGAACCAGAATAGAAGTAGAAATAATGAAGACAAATAAACAACCGCTGTGATAGCTGAATGGTTATAGCAGCGGCGCCTAAACGTTGCCGATGAAGGAATTTAGCAGTTCTCGAAATGGATCTATACAACGAGCTTTGGCAGTTGTATACATTTTTTCTTTCTTCTATTCTAATTTAAAATTTTTCAATTGAGAAAACATGTATCATAACAATAATAATGATAAAATAATTATTGTTAGGCCTTTAGCTCGATTCAAACCCGCGATCTCACAAATCAGTAGGCCGATATAACAACAAAAATTGTTAATATGTACATCCCAGAACGCGGGGAAAAAGAGTCAATAAAATATGACACTATGGCATCATTGCCATGAAACAAGTCCAATTTTCACATCCATTCTGCAACAGATGTCGCAGTGCTGTGAATATCAATTTGCAAGAACCAGAATAGAAGTAGAAATAATGAAGACAAACAAACAACCGCTGTGATAGCTGAATGGTTATAGCAGCGGCGCATAAACGTTGTCGATGAAGGAATTTAGCAGTTCCCGAAATGGATGTATACAACGAGCTTTGGCAGTTGTCTAAATGTTTTCCTTCTTCTATTCTAATTTGAAATTTCAATTAAGAAAAAATGTATCAAAAAGGTATAACAATCATAATGATAAAACAAGTAAGGACGAGGTTGTCTTCGGCTGTTTCATGAATGGGGCTGAACAATAATCTTATCCCATTCGTAATATCCAAATAATCGGCTGTATAAGATATGAAATATATAGTAAACAGATGTACATACCTAAGCAATTTTTAAGATAAATATAAACTAAACTTTATTTACAAAGCTAAAAAACTTAAAGGAAAAAATTTTATTTAAACAAGTAGTTGAATGGGAGAAAAACTAATTTGCGTTAAACCTAGCTGTGAGACAGCCATGGCTTAATCGACTAACCTTATTGTTCTGATAATTTCGATGGGTCTGTCATTGTGTAATAATGATTAAAATTGTATTAATAACAGCCAGGAGCACATAAAAATATTCCATCATGGTCACTGTAAGGCGTTTCATAAGTTATCGCCTTTACACTGTCTGGAGATAAACTGGTCAGTAACCAATCAATAGCAGTTTATTGCTTCGCAGTGGTAAGATTTTCCAAAATTGAATGCAGTCCCAGCTGCTCCAATTTCCTCCCAAGTATATCGTTTGTTGAATTTCGACAAATGTTAAAGTCTCCTACAAAAACAATTTTTTCTAAATTTTCATTGGAGAGCTCCTTAATATCCTCTTCCACCCTTCTTCTAAATGTCGGCAATGAGAATGACGGATTTCGGTATACCAACGCAATAGCTATATTTGCCTTTGATATCGCCAAAAACTGATAAAACTTTTCCAGCTACATACTGGAATATTCTGGAATTTACGGTAAAACTGCGTGCGAGGTCAGGTTTAAAATAAATTATAATTCCGTTTCGAGGACGACTTTGTCTAGTTGAGGTAACTCCATCAATCAGCTATATCAAAGCAGCTATATCAAAGCCTTCGATTTGTATATCTTCTCCTGGCAAAGCCCAGGACTCTACGAAACAAAGAAAATCCACTGAACAAATAAGTTGGTCTGCTCTTATTTCATCGATATTCTTTCCTAAGCTCCTTATATTTTGATAATATAAAAGTAGGCTGTCAGTTGGTCGCTCAATAGCAAACTTGAAGTGGGTAGCTAGTTTTTTTTTCTGAACGAAGTGCACCTAGTTGCTTTTGAACCGGTTCGTTGGCTGTAAACGGTTTTGGTGGAACGAAATTACCTATAATAAATAAGCCGGATGCATTTTTCGCTCTACTGCACCCAACGTATAAAGCAGAGCGACTTATTCCTCTTTTTATATGAACAGCAACCTGCCTATAGGTTGCTCCTTGGCTTTTATGGATCGTGATTGCCTCTGCTGGTACCAAAGGAAACTGTCTTCTTTCTACAGTAACTTGGTCGTTTCTTCTATACTGGAAAGTACGTACCGCCTTCTCAATTGGGGTCCAACTTTACTCATGAGAATGGGATTTTTTTAGCGGGCAATCGCACCCACTTCTGGTTCTGAAAACTGTATACAAAGAGTAGTTGGAATACGTTCGTTACTCTGATGGTCAATTTGTATCAAGCGACCTGCAGCTCCATTAACCAGGCCATCTGAAGTCTTAACATTTACTGTAACCATGTATTTTGCAGATGCTTTTAGTTGTAAACGATAGCACATTCCTTGTGTCTCTGATATTTTAAAATTCTGAACTGCTTCTAAAATGTTACGCTTACTTTGCTCCGAAATAGAGTGGGCTTTTACAGTGTCTTTTGCGATAGATGTAAACTCTTCCGTGCCAATTTCAGCCAGTCTCATACTATTATAAATTGCAACATCTGAATTAGAGTAGGAGAGGTGAATATAGTCGTTGGGAACAGAATCTAGTCTTGTTTCCCCTGTTTTAATTAAATCAATATCAGCAGAGGTCATATTCCCTTCAGACAAGTGGTTTAAAGCGATAGCAAATACTTGGTCTTCTCTTTGACGCATAATTTCTATGAGCTCGAAGTAACGAAACAAATCTCAAAGGGGTGTGCCGGTAATCGCACTATATGGATCCAATTGATTTGGTGAGAAAATCCACCTATAGCCTACTGGTGAAAGTTGTTTTAAGTCACCAAACA
This sequence comes from Eurosta solidaginis, assembly GCF_040869045.1. NCBI lineage: Eukaryota > Metazoa > Arthropoda > Insecta > Diptera > Tephritidae > Eurosta > Eurosta solidaginis. Next base: position 108,733,971 of record NC_090320.1, on the reverse strand, counting down.
CAATAATTGGTATACCTCCGAAATACACGCTAGTCCGAAATATTTGCTTTAGACGAGCATCCAGGTATGCAAACATTTTAGCACCTACCATTGATATTTCATCCACTATTATAAGCTGAAGATTAATCAAACTTGAATATATTGCATTAACGGTATCGTTGCTTAATGGGCATAATTCAGCTGAAGACTGATTTATGGGTAAAGAGAAAACAGAATGCAATGTTACTCTACCAATACCAAAACGCAGCTTTTCCCGTAGGAGCACATAACAACACTTTAACCGTTTCCGAGTTACTTCCAGGTAAAGTGTTTGCTCGGGTGGTCAGTGACTGATATATAGCGGAAATTAATCGACTTTTTCCTACTCCAACACCACCGCCAACATATTCGTAAAATCGTCGCTTAATTGTCATATTATGGTGCACATGATAAAAATATTCACGCTGCTTTGCAATTCAAAGACAGTACGGTCGATAACAGTTCAATTTCTTGTGTGATGACAGGCAATCTTATAAGTCTAACTTCGTCTATATTTTGCTCGTCGTTCTGGAATACGTCGACATTATTTCCGATTTCCGGAACAGCTAATGCCCTCAATTCCTCATCCAAGAAAGGAGTCATACTTTCTTCGTTGGCAACCTTTTCTGGCCCTATTTGCTGATTCAAATCCTCTAAAATTGTTTCCAGTTCATGCTCAGAGAACTTGTCGTACTTTTTCTCACTGTCCTCTATCATCTCCTTATTGAGGTTACATATTGTTTCAACGTCGACTTCAATTAAATCAGAGATTTCGATGCACCATGGATAAAACAGCATAGCCATTTCTCGAAAATAATCGGATCGAGAAAACTCAACCCTAAAACGTATCCATCTTAATACAAGTGGACGCTTTCTCGGCCTGATAAAACAACTCCCATCATTTAATTCCAGTGGGACTATGGTTCTTTCAGAAGTTTGAGCATTTGGCTCCAACTCTTCGTTTGCCTCATTTGCTGCTGCAGTTTCCCTTCTTGTCTTCGATAAGCGAAAGAAGCGGCAAAATCTGCAAGACATAGTTGTTCTCTGGACATAATGGTCCAGTAAGTTGGGAACATAAATATCCGTTGAATCGCCTGGTAGTCCGGTAATCAAAATATCTTGAACGTGTGACAGGATCTGTACTTATCAAGCGAGCTTTTTCCGAATTAGAAAGTTGTGCAGCTTTATCTTCTGACAGATCTTTCTTCTCCACAAGTTTGGATAGAATAACCAAAAGTTCTGGCCATTTGGTCTCTGCAGCCGATAAAGTTATAAATAATGTAGGCAAACCAAACTGACGAATCATTGCTAGCACCTTGTTTTTTCTCTGATTCCCAGTGAGCAGGTGATGATCTAAGTCCTTGCAAAATATGATATCCTTCATCATGCTGGACTAAGTTGGTTACAAATTTTGAGTCTACCATGTTTGCTGCCGTAATAAGGGAGATTTCGGACTGTGTTCTTAAACATATAGAAATCGCTTCTTTAATACGATGTAATTCATAATATTTGTACTTCCATAGCAAGATATCAACACGCGCACAACGTCGATCATATCTTCGTACTTCTGATAGCGCAATTTTGCTATATGTTAGATCAGTTGTTCTTTTTTTGCCACAAAATATTGTTGGAAAAGATAACTCCTCCGCATCATCGTCTCGTGTAATGTCGATGGGAGTTCGCCCTTCGCCAGGAGCTATTTCAACTCGTTCCAGTGGAAGGTTTTCAATGGGCTCGTGGTCCAAAAGAGTTTCTTGTCCTCCGGGATTTATTTCATCTTCTACACTATTTCATATTGTGCAGAGAACTCTGATTTACTTTTACGATAGTCTCATCGTTTGGATCTGCTAGAAATTGAACTGTTTCGTTGTTCCTATAGTCTGCTAACCATCTTTGGGACAATTGAATATTATGAAAACGATACAGATCTGTATCCATGACTCTTGCTGGCCTTATAACTCTTGCTGGCCTTATAACTCTTGCTGGCCTTATAGCTTCTACTATAAAGCTATGGTTATACTCCAAACGACGTTTTAAGTGTACCTGGATCACTTGTGCATCCTCAAATCTTCGAGGAAGAGTGGTAACTGTCTGAACTACGGAAATAGGAACATTTACAACCGCTCCTCTAACAGCACATTGACGCTCAAGAGATATTATTCTCATAAAAGGAATTCTTGGAGATATAAGCCGTTCTTCTAGGCATGTCAGATTCTTCAAAACATCAGGTATGTGTGGAAATTGGAGGCCATTAGCCAAACAAATGTTTGGAATTTTGCCTGACATATCCTGACGATAGCACGTTGAACAAAATGTGATTTTTTCTGCTCTGCTTGGAAACTCATTTTCCAAAAAAGATATTTTGTTGAGATCGAGTTGTGGATATTTATTTGAAAGATAAAATTTGTTCAGTTTTTTTATTTTGTGCGAAAACCATGGACGCCACAGCATACACATACAATAATCGGTCCTTCTTTTATATTTAACTCATATTGCTCATAGTGTGTTAAGCGCCATGACCGAATTTGATTGTTATGCCCTTCTTCTGTTGCATCAGGCAAGAGGTTATCTAGATATGCTGATGTTCTTGAACGCTGTCTCTCGTTTCTTCTTCTTCGTTTTTCTTCATTAGACCTATGAAGCAGGACATTTTCGCGTGCGCTGTGTCTGTTACTTTCCAGGTACATTTGAGTTTGTTGTCGATATATTCGCCTTTGCGATGTATTTATCAGTTGCTCACGACGTCTTGTGATTGGATTTGATCTTCGTTGAGTTCTCGAGAGCCTATCACGAATTTGTTCACCCTGCCTTGGTGTTTCTCGCTTGCTCTTCTTCTCTCACTATAGGATTTCGTCGTGGTGTTGCTCGGGCGACTGAATCACGAACCCGTTCCTCCCCCCTAAGTTCTGGAACATTCCGTCTTAATCTATGATTTTCGGTATTAAGCCCGTAATAGGGTTCTTCCTCTCTTACAATTGAGATTTCCCTTCGTGCTGCTCGTGGCACTGAGTCACGAACGCGTTCCGGCCCCCTCAATTTAGGAATATTTCGCCTAACCCTATGCTCCAAAGTGTTTCGGGCTTGTTCTTCCTCTCTTACAACTGAGGTTTCCCTTCGTGCTGCTCGTGAACGCGTTCAGGCTCCCTTAATTCAGGAATATTTCGTCTAGCCCTATGCTCCAAAGTGTTTCGGGCTTGTTCTTACTCTCTTACAATTGAGCTTTCTCTTCGTACGGCTCGTGCCACTAAGTCACGAACCCGTTCCTGTTCCCTCAATTCAGGAATACTTCGTCTAACCCTATGATCCAAAGTATTTCGGGCTTGTTCTTCCTCTCTTACAATTGAGGTTTCCCTTCGTGCTGCTCATGCCACTGAGTCACGAACGCTCTCCGCCTCCCTCAAGTCAGGTATACTTGGTCTAACCCTATGATCCAAAGTATTTCGGGCTTGTTCTTCCTCTCTTGCAATTGGGGTTTCCCTTCGTGCTGCTCGTGCCACTGAGTCACGAACGCGTTCCGGCTCCCTCAATTCAGGAATATTCCGTCTAGCCCTATGATTTAAAGTCTTTCGGGCTTGCTTTTCCTCTCTTAGTAATGAGCTTTCCCTTCGTGCGGCTCGGGCCCCTCGGTCACGAATCCGTTCCACTTTTCTAAAGTCACATCTCCGCGATCGTCGTCGTCCTTTTCCCTTTCTCTCTCACGAAACTGGGAATTTAATGACCTTAGGGATGACATTAAATTAGCGCTAATTGTACGGTTTTGTGCTAAGTTGCTTTCGTAATGTCTGCGTCTACGATTTCTAGCAACTCTGCGACGCTGCTCTTGAGATCGGGCTGATAAGCGCGGTATTTTTATTTCGTCGTTCGTAACGGCGTTAAAATGTTTTATGGGCTTGGTATAAAAGACTCATATATTTTGAACGAATAAATTTAAAAAAAGTTGAAAAATATTGGAAGTGTTTAATAAAGTAAGTTTTCAAAAACTCTTAAAATATTTTATAAACAAGAGTTAAAAGTCGTACGAAACACTTGAAATAAATTGTTCAAAACGAAAAATATTGAATTAACGAAAGCTACCTATTACTTTTGAAAAAGCACTCGAAAGGTTAAGCAAATTAAAATAATAAACTAAATAACACACATTCCATAACCCGCCAATTAAAAAAAGGTTAAGCAAAACAGGTTTTTAATATTTTATGGGTGATTTTCAAAAATAATTTGTATAATAGAAGACTATTATATAATATATTATATATTTCAAGGGCGAAAGTTTATATAAGCACTCAGAATTATATAAAAACACACTTTAAATATTTTAGGCAATTTAATTATTAGTACATTAAGATAGTGAAATCTTTTATAGTACAACGAACAGATGTCATAACCATTGCGGTTTATATAATACTAATTAACTTACATATATATAGTTCTATATCTTAAGCTGTGTTTCAAAAAAAAAAGAAAATAGATGAGAGTGAAGTAGAAGTAGAAAGGTTAAGGAGTATAGAGAAATATGTAGATATCAAAAGTGCCAATAGATAAAAAGCTCAAGTGCTATCATTAGAGAAAAAGCTATAAAGAATCTGTTTATAGTTAGTAGGAATAGAATTCCAGACACGTATGGTGTTGACGAAAAACAACCTAGTAGACTCTAGTTAAAAATAGGGACAGCTAAGGTGCATGATCTAGTCGATTTATTAAAGACTATTTTATCGTACAAGTACAGCGGCGACTTTGTAAAATAAGACGGAAAAGAAAAATGCAGCTCCTAGCCCTACGGTAATCGAATAGGTTGCATCCTATAACTCGATTTCTCCATGCAGATATATGGTCAAACTTGCCCATTCCATAAACATAACGCGTAACTTGATTATACACAACCTCAATTTTATGAGCCGACCTTGAGTCTAGCTTGTTGTAAACTAACTCAGAATACGTAATGATTGTACAATAAGTTGGATGGCAAGTTTTTTCCTAATTTGAAGAGGGGTATAGGGTGAAGTTTGCCTGAAATTGCGAAGAGTCCTATATACCTTACCCACTACTGTGTTAACATGATCGATCGTAGTGAGGCTCGAGTTCAACACAACTCCAAGGTTTTTAGCTTTATTGACTGTTGTTATAGCAGCGTTCCCGATGCTTATTTTAGGTATTTCAAGTCTCGAAGCATCCTTTTTCGCAATGGGCAAGCAGTACGATTTTTCAGCATTGAGGCACATGCCATTGTTATTCGCCCAACCTAATATCGCCGATAAGTCACTATTGAGTTTAAAGCAAAGCTCAGGAGTAGCGCTAAAGTCACCAGCCAGGCACAGCTGAATATCATCGGCATAAGCGTCCATATTTACATATCTGCATACATTGAACACATCATTAATAAATAAAATTAAAGAAAAAAAAACTTTTTTAAAAATAAGCTTTTATTATTTTGGTTAATAAAATTAACTAAAAAGTAAACAATAAATTGACTCTAAAGAAATATAACACTTTATAAGTTCATTGTAAGCTTAAACGATAATTAAGCTTTTTTGTCTGCGACAAAAAAATTCTATATTGTACATAATTATATATTTTTAACATTAAAACTTTACACCTAAATTATTTAATCTTACAGTTTATATCACAGTCCAAATTGTTCTAATAAAAAACGTGTTAAATTTTGATGGTATAATTAAGAACATTTAGGATCTCATTTTCGTGCTATGATATAAACTGTAAGCTTTAATAATTTAGGTGTAAAGTTTTAATGTTAAAAATATATAATTATGTACAATATAGAATTTTTTTGTCGCAGACGAAAAAGCCTAATTATCGTTTAAGCTTACAATGAACTTATAAAGTGTTATATTTCTTTAGAGTCAATTTATTGTTTACTTTTTAGTTAATTTTATTAACCAAAATAATAAAAGCTTATTTTTAAAAAAGTTTTTTTTTCTTTAATTTTATTTTTTACTTTTTAGTTCGTTTTATTAACAAGTAATAGAAGCTTGTTCTTAGAAAAGCCTTTTTCTTAAATTTAATTTAAATATGAATTTTTTTTTTAATTTTTAGTAGGGTAAATTATTATGGCTTTGGCCGTGTAAATTATTATGGTGTATTTGTATATTTTAGATTTAATGCACAATTAATATGTGTGTGTTTGAGCGGCCAAATAATAACAGTAGTATTGCTAAAGTGCTGCTTAGTTGATGGAATGTCGCTAATTTCCTAGCGATGATCAGCAGATTGTCAATATTTCGTTCAACGGACGCGCGAAATTGCCACATCTGCTCAAATTTTCCAAGATTTTCCATTCTTGATTTAACTTAAGCTGTTATGCCAATATTTTTCAGCCAGCTTTTTTCAAATAGGTAATTTTTCCAAAAGCAAAATAAATTACAGAAAAGATTACAGAGTTAAACAGCCTTAAAAATTCAGCTATGTTGGTTATACACAGAAATACAACAGAGGGTTGTGTCTCCGCTTTTCGCAAGCGTTGAGATTCACCACGCGTGACACGCGTGATTCACCACGTCCAAATATCACAATCCACGGATAGGTACCGGCGGGTTTGTATGGGACTTAGGCTGTTATGCCAAAGTAAATACAAATCTTTACCGATAACTGTGTTATCGATTAATTTATCGAATTCTAACAAAGTAATATTGCATTGTCATCGGAGTTATATATGTGTGCAAAATTTCAGCTCAATCGGACACCGGGAAGTGTATCAAATTTAACTTGCAAGATTCCATTACAGACAACAAAATTGAAACTAAATAAAAGCTTATAAAAAGACTAAAAAGCAAAGGGCTAAGTATAGATCCCTGGGGGACCCCAGCAACTAGTTTTATCGGCTCTGACACATCTGTTCCATTCATAACAATTTGAATCCTGCCTGATAAATAGCTTTCCATCATCTTTCGAGCATTATTACTGAATCTAAAATACTTTTGTAGCTTATAGCAAAGTAGTGTGTGATTGACTGAGTCAAAGGCTTTCGAGAAATCGAGTAGACACAGGATTGTTAGTTGGCCTTCGTCAAAGGGTACGCGTATGTCATCCAAGATTCTTATAAGAGCAGTCGAGCAGCTGTGGCCAGCTCTGAAGCCTGACTGGTATAGCGAGAGTAGATTGTGTACAGACACGTGTGTCCTGATTTGTTCCGCCAATAAGCTTTCGAACACTTTTGATAAAATCAGTAAGATGATAATAGGCCGGAAATCTCCCGGGGAAAACGCTTTTCTATTTTTGGGGTGAGGTCGAACTTTGGCCACTTTCCACGATTCCGGGAAGCATGAGGTTGTTATCGAATAATCAGCCATTGGGTAACTGTCCCTACAATGAGAGGCAGAATCATTTTTACAAATATAATTGGGATTCCATCTACTCCAATTGCTTTGGTCTTAATTTTAAGGATGCATCTTATTATATCGGCTTCCGGTACTGTAGAGAATTCAAACGTGTCACCTTGAAAACAAGCAGATTCACTAAAACGAACATTCATTGGACTTAAAGTAGATACAGCACTACTAGCAAACGCATTATTAAGGACAGTTGAGCTCAGAGTACACTCAGGAAGATCTTTACCGTACACTCGCAGACTTTTAAGGTTTCGCCATAGGACATTAGGCGGAAGTTCAGGGCCGAGACGTGAACAAAAGTACCTACATTTTTCTATTCTAATGGTGTTTGTGGCGATATTCCTCGCATTTCTGTAGAAGTCCCAGTCCGAGTTACGTCTTTTCTTCTTTCAGTTGCAGTACGCCTTATTACGCCCTTTTATTGCAGCTATAACTTTGTTACTAAACCAAGGATATTATACGGACTTGGCGTTTCGGGTGCGCAGGGGTACATGCTTGTCAAAAGCAATCACACCAATCGCCACGGGACAAATCGAAAAAAGGGCATTATTGTCAACTAAACGGTAGTCTCTAAAACTATATGTACTTTCTATACTGGGTTGGTTAAATTTAAAGTTCAGGGCACAAAAAATTAAGTCATGGTAAGACAAGAACGAAAGCTGGTCAAATTTTAAAACCCTTTTAGGATCAGAAACAATAAAATAGTCCAACAGACTAGGACAGTAGTTATTGGCATATCTTGTGGGTACGTTTCTATTAACAATAGAAAGGCCAGCCGCGGTAACATTCTCTAATAATCTATCACTAGAGCAATCTGAAACAAGTAAGTTAACATTTAGGTCTCCAAAGATAACGAAATAATCAAAGTATACTGCATACGAGGCTAAGGACGAAAAGAATGTGTCGAGACTTATAGACTTATGGGGGTTGTACACGAATTTTAACAGATCTATTGAGTAGCTTAACAATTAGATATTCTACTCCTGGGCCTTCAGACATAAATATTGGCTTCATTTGAATGGTATTTTTATAATAAATTGCAACACCCCCTCCCCTCTTATGCATTCTGTCGTTTCGAATCAGCCTGTAGTTGTTGATATTAAAATGAATGGTGTCCAATTCATGTGTAAACCAGGTTTCGGTCACGCAGATTACATCAACGGCAGACGACTCAAATACAAATTTTACGTAGTCCATTTTTTCATTATTGAGGCTTTTCGCGTTAAAGTGCACTATGTTAAAGTCTTTATGTTGATGGCATAAGACGTTTAGCATTACAAGGCTGTTATCGACTGTACCATCCACGTCCTATTCCTATCGTGAGGGCTATGAAATTTTATTATTACAGCGCTACTTGCTCTTTCCGCCTGCACTGTACGGAAAATATCACGAATTTGTCGAGCGATGGAGAGGCAAAATTGGTTAAAAATGCTTTCTAAGTTTTCTCCATCCAACACGATGGGTGCTTTTCAAGAATAATTTGTATATTAGAAGACTATTATTATATATATATATATTATATATTTCAGGGGCGAAAGTTTATATAAAGTTATATAAAACACACTTTAAATATTTTATGGGTAATATTCAAAAATAATTTGTATAATAGAAGACTATTATATATGGGGTATTCCATCCCATTTCGACCAATTTTGAACCCGAGCCCTTTAGAATTGGCTGAAAGTTTTTCTTCTTTTTCTAGCTTACGAAGGACGTTTTTCAGACATTTTTCAAATTTTTTCATCCAACTCAAAAAAAGTTATGAATTTAACAAAAAAGCACCGTTTTTATTTTCAAAATGCTATAACTTTTTCAAAAATTGACCGTTGGGATCTTTGTAATTTTTCAGTTTTTCGAGATTTTTCGAATTTCGCCCTTTTTTTCTCATAAAAAACTTCAATCAATTCTGCAATCATCCCCACTAATCCCGGAGTGGGCCGAGAATTTTTTTTTTTTATTTAATTGAAAAAAAAAAATTTAAATTTTTTTGTATTTTTTCCGAAAAGTACATTCAAAAACATATTAAAAAAAAAAATTATCCCAAACGGTCAATTTTTGAAAAAGTTATAGCATTTTGAAAAACACCGTTTTTGAGTTGGAAAACGGAGTTTTTTTCAAAATGCTATAACTTTTTTAAAAATTGACCGTTTGGGGTCATTGTTTTTTTTTAAATATGTTTTTAAATTTTTTTCAAAATATTTAGAACTTATTTTGAGTTGGAAAACGGTATTTTTTCAAAATGCCATAAATTTTAAAAAAATTTACCGTTTGGGATCATTTTTTTTTAAATATGTTTTTAAATGTACTTTTCGGAAAAAATACAAAAAAAATTTTGAAGTTTTTTTTAATTAAATAAAAAAAAAATTCTCGGCCCACTCCGGGATTAGTGGGGATGATTGCAGAATTGATTGAAGTTTTTTATGAGAAAAAAAAGGGCGAAATTCGAAAAATCTCGAAAAACTGAAAAATTACAAAAAAAAACTTTAAAAAATTTTTTGAATTTTTTCCGAAAAGTAAATTTAAAAACAAATTTTTTTTTTAAAAAAAAAAGGTCCCAAACGGTCGATTTTTGAAAAAGTTATAGCATTTTGAAAACAAAAACGGTGTTTTTTTAAAAATTCATAACTTTTTTTGAGTTGGATGAAAAAATTTGAAAAACTTCTGAAAATCGTCTTTCGTAAGCTAGAAAAAGAAGAAAAACTTTCAGCCAATTCTAAAGGGGTCGGGTTCAAAATTGGTCGATATGGGATGGAATACCCCATATATATTATATATTACAGGGGCGAAAGTTTATATAAGCACTCAGAATTATATAAAAACACGCTTTAAATATTTTATGGGTGCTTTTCAAACATAATTTGTATAATAGAAGACTTATATATATATTATATATTTCAGGGGCGAAAGTTTATATAAACACTCAGAATTATTTAAAAACACATTTAAATATTTTATGGGTGATTTTCAAAAATAATTTGTATAATAGAAGACATATATATATTATATATTTCAGGGGCGAAAGTTTATATAAACACTAAGAATTATTTAAAAACACACTTTAAATATTTTATGGGTGATTTTCAAAAATAATTTGTACAATAGAAGACTATTATATATATATATTTCAGGGTCGAAAGTTTATATAAGCACTCAGAATTATATAAAAACACACTTTAAATATTTTATGAATGCTTTTCAAAAATAATTTGTATAAAAGAAGGCTTATATATATATTATATATTTCAGAGGCGAAAGTTTATATAAACACTCAAAATTATTTAAAAACACACTTTAAATATTTTATGGGTGATTTTCAAAAATAATTTGTATAGTAGAAGACTATTATATATATGTATATATAATATATTTTATATAAGCACACATAATTATATAAAAACGCACTTTAAATATTTTTTGGGTGATTTTCACGAGCGAAAGTTTAAAAAGCGACACTCAGAATTACATATATGATTGCCTAGGAAAAACGTATCAAAAATTTTGTAACAAAAGTTTACACATACTTTAATAATTTAATGAACGAAATTAAACTGATAATTTTTTTAAATAACACAAAAATTATGTAATTGATTGGTTTAACTCGTTACAAAGCACATCGAATTTGCTATTAATACTTTACAAATTTAAAATAACTGTTTTGAAAAAAAAACACGCGTATTTCCTTTGAAAGTATCATAATTGTAATTTATCTAAATATTTTATATTTTGAGAACACGTACGATGTATTTGAAGCCACAATAATTACTGAAGAAATGTTTTAAGAAGATATCTTAGAATGAAGGAGTTAGGTAGAAATAATATGCACACTATATATTTACTGACAATAAAGATCGTAGTAGTTTCGAAGACATAATTGTATAGTTACAGCGCACAATAGCGCCCACAAAAACAGGTACGTTTCTACATAACCGCAGACGTAGCATCAAATAAATGTCGCAAGCAGTGTTAGATTTAGTTGATCATTTTTGTCCTTTAAAAGCAGGTAGGAAAATTGATTTAGCTTCGAAGAAAAGCGTTTTAAATTGATAAAAATACGTTTAAACGTAATTTACTCAAGGCCATTAGAAAGATTAAATAGAAAGGACAAACATTTTGTAGGCGTTAAAAACATGTTCTCCTTTAGTGCTGATATTTATACTATAAGCAAATTCTTTTGTATTCAAAATTGCATGTATAACACAAATTATTTTGTTTTCAAGAATCGGTTGTATGTAACCCAATTATTAAAATAGATCCACAACTGCGTAAGTATATACGTTGACATATCTTCAAAATTGTAGCTGCTAAAATGAAGAAATGACGAAAACATTATTATCTGAACAATGGCTTGTATTCTACAAATATTATATATTCGACCGATCTTGGCGATTTTTTCATACACATTTGAACGTAATATATATCCGTATCCGGTGAAATTTCAAGCAGTTAAATTGAGGATTAGAATCCTCTTATTTTAACAATAGAACAAATGTCTAATCGGACGCCTATATACATATACCCGCTCATCAAATTTTATCAAGATATCTCAAAAATTTAGGGACTAGTTTGCATACAAATAGACAAACGGACAGACGGACATAGCTTAATAACACAGCCCTTCATCCTGATCATTTCGGTATACTTATTGGTGGGTCTATCTATTTTCCTATAAGGGACTTACAATTATGAGATTCGTAACAAAGTTAATATACCATTTCATTTTCATGAAAGGTATACAAACTTAATATAGCATTTCATTTTCATGAAAGGTATACAAATATAAAATACAAAAATAGGTAGGTACTTTGGGTGAGGATACAAAGTTTCACGTTTTTTGTTGTCTGCATGTAAAAAATTACTACGAATAACATATTTCAACAATATATGACGTAAGCGTAAGTATTTGATGAAATTTGAAGCTTCTAGCCGCAAAAAAGGGGCAAAAATGACGGTTTATATTGGGTATATAATGTACATGTATACCACCGATCTCTATGATTTTTTCAGACAACAATATATGCTATACACGTAAGCATTTGGTGAAATTTGAAGCTTCTAGCTGTTAAAATGGGGCAGAAATTGCGAATAGTCTCTTATCTGAACAATCGGTTGTATGAGATATATACTATATATACCACCGATCTCTATGATTTTTTTACACAACAATATATGCTATATACGTAAGCATTTGGTGAAATTTGAAGCTTCTACCTGTTAAAATGGGACTGAAATTGCGAATATATATATATATATATATATATATATATATATATATATATTATATATATATACTATATATATATACTATATATATATACTATATATATATACTATATATATATACTATATATATAATATATATATACTATATACTATATATATACCACCGATCTCTATGATTTTTTCAGACAACAATATATGCTATATACGTAAGCATTCATTGAAAGTTGAAGCCTCTAACTCTTAAAATGGGGCAGTAATTACGAAAAGTTTCTTATCTGAACAATCGGTTGTGGGGGATATTTGCTATATATATGACCGATCTCATCCATTTTTTCAGCCAAAAATATGTGCAATATACGAAAGCATATGGTGAAGTTTGAAGCTTCAATCTGATAAATTCAGGAAGATATGACAAAAAGTCCTCTTTTTCTGAAAAATCGGTAGTATGGAGGATATATGCTATAGTTGTCCGATCCTACCGGTTCCGACAAATGTCTAATCGGACACCTAAATACACCCGATCACCAAATTTTATCAAGATATCTCAAAAATTGAGGGACTAGTTTGCACACAAACAGACAGACGGACATGGCTAAATCAACTCAGCTCTTCATCTTGATTATTTCGGTATACTTAATGGTGGGTCTATCTATTTTCCTTCAAGGACTTACAATTTTGAGATTCGTGACGAAATTAATGTACCATTTCATTTTCATGAACGGTATAAAAATAGATAGGATGCAAAGTTTCACCTTATGTATGAATACTAGCGCTCTGACTTTTAGCAGGTATTCAAAGGAAATATTTAGCAACTTTTCAGCATAAGCAGATACATGGTCAAGTCGTTTAAGCCCAAATACATATCTACCAATGTTGTTATAAACAAAATTAAGTTTGTTCTTACATACATAGTCAGTTAGCAAAAATCTCACATCTATACAGTGGCGTAGGTATTAGGTACGCTTTCGCAAGAATAACAGCCGTATTCTGTGCACTTGACAAATTCACCATCTTGCTTATTTGTCAAGTTTGACAATTTATCAAGTAATTGCTATTCTATGTAAAAAAAAGCTTTTTCGCTGACAAATTGTCAATAAGTCAAACGCTCTTGATAATTTAATTTATACGGATAAATTTAAATTAGAATTATGTTATTGTGCGATCGAGAGAAAATGGAAGAACATTTATTACTGTTGCTATTATTGTGGGAAGATCCTGTAAGGTAACCCTTATGATAAGTGTTGAGTGACCATAACATCAATCATTAAATATTAACCACATCATCACATGTTTGACCACACCAATCATTCACAATGAGGGTTACCTTAACAAACGTCACTTTGAATGACGCCAGATATTTTGCGCGTTTGAAACTAACCGGACACATTTTGTGAGAGTTAGCGCAGCTCTCTATTCATCTATATAAAAATATATTTATATTGTAACGATATAGTTTGAATAAAGACTTAAATAACTTTAACCACCATTAAACAAAAGCGTGTTAGTTTACAATTCATTTATTTCGGTGTTCGACAATCTTGCCGTTAGTATAAAAGACTATAGCAAAGCTATAACGTGAGTGCGTAGCAAGTGAAAGTATTCGCTCAATTACGACAGCAGCACACCGTTTTAGTGAAGGTACCCAATGGACTTACAGATGACCACGATGGTCATCTTACATGGCGACCGTGGCCATGCCTGCGGCAAAAGGTGGCGCCGGGGAAGAAAAAAATTCCCTGCACTACAAAAGCAGCATAATTAAATAAATTTGAAAGAACAAGTGCGTGGTGGTTGTGCCAATATGAAAAAAAATTTTGCAAAATTCAAAAATTAACAAAAATATATGCAAAAAGAAAATTACATGAATATAATTTCAAAAATAGTACAAAAAATATATAATTTCAAAAAAATACAAAATTTCAAAAAAAAAAATACAAAAAATATTACAAAATTTCAAAAAATACACAAAAAAAAAGTTAGAAAAATTACAAAAAAAAAGACTACAAAAAAACTACAAAATTATAAAATACAAAAAAATTACAAAATTACATAAATTTCTCAAATTTCAAACCTACAAAAATTACAAAATTTCAAAAAATTACAAAAACTATAAAATATCAAAAACTACAAAAAAAAATTATAAAATTTCAAAAACTACAAAAAAATTATAAAATCTCAAAAACTACAAACAAAAAAAAAATTTTATAAAATTTCATAAACTACAAAGAAAAAGGTACATCCTAAATGGTAAAATATACTTTTTAGAACTTCTTCGTATATACATACATTTAAAAATTAATCTGAAAAAATCTTAAAGGAATTTAAAAATAAAATTTTTTTTTGGAAATTGAACCAAAGTTACGTGTGAAATTGTGGTGGTACATACATACACATATATGTAAAAAGTTTTTGAAGCTGCTGTACCATACCATAACGGTGACACATAAGCACAACCACCTGCTACGTCTTTGGAAAACACGATCATTAATATGGAACTTGAATTTTTTTTATTTAAAATTCAAACATTGCTTCGTAATAAATACAATCGAAAAAATATTTTTCAAATTTATAAATCTTTTTTTAAAACCTTTTTGAAGCGCAAATTATACATCAATCTTATATGTATAATATCAAAAATTTATCAAATATTTTTGTCAAAATTTTGCAATAATCATTGAAACCTAATCAATTTTTAAAAAAATTTTCAATGATTTTAAATATCAACATAGACGGGTTACAGTCAATCAGAGTAATGGTGAACATTTATTTTTATCGGTGAAAACTTACTCTTTTTCCAATTATTTCTTCGGAAATTAAACATCTTAGATGTCATAAATATTTACTTTTTTCAGCGAATACAGTGCTTTATATATATATTTTCCATATCAATTTTGAAAACCATTCGACGAATACACAGCTCTAGATATATTTTCCAAATCCCTTTATAAAACCATTCAACTAATACTGTGCTTTTAAATATTAAACAATTTTTTTTTTTGTTCAAGTGGAAGGAGTATAATTCCATTTATTCAATGAATACAGTGTCATTCAAATATTTCAACAATTTCTTCGAAGTATTCTACGAATACAGTGTCTTTCAAATATTTCAACATCCTTTTACGATTCTTTTCAAACTATGCATCAAATACAGTGTCTTTCAAATACTCCAACAGTCTCTGTAATTATTAAACGAATGCAGTTCGGCTTAAATATTTCAACATTCACTTGCATTTACAATTCCTTCAAACTGAGACACGAATACAGTGTCTTTCGAATATGTGAATCTTCTTACCATTTAGCAATTAACTCATTGATTTTGAATATTTCGAATCTTCTCTGATTTACAAAACAAAAAATTTTTTTAAATTGCATACCACAATTACTGAGAGAATGAATAGTTTCAAATTCATTTTTGTATAAACAGTGCCTACAGCGTTAATCTTAAAAAATTGTTTTCGAATTTTTTACTGCTACGGACGTAAGAATTTTCAATAAATGTAATAAAGTTTTCAGATGTCAGTTGTAAAATGTCAGATTTTTATTCCAATTTCAAGGATTTACGTTCTAATTTCACTAAAGTTGTTAAACGAGTTTTAAATAACCGATCTATCTCGGCGAAAAAGTCAATAGAATATGAGGATGCTTTAATTAAAAGCTATAACGAAATTATAAAACAAGAAAATTCATATTTTGAAAATCGAGATAAGCCTAGTTCAATAATCGAAAGTTAGTCAAAGTGCAGAGAACAACTCGCTAAATGTTTTTCTAGAATTGACTGTAATATAAAAATACCTAAATACCTTTTTGAATTAATACAAGAAAGCGAATCAAGTTCTGATTTTGACACTGAAGAAGAATTCTCTGACGCACCGACAACTTCTTATTAAAAAGAGTACCGTATCTTTTCTTGAGGATTTCGCTGGATTTTCCAATTCAGTTCACAATAATAATTTAGAAACAGTTAACGAAGAAAACTTTTATTACCATGTGTGCCTCCATAATTATAATTAGAGAAAACTACAGCGGCGATCCGCTTTCACTTGCATCCTTTAAAGATAAAATAGTTTTGATGGAAGAAAATTTGACAAATACTTTCATTTCGTTTATAAAATCCAAGCTAGAAGGGAAAGCGCGTGAGGCTATTCCAAATGAAGTAACAACAATTCAACAAATAAAAGATGCGTTAAAAGGTAGAATAAAACCTGACAACCCGAAAGTTGTTGCAGGAAAAATTGCACCTTTAAAAGTTTTTAATAATAATCATACTGATTATGCCAAACGTGTTGAGGAACTTTCCGAAACTTTCACATATTAGACTTGAACTAGGAGAATACAACTTCACTATTGAATACATAAAAGGTAAAACGAACGTAGGCGCAGATGCTCTCTCTCGCATCACAATAGAAGAAATTAAAAATTCAGGAAAATCAATTTTAGCGGTACAGACTAGATCACAGGCAAAACAAGAACAACTAACGCAACAACAAATAGGCAAAGAAGAAAAAGTAAAGGAAAACATAAAATTACAAGTTTATGACAATTTTCAAACAAATTTTCAAAAAAAAAAACCCAGAGTAAAATCACAAATAAGTTATGATAAAAGTGGAAAAATTACGAATTTTGAGATAAATGCGCATTTAAAAAACAAAAAAATTTAGTTAATTAAAGTAGCGTGTGCTAACAAAATAATACATTTGGATGAATTACTTTTGAAGCTCCAAAAAGAAGCGCAATATTAATATAATTGAATTACAAAAAAATTATAATCTTTTTAAATATTTTTCGATATCAGATCTGAAAACCACTGGGAATAAACTTTTAAAACACTCAGAAATCATCTTAACCAAAAACAAAAGAAAATTTAGTCATAACCGAAACACACTGTAAGCCATTCGACATTGTTGTTATTGACACTATAGAACCTCTACCTCAATCCGATATGGTAGCAAGTTCGCTGTAACCATTATATGCGATCTCAGCAAATACTTAGTAACGATTGCGATACCTGATAAAAGTGCAAAAACGATTTTTTTGAAAGTTTCATACTAATATATGGCATTATAAAAACAATTTAAACTGATTTGGGTACCGAATACAAAAATGAAATTTTTTCAGAGTTAACAAAATTATTAAAAATAGAACATAAATTTTCCACATCGTACCATCATGAAACGCTTGGCATAGTAGAGCGAAACCACCGAGTTTTCAATGAATATTTAAGATCTTATCTAAATCCCAATTTTTCCGACTGGGATGTTTATTTGAAATATTTCACTTTTCTTCATAACACAACAATAAACACAGTATTCGATAATAAATTCTCACCATATGAATTAGTCTTTGGCAAAGCAGCTAATTTACCAAATGAACTGCAAACCGATAAAATAGACCCGATTTACAACGTAGAAAGCTATTCGAAAGAAGTTAAATTTCGTTTTCAAAAGACTCACGATTTAGGAAAAAAAAAGCCGTTACAGAACACAAATTAAAAAATCAAACCGGATATAACAAAAGTTCACAACCAATATCTGTCAAGGTGTTTGACAAGGTATTGCTTGAAAAAGAACCCCGCGACAAGCACATTAATATCTATATTGGTCCCTATACCGTAATAGGTATGACGGTGTTAACGTCACGTTAATTTATGACGAAACGAAAAAGGAAAAAATAGTACCTACATAAAAATAGAATAAGAAAAATTAATTAAATTAATTTTTTAAATTCAAAGATAATTTAAAGTTAATTTCTATTGTTAAATTAGAAAAAAAAATCGTGTTTCTTCCAAATTTGAACAAAAAAGAAAATGCAATCAAATAAATTTAAACAACCATTAAAACTTAAGAACTTAATTCATACATTAGAATTAAAACAAAAAAAAAATGTTTTTCTTAATTACAAAAAATAAATTTAAGTCCTACTTTAGAACTAGACTTTAGATTTAATTCTTAATTTAGATCTAAACATAGATGTAGATTTAAATTTTAAAAGACTGTTAAATTTTTTAAGATAAATTACATCGCTTTTGGGACAGAAGAATTTGGCCAATTCTTCTTTTCCAAAGGGGGATGATGTAAGGTAACCCTTATGATAATGTTGAGTGACCATAACATCAATCATTAAATATTAGCCACATCAATTTTTGACCACACCTATTATTCACAATGAGGGTTACCTTAACAAACGTCACTTTGAATGACGCCAGATATTTTGCGCGTTTGAAACTAACCGGACACATTTTGTGAGAGCTGCGTTAAACATCTATATGAAAATATATTTATATTGTGACGATATAGTTTGAATAAAGACTTAAATAACTTTAAACACCATTACACAAAAGCGTGCTAGATTACAATTCATTTATTTCGGTGTTCTACAATCTTGCCGTGAGTATAAAATAATATAGCAAAGCTATAACGTGAGTGCGTAACAAGTGGAAGTACTCGCTCAATTGCGACAGCAGCACACCGTTTTAGTGAAGGTTCCCGTGCAACCCAATGGACTTACAGATGACCACGATGGTCATCTTACATGGCGACCGTGGCCTAATTTACGACAAAATATGTTGAATGTTTTTTTTGTAAATATTTGTGTTTTATATATTCAATTTAAAGTTTTACATTCCTATTACATATTAAATATGTATTTTTTGTGTTATGAACAATTTTTATGAAATAGGTTTTTTTTTGAAAATACAAAATGTGTTATTTTCTCTTTTTTTTGTTTTAACAGTTTTTAAGCCTTCGTGGCTGCATAAATGCTAGTAAGAAAATTTTGGGGTTATTTTTCAATCAAATTTAAAGTAAAAGTATTGAAGTAATGTTAATTTACTTTACTTAGGCGGTTTTTATGTACTACTTTTTCTTTGTTTTTAACTTCATCGAAAATAGTTACGTTAGGTTCGTTAATCTTGGTTATAATAAACGGATCTTGATAAATATTTTCGTGTTTATGATGTGGTTCTTTCTGTAAAAGTTCTTTATCTCCGATTTTTACAATTAAAGGTCGTGCCGTTTTATCGTACATATTTTTACTTTGTAATTTATTTTTATTAATTAGATTTTGTGCCATTTTGTGCGTTTTCTGCATCCTAAACTTAACTTCTTTGGCATAGTTTTCGACATTATAAATTGGGTCAATTGTTTCTTTACTTAATTCATTAGGCAGTTGCTTTTTCCCAAAGACTAACTCGAAAGGCGAAAATTGATTGTGTGTAGGAAAGTAAAGTATTTTAAATAAACATCCCAAATCAGAAAAAGTATCTTTTAAATATGCACGTAAGTATTCATTAAAAACTCTATGATTACGTTCAATCGTGCCAACGGTTTTGTGATGGTATGCAGTTGAAAAGTTATGTTGAATATTTAAAAGCTTTGTTAATTCTTCAAATAATTCATTTTTAAATTCAGTACCTAAATCTGATTTTATGGCATTCATTGTGCCGTATGTTAAAATGAATCCTTCAAAAATTGCTGAAGCGATTGTTTTTGCCGATTTGTCTGGTACAGCGACTGTTACCAGTAGTGGAATTCACTACCTTTTTTAACGGTATTTGCCATCGCTATATTTGCGAACCGATAACTATAACGATTTTGTTATTCAGTAACTATTTTGTATCGATAGTTATTTATCGACGATCAGCTGTGTTGTTAAATAAACGGTAGGTAAATTGGCTGCGTTAAAAATCACGAAATTGATATCTTGGCAATTTTAGTTAAAAAAGAAAATGGGAACTTTAACTAAATAGTTTCAAACACGAAAAGCTGCTTTATTTATAAATCAAATGGCATTTGAGTACTTGGCGTACGTTTTATCACAAGATGGATAATTACTAAGGCCATCGCCACTGGACAGACACCTTCTTAGAGAAGTAGATAACCTATTCCACTTAAATGCAACGGAGTTTCGAAAGCTGTACCGACTAACCCCAGACTTGACTCATGATACTATTTCTCAACTTGATGGTAAATTAAGGGCTACAAGAATAACTGCGATATCAACAGAGAATCAAAATTAATACCTCATTTACTTACCTTTTGTTAGAATAGGTAAAAACTTCACAATAATGACTTTTAAAAGCAGTTAGTATACGGAATTTATTTACTTTTGGCATTTCTTTTGTGCTTTTCGCATTTTTTAGGTTTCGTTAAGCTGTGCTGCCACCTTTCTACTATTAAAACGAAATTTAAATGTCATTTATTTCGAGTCGTTAAAACTAAGTTAGTGAATAGTACAATCGATAAGGCAAGCGACAAAATCGGTAATTAAAATCTCGAAAAATCGCATCGTTATAAGTTAGTGAATTCCACTACAGGTATTTAGTCATGTCGCAAATCATGGTATGTGCGAACTTGTTACCATATTTGGACTCTGGTAGGGGTCCTATTGTGTCAATTACTAGTATATCGAATGGTTTACACGGAGTTGGTGTTAAAAAAGGTTTTTCTTCTGTTTTAGGTTTAACCTTGTTTAAAAGACAATCTTTACAATTTCTGATATATTTCGATATATCACGAGTCATGTTCTTCCAATAAAATTTTGTTCGCAGTTTTGCGTAAAGTCTTTTCATTCCGCAATGTCATTATTTCGTTAACAAGCTCAAAACTAAGTAACTCGAGTTTCTTATGTTTAATATGCGCAAAAATTCTTAAAATTTTTGTTTTTTTATTATTTTTATCGTAAGTAATTTCAGATCTTATTCGTGGAATCTTTTTGAAATGAAAATTTGTCGTAGACATGTAAAGTAACTTGTTTTTCGTCGTTTTTGTCTGTTTTGCTAGGAAGGTTGTTGTCGTTTTGCCGTTTTGTCATTGATCTTGTCTGTACTGCCAAAATTTGTTTGGCGATTCCTTAATCTCATCGATTGTAATACGCGATAGTGCATCAGCACAAACGTTTGATTTGCCCTTTATATATACAATAGTAAAGTTATATTCAGATAGTTCCAGTCTTATTCTTGAAAGTTTTGAAGATGGGTCTTTCATATTGAATAGATATACTAGAGGTCTATGGTCTGATTTTACAATGAAATGGGTGCCATACACATATGGTCGAAATTGCTTTATTGCGAAATAAATAGCTAAGAGTTCCAACTCTATAGCTGGTTTTTTCTCTGCTTTATTAAATGCATTAGAAGCGAAACAAATTGGTAAATCACTACCTTGCTGTTCTTGACTTAAAATAGCGCCACATCCAGTTGTGGAAGCATCAACGGTAATAATGAATTGTTTAGTAAAATCTGGATATTGAAGTAATTTTGGTGAAAGTAACGCTGCTTTCAAAGATAAAAATGCTCTTTCGCACTCAACATCCCATACGAATTCAACTCTTTTCCTGCTTAATCGATTTAGAGGCGCTGCTAGAGACGCAAAATTAGGTATAAACCGTCTGTAATAGTTTGCAAACGCGACGAATCGTCGTACCGCGTCTTTGTCAGTCGGTTTTGTATACTTTTTAATTGCGTTTATTTTAGAGTCATCTGGCAACAAACCTTTGGCTGAACATTTGTGACCTAAAAATGTAACTTCTTGTCGTAAAAAGTTGCATTTATTTGGGTTAAGTTTGAGATTGAAAGACCTACAAGTATCGAAAACTTTTGAAAGATTTTTAATATGGTGTGCTTCACTACAACCTATGACGATGATATCGTCGACGTATAAAAATGCGACGTTGGGTGGTATACCCGAAAAAGCTATTGTCATCATTCGTGAGAATGAATTTGGTGCTATATTTAAACCGAATGGAAGCACTTTCCATCTAAATGCACCTCGGTCAGTGCTGAAAGACGTAATGTCACGTGAGTCAGGATGCAAGGGGATTTGATGAAATCCTGAAAAAAGATCTAATGTGGAAAAATACTTTGCTCTACCGAGATTATCTAAGATATCGTCAACTATAGCTAGTGGAAATTTATCAGCAATGAGTTTTTTCTTTACTGCGCGAAAATCTACGCACATACGATAAGCTTTTTGACCATTAGTATCCTTCTTTGGGACTACAATCAAGGGACTATTGTAATTCGAATAACTGGGTTCAATCAAATCATTGTCTAACAATTTATTTACTTGGCGATTTATTTCTTCGCGTTGAGAGTATGGCAAACGATAATTTTTAACATATACCGGTTCGTTGTCTGTCAATCTTAATTTTTGCTCGTAAAAGTTGTTTAAAGTCATTTTGTCCGTGTCAAGAGCGAAAATGTCGGCATAATCTATGCAAAGGTCAATTAATTTACTATGAGCATGTTGAGGTATTTGATTTTTTAAAATGGAAATAAGTTTTTTCGTACGTTTGTCTTCTGTTTCTGTCTTGTTAATTGTATAAAAATTATAATTTGACAGTTTTTCTGTCTTTTCACATACTTTATATCATCCGTGGTATTTATGACTTTAATTATTGGGTTACTGGAATTAACAATGCACCTAGCTGTGAAAACGCCTTTTTCAATTTCCTGCAAGTCCACGAAAAGTGGTTCGGGTGAATCTCCTAAATCAAAAAGTCTGAATATTTCGCATCTTGGAGGAATGATACAACTGTCGCTTTCTGTTCCGTGCAGAATTGGTATCGCGACTTTTTCATTGCCTACCCAAAAGGAAATACTATTTCTTTCATAATTAATAATGCATTTGTTAATTTTCAGGAAATCTTTACCCAGTATGCCATCGGATGGAATACCAAAGTCTACCATTTACTACATGTAAAGTATGTTTAATAGAAAAGTTTGAAAGATTTTAATTTGCTGTAATTTTACCTAAAGTAGAAACTGAATTAGAAGTGACACCGGTAATGTTAATAATGTCGTTTGTATTTAAGGAAGTGTTACTGTCTATACATGATATTTTTATTAAAGAAATGTCTGCTTGAATGTCTACTAAGAAAGAACAAAACTTTTGTGACTCGTTAAGTTGTAATTCTATGAAATCTGAATAATTTAGGCTTAAACAATAGATGCCTATTGGTGGGGGAAATTCGCTTACTCGCTTAGTTCGTCCTCCCCCAGTGTTCGCTCCTGAGGGGCACTGGCGTTTAAAGCGCAAACGTTTGCGTTTCTACCTCTACCGTTGGATGATCTCGAATTGTTATTTTCTATTGTTACTGCTACTTGTATTTGAATTGGAATTTGGACGTGTATTATTATTGTTGTTTTTTTGGTATCTATTTCTGTTATCGTATCGATATCTCTGATTATTGTTACCGCTACGGTTGCTGTTGTATGCAAATGAACTATTGTTTCTATAACCAGTATAGCCGCGGTTTGGGTAAAAGCTTCCATAACTACCACGTGAATTTCTGAATGTGTTGTTACCACGTGATCGAAAAGCTAAAACCTGATGCTCAGTTACTTCGTTGTTTTGTTCTACAATTAATTTCGCTACTACGTCTTTCGGATCAGTAAATGCCGTTGAGGCTAAAATGGATTTGACTAAATTGGATTTTGCGTTTAAACGACACACGTTAACAGTTTGTTCGACTGCCATTTCATGAGCTTTCGCTTGAGTGATCCCTTCAATAATAAGGGACCGCTCAAGTGAGTCAGCTAAATCTTCCAACTTTTTTGGCAAAATCTGTATAATTGTTATTGTTAACGTGCAACGCTGCCATTCTCCCTGCTACAACTTTCGAGTTGCCCGGTTTGATCCTACTACGTAGAGCTGTTTTAATTTCATTAACTGAATTTACTTGTCTTGGTATTGCTTCACGGGCTTTACCCTCTAGTTTTGATTTTAAGAACGCTATAAAAGTATCAGTTAAATCTGCAGTAGCGAATTGTTCAAGTAATGCAATTTTGTCTATAAAAGAATCAAGCAAGAGGGTCACCACTGTAGTTTTCTCTAATAGAATTAGCACATGTGTTAATAAAAATTTTCTTTTCCTCTGGTGTTGCCATGATTTGATCGTTAAGATCTGGAGCTGAATTAGCAGAAGGTGAGGCCACGTTTGTACTATTTGGATCGTTAAGATCTGATTTTAAAGTAAAAGAAGTTGAAGTTAGTTTTGCACTATTTGAATCGTTAAGATTTGAATCTAAATTAGAAGTTGAAATTTTTAATGGAAGAATTTTCGAAGCCTGGAAAATCTGTTGACAAAGAAAATCTGTTTTCCTGGTTTGTGACTCCTTCGGTCGAGGATGAAGCTAAACTTTCGTTGCTTGAGGCTGAATTATCGGAATCGGATTCTGAGTCTGAATTTTTTTGCACTTGCTCGCCACTTCCAAGGTACATATGTAGTTATCAGAATAGCACAAATAATTCAGTTCAAACTATGAAATTAATGAAGTACTTATTTGAATGTCTGAATTTATATTTGAAGTTGAATTGGTGAGGAAAAAGAGAGAAGAAAAAAAATTTTATAAAAGGGAACTGATTTGCAGGTGAATAGTTACTAAAGGAGTATTTAACTATTTATTGGAAGAATTAATTAAAACTGCAATGTCACAAAAGTATATAGGTATGAATTGTTAAAAAAATCTCAAAAATGTGATAATCACGGACGCACCGCTTTATTCAAAAAAATTTGGTTTTTCACGGAACCACCGCCTTTATCAAAACAATTTTAGTTGGTTTTTCACGGAACCACCGCCAGTATTAAAAAAAAATAATTGGTTTTTAACGGTACCACCGCATATATCAAAAAAAATTAATTGGTTTTTAACGGAACCACCGCATGTATCAAAAAAATTAATTGGTTTTTAACGGAACCACCGCATGTATCAAAAAAGTTAATTGGTTTTTAACAAATCCCCGTTTATAAAAATTTAATTGGTTTTTCGCAAACCACCGTTATTTATAAAATTTATATTATATACTATTGAAACAATCCAAGTATATTATATGAAAAGCGAACGCATTGCATTTAATGGGAGTATTAAGGTTTTTTATACGTATATATTTGTTTAAAGAAAAAAAAACCGTAAGAAAAAAAAGTTGTTTAAATACATACATATATATACTTAATTGTCGCTGCTGCTAGTTTCCGTTACTGCTGTTGATGCGCTGGCAGACCTGAACCGCTGCTGGTGTTGTTGCTGCTGCTGCTGGTGGTGACAAGATGGCATTGTATTTGGGGGAGTGGTTTTTCGCGTTCCGTTACGCATGGCGTGGCGTGGCGTGGCTTTAAGTAAAGCCCCGCTGGTTTTACCAAGGTTACTACTTTACTTTGGTTAATTAGATTTAGGAATTGTAGTCTTATTAAATTTGCTTTTAGAAGTTAGTAGTTTGGTTAGATTTGGTTTACAAATTGAAGTTTTAATAAATTTTATTTAGAAGTTGTAGTTTTAATGAATTTGATTTTGACGGTTCTTAAGTTTGCTTTAGAAATTGTAGTTATATATTGAATTTGGTTTAGAAATTGTAGCTTTATTAGAATTGTAGCTTTTGATTTAGAAAATTATTAAATTTGCTTTATTCTTTGGTTAAATTAGATTTAGAAATTGTATTTTTATTAAATTTGATTTAAAAATTGTAGATTTAATGAATTTGATTTTGAAAATTAATAAATTTGTTTTAGGGATCGTAGATTTAATGAATTTGAATTAAAAAATTGTTAAATTTGTTTTAGGAATCGTAGATTTAATGAATTTGAATTAGAAAATTGTAAAATTTGTTTTAGGAATCGTAGATTTAATGAATTTGAATTAGAAAATGTAGTTTTATTAACTTTATTGATTTTATTAAATTTTATATAAAACACCACGCACTTGAATTCGCACACCAATTTTCCACTCACCACTACTGCCAAGAAAAGACGTCCGGTTCGTCATGGTGCCAAAATTGAAAAGACCGGGTTCCAGCCTCACGGTCGCCATGTTGGGTTCGGCTTCGCTAGCCGACCCATTAAACTAACCCTCGATCACCTTTGTATTGTTTGGGAGGGCGCCGCCTCCAGATGCTCGCCATGTTGCTTGATAGCGTCAATTACGGGGCGGTCTTCTCCGCCATACACCCAGTTATGAGACCTCTCCGAATAAACACTCTTCTTTTTTAAACAATCACTTTTTATTTCAACTGTTAATTAGTTATATCGATAACTGAGGCTTTTCTCTCTTTTAAAATACTTTCCCGGACTTCTAAATCGTGCGCTTGCCAAATCTATATTGATGGCGGTGAAACATTAAAATGCCGATGGCAATATTGCCATTCGTCATTTTACACAACATACTTTGCCTACTGTCTTACGCATTGTATTGCAATAGCTGACTACTTATTACAATATGATTGAACATATTTCTTACTCTTTCTTACAGAGTGCACCATTCACAATGACACATCTTGCATTGTCAGCGAGGGCGTTGCCAGATGTGTCGCTATGAATTAAATTGGGGAATTTTATCACTACATTGATCACAAAGTAAACGATGTTGTTCTTCACGAAAGCAAAATTCTGTCAAAATCGCGAATTTATAAATTTGTATTAGCCGAAAAGCACAAGATGCCGACTTAATCTTTTAGACGATAACAATGACAATTTAGAAAAAATTATACAAAAGGTGGTGGTTTTCTGACAGATGGCGATCATGCCGGATCGCTACCCTGTAATTGCGGCGAATTGAATTTGGTGGATTTGCGCGGTGGAGGCTGCCACACGTCCATGAGGAGTCCCAATGGGAAATTTAAAGAATACAATACATTAATTTTGGGGATAATTCAATATTATATAATTCAATATATATATAATATAATTCAATGAGTCAAGATAAGTTATAAGTAAATTCATGGATACATACATAGCATGGGTAATTGGGACGTGTGACCGCCTATGCAGCGCAAGCAATCGCTGACAAAGAATAAATCGAGTAGGGTGCTACTTGTGCGAGTAAAGTGTGTCGGTCAAGAGGTATTTGTAGGATATAGTCCAAGAGCTTCCATGGAATGTTTTAAACTGTTGCCTTCGAACAGGTTGCTGTTGAAATCCCCAGCTATTATAATGCTACTGAAGTTGTTTAGTAGTGGCTGAATGAATTCTGAAAAATCCAGATAGACAACTTGGCGATTGAGACGGTATACATACCCAATAAGAAGCTTGTTTTGATCCTAAAATGCCTCAACAAACACATATTGGATGGAGTCAACATCACTAGAAGTACAACATAATCTACAAGACAAGCGGTCTTTTACATATATTGCAACACCACCACCATGACCACTCCGATCAGCCCTGTCAAGTTGATAACCATTAACTTTTACCAGACCATTACTGTGTGGTGACGTACACTATGTTTCTGACACACACAGAACGTCAATTTCAGAATCTTTCAAAAAAGGTATCTAAACTCGTCAATCTTTTTACACAAACTTTTGCCATTAATGTGAATTAGATTTAGCCCGCTAGCTTGTTTGCTAAGTATACGCAGCATAGTATGAATAGAGTCCTTGGAGCTCATTACATTAAAGTTAGATATCATAGACAATAGGACTCACTTAAAACCAGAAACAACAAGCTTAGACTGCTATATGACTGAACCAAACTTACACTTAACCAGTAAACTATAGGAGTAACGTACATTAATAGATAAGAAAAAGATATAGAATAATAGAAGTAATATTTGGATAGATCATAGCTATTAGTGAGTACCCTGCTGACCAGCCGAAGTGTTTTGCTCTCCACGAAAGGATCGGTCGCATTCAGGAATGGTATTTGCAAACTCCTTAAGGGAATCCAGAGAGTGATGAAAAGGGCGTAGTTCATCGGCTTTCCTACATTTGATGTAGACAATTCCCCTTCTCGTGAATACGGAAGCAACCTTTTTTCGGTTTTTAAGGCTTAGAGCTGATTTAAAAATGTCCTGATTGTGTTTAGTCAATGACTCATTTATATAGATGCGGGAATCGGAGTTTAGACCCACATGGCTTAGTCGTAGCCATGGTGTTGCTCAACGTCATTTTGCACAGCCGTATAAGCTTTGCGGGGAAACCAAATTTAGACATAGCGGCATATAGGCAGCTCCTTTTCGTGCTGTCGAAGGCGGCTTTAAATTCGACGAAGAGGTGATGTGTGTCGATTCTCTTTTCACGGGTTTTTTCCAAGATTTGGCGCATTGTGAAAATCTGGTCGATGGTAGATTTACCAGGTCTGAGGCCGCACTGATAAGGTCCAATCAGCCGGTTCACGGTGGGCTTCAATCTTTCGCACAATACACTTGAAAGGACCTTATATGCGATATCAAGAAGACTGATTCCACGATAGTTCGTGCATTTTGCAGTATCCCCCTTCTTGTGGACTGGGCAGAGAACTCTTAGATTCCAATCCTCGGGCATGCACTCGTCCGCCCATATTTTGCGAAGAAGCTGATGCATGCGCCTTACCAACTCCTCGCCGCCGTACTTGAATAGCTCCGCAGGCAATCCATCAGCGCCCACGGCCTTGTTGTTTTTCAATCTGGTTATTGCTACTCTGACTTTGTCATAATCGGATGGGGGACATTTATTCCATCATCGTCGATTGCGGAATCGGGTTCGTCATCCCTGCGCGGTAAATCGCTGTCTCCATTTAGAAAAACAGAGAAGTGTTCCCTCCATAATCTTAGTACTTTCTCGACAACATTTACAAGGTCGCCGTTTTCGTTCTTACAGGAGTTTGCCCCCGTCTTAAAACCTACCGTCTGTCGACGATTTTTTGGTAAAATTTTCGGGCGTTATTCCTGGTGGCTAGCAGCTCAAGCTCCTCGCACTCACGCCTTTCTGCCTCTGCTTTTTCTTCCTGAAAAGGCGTCTCGCTTCCCTTTTTAACTAGCGATAGCGTTCACACACTCCTCTTGTTGCGCTCGCTTTTAACGTAGCCCTGTAGGCAGCGTCTTTTCTTTCGGTTGCAACGCGGCATTCTTCATCGTACCAGTTGTTTTTCCGTGGCAGCCGGTAACCAATTTTTTCGGCGGAAGTACGAAGTGCTTTGGAGATATGGTTCGACTGCTCCCGCATTCCTTGAGGCTGAGTTGAGCTGTGAAAGCAGGTGTGAGAGTCGAGTTGCGAAATCATGGGCAGTCTGTTGCGATTGCAGCCTTTCGACGTCTAGCTTTCCTTGTGTTTTTTGTTCCTTGGTTTTAGCCGCGCAGAGTCAGGTGCATGTTTTGGCTGCGAAGAGATATTGGTCCGAGTCGATGTTAGGTCCTCGGATCGTGCGCACATCAAAAACTGCAGGCACGCCGTCCGTCTATCACAACGTGATCGATCTGATTGCGAGTATTTCGATCGGGGACAGCCATGTAGCTTGATGTATTTTTTATGCATGAACCTCGTGCTGGATAAGACCATGCTTCGAGCACCAGCAAAGTCAATCAGCCTCAGTCCATTAGAAGAAATTTCATTGTGTAGGCTGAACTTTCCGACTGCAGGGCCAAAACAACCTTCTTTGCCCACCCTGGCGTTAAAGTCGCCAAACACGACTTTTATATCATGGCGGGGGCAGCGCTCGTATGTGCGTTTTAATTGTTTATAAAAATCGTCTTTCACCTCATCGTCTCTCTGCACTGTCGGTGCATGGGCGCAGATGAATGATATATTAAAAAGATTGCTTTTATTCGGATAGCGGCGAGACGTTCTTCCATAGGCGTGAGCGCCAATACTTGGCGACAAGTCTCTCTCCCACCACGAATCCGACGCCGAAACTGCGCTTATTCGTATGGCCACTCCAATAGATGTCACAATTTTTGATCTTCTTTCTTCCTTGCTTCGTCCAACGCATTTCTTGGATGGCGGTGATGTCAGATTTTGCTTTGACGAGGACATCAACCAGCCGGGCATCTGCACCAATCCCATTCAGGGAGCGGACGTTCCAGGTGCATGCCCCCAATTTATTGCCCTTCAAACGTTTGCCATGTTCGTCATCAATAGATAGCGTATTTATCCGAGGCTTGTTGTTATATTTCATTGGAGTATAGTTTTACGTGGCGGGTCCCAAGCCCAGCGCACAACCCGCTCAGCGGGGGTGAAAATATTACTTGGCACGTTTATGTAGCGAGCCGCTTGCTCCAAGGCAGACGCCCGCTTGCAGCCGCACCTAGAGGTGTACAGACGCTGCCGATGAGATCTCCCCCGGCTAGCCCTTAAACCGATTATGTCAGAAACGCCTAGCCAGGTTGTCTCCTTCCCACATTAGCTCACCGCTGAACGGAAGTTTAGCGGCTACCCAGAGGATACTTGGCCGCAAGCGACCGGCAGTATTGAGCTGCTTGAACCGCATGCATGGCTAAAACTAAGGACCAAAAAATAAAAGGCAAGCTAGACGTCCAAATGCTGCAATCGCAACAGACTCTTGTATGTTGGGATCTGGTCCACCCAAACCTGACTTCACGGACTTACATGACCTGATGTGAGGACCGTGGGTAAAACTATTTCACAATAGTTTTCGGAATAAAACGATTGAACTTGGCTTTTCTGCGAGCATGAAGGGCTTTCATCCAGGGCATTGGCTTGATCGGGAGTGTTACCGGAGGAGGTTGTGGCGTTCGTGGTTGTGGCTTGTGAGGCTGTCTTTTGCAATCGTGAGGGTTGTCTTTTCGGCACTTGAGATGTGTCTTCGTGAAGAACTGAGTTGTGCCAATCTTGACATTGATTGCATGTTTGGGTACTGGAACAGTCTTTCAATATGTGTGACTGAGAGGCAATTGAAACACATATTGTTTTCTCTCACAAACCTTCTGCGATCAGAGGTGGACAGCTTCTTAAATTTGAAGCAACTTATAAGGGGGTGAGCACTTGTACATCGTCCGCTGCTCTGTCATATGAGACTGGGTGTGGGACGTAGATCTAATTTGGAAGGGATGCGACTGCTGGGGTTTAAATGATGGCCTAGCTTTGGGGGTGGCTTTAAATTTATTTGGCCATTGATCGACTCGCTCTACGACTTCACATCGAGTTGTGAGGAACTGGTCCCTTTGGGACCAGTTAGGAAGTTTGTTTTTCGGAGACTGGATATACTTCCGAGCCGCCATCTATATTTATTTAAAGTGCTAAAAACTTTCTTTATTAGATCTGAGTACCTTGTCTGTTGTTCATAAATTACCATGGTATAATAAAACACTTAAGAGGTTAAAAAATTAAGGATAACAAACTCAATAACTTATTTAAGTCAAATACACATAATATTCTCAAAGAACAGTTCATTACCAGTGTGTGACAATTTAATGTCCTCGACAAATTTCTATATAATCCCTATATGGGTAGCCCTCTCTAGGGTAGACACCTTGTTGTTGGGTGAGGGTTTAGCCGAACTCCACAGCGCCTGACTATTAGGCGGAGCTGTTTAGGACTGACGTCTACGCCGTTTCGCCTCATAGGAGGGCGGCGGGATGTCGGTGACGAAGAACTGCCAACCCCCTATTCCAGGGTATTATGCGGACCGTGCCTATTGGACGATTTGCAGCCAGGGGATAAATTCAGTTGTACTCGAACGGAGCCTTCCCGATACTGGGCCACGTCGGGAAGTATTGATGGCCTTACCATAGTAAGGGGCGCTGCTGTGGCGGACGGTTTTTTCCCCGTATATAATACTGGACCGCCGAACCCGCCCTGTCGACCACCTGGTCGTACGTCCAAGATGAACGACTCATTGCCTAATTGTAGTAAGGACGATGATAAGAGGAGGACTAAGTCGCAAGCCAAGGACGACAAATACGCATTAAGCGATATGCGTGGGACTCGGGGAGCGAGAGTAGTGCTGATTCAACGAACTCCGTTTTGGAAAAGCATACAAATGAAAACGGAGTAGTAGAGTGGAGAAGGCTGTGGAGCAGAGGAAGTAAGAGAGCTCTCTCGCAGTACCGTGCAGCACTAAGAATTGTACAACGCCTGAGAGCAGTGGTCGACCCAACAGAAGTGGAGATCGAGCGCTTTGAATGGGGTCATGAGGTGGTAGAAGTGGGTCGAAGGGGTTCACAAGGTTTGCTGCGAGAAACCCTCGGTTCTGCAACCGGTACGAGGAGGAAGAAGCATCGAATGGCAGGATGAAGAGGCAACGTTTGGCGGAAGGCGACACCCCTGTTTTCAAGATGCAGAAAGAACCCAGTCCCAGAGCCGCGAGGCAGGGCAGTCGCATAGACAAGACAAGTAGGCCCAAAGTTGTAAGACAGATGGGCCCCTATAACGAGGTAGCAACTACGTCGAAAGTTGCGAGTCAGATGGAAGTTCCAACTACGGAAGAAGGAGATAAGCGAAAGGGAGATAACACTAAGACTCCGGCTTTCTCGGAGGTGCTGAAGGTAGTTAACGCTAAGACTCCGGCTTTCTCGGAGGTGCGAAAGGGAGATAACATTAAGACTCCGGTTTTTCCCGAGAAGATGAGTGATGTGGCAAAGCAGTCACTGACTGTGGCGCTGGTTGATCGTAGCAGTCTTTTCGGACAGATGACTACTGAAAGGTGGAGATCTGTAGAAAGGGAGCTTATTAGATTAATGCTTAAGATGATGCGGGAACAACCAAGTAAGCCCCTTCCAACCTTTGATTCGGGGGGTAGTATAATGGTGTGAAGATGATAGCGTACGACAACATCGCGAGCTCCCGGTGGCTGGAGGAAATGGTTCCAAACCACCAAAGGCAAGGCACGAACGCGCGGTTTGAGGTGGTGGAAAAAGCGCAAATCCCCACGGTACCAAAAGTTAAGGTATGGATACCATGCGTGCTGAAGCCGGAGGATACACTGCGACTTCTGCAGAATCAGAATCCGAACATACCGACACAGGATTTGAAGGTACTTACTGTATCTCGGCCTACGGAGGAAGGTCAGTTCTACATCTTCCAAATAAATAACAGGCGGAGGATATGTTTACACGCAGCTTGGCAAAATGTCCTTTGGTACAGGCAAAATTTACATGCGACTCAGGAAAAGAAGTCCCGAGTATAAAAATCCTAACATGCTAGAAGTGGGCGAAGTCGAAAAGGACCTCAAAATTCTAAGAGAAAAAGAACAGACAGAGGGAGCCGACATCACCATGAAGGTGTTAGAAGAGGACCAACAGCCAAATGGTGCTGCCAGTCACACAGAGGAACACCCGGCACAGCATTTACGAGAGGCTGAAGGGGACCTCAAATATTCTAAACCAAAAGGGCAAGGGGAGGACGACGACATCTCGACGAAGGTGCTGGAGGGGGACAAACAGCCTAACGATGCTGCGAGTCCTACAGATAAACCTCCAACACAGTAAAGTGGCATCGAGCGAACTCCTAACCCTTGAGGAGGGTTCATTTGACGTGGCGCCGATTTAGGAGCCGTGGCTCTCATCGGGAGGAAAGGTTTCTGGACTTAGCGCGCGCGGATTTGGCGTTTGCTACGCGCAAGCGGAAGGACGGGTGCGAGCTGTAGTAATGGTAAAAAAAACAGCTGCGTTCATATATGCTGCCTAATTACACTACTGAGAACCTCGTGTTGTTGTTGTTGTAGCAGTGCGTCGCCCCATCCAATAGGTCTGAGCAATCACAAATTGTCATCAATGTCCTCTAACGGGAGTCCGAGGAAACTTGCTGTTTCAACAGGGGTGGACCATAATGAGAGAGGTGCTAGAGGCGTTGGTTCCACATTACAATTAAAGAGATGGTTGGTGTCATGTGGGGACACGTTCCAAGCAGGGCATACATTTTGTATGTCGGGGGCTAGAGTGACTCGCGTTTCCCTACGGAGTGTGCGTTCCTCTTCCGCAAGTTTGGGGTATTGCTCTTTGAGTACTGGATTCACCGGGCAATTCCTGACATAGAGGTCCGACACCTGTTTATGGAGTTCACCAAGCACCTGCTTATGTTTTTTGGCTTCATACGGCTGTGTTCTCAGGTGCCGTATTTCCTCATAGTGCTTACGGAGGTGACTGCTTAAGCCCCTGGGCGGTGTTGGCTCATCAATCGGATGTCTGTTGGGATGCCCAGGTTTCTGGGTATTCAACAGAACCTGTTTGGTTAACATTTCATTTCTTTCCCTTATTGGGATTATTCTCGCCTCATTATGTAGATGGTGTTCTGGGGGCATAAGGAAGTTGGCAACTCTGAAAAGAGAAAGACGTCAATTTTGGATGCTCTTGCGAAAATTTTGTTAAATTATTAAATAAATTGTTATATAGAAATTGAGTGTACTAATTGAAAATAAGCACAGGTACAAGGAAGAAATATATGTAGTTGGTGAGGAAGGATGTGACAGGTGCAAAGGCACCATTCGGACAGAAGTGGCAAAAATCCGATGTCAAGGCGTGTGTGGGAAATATTTCCATTTAACTAGCAAATACGCTGGCTTGGACCAATACAGCATAGATAAACTGAGTGAGGTTCCGATGCTTAGGTTTATATGCGATGGTTGTTTGCAGTACATAAGTATCGTTGATGACATCCTTAAAGATATGCAAATAGTTGTGAAACAAAATGGCCAAAGGCTAGCTGAATATAGAAATGAGTTCGATATTTCTCTGAAGAAAAATGAAGATGAAATTAAGCAAGTACTGAAGGCGGTAGAAACAGCATTTGCTGAAAGAATTAAGGCAATGAAACACGAGACATGTGAGAAAAGTGTTAAAGAAGTAAATAAACTCCGTGATATAGCTGATGTTCTAAAGAAAAATAGCGAGCAGGTATGTAAGGTAATTGAAAACAACAAAGAAGATAACAAGAAAATGGTTGAAGCAATAACTAAAGAAAATGAGAAAATGTGTGCAGAAATAAAGAAAAATACAAATGGGGATGCCAGACTTTCATATGCAAACGTAGCAAAAAGTGCCAAATCAAAAAAAGAAGAGTTGCCAGAGCTAAGAAATGTAGTTCCTCTAATAATTAAGCCTAGTACCAAACAGGAAGTTAAAAAAACTAAAAAAGATCTTAACTCAAAAATTGATTCCAAAGAGTTGCAAATTATGAACATAGTGGGTGGACAAGATGGAGTGGTAATCGTAGAAAGTGCAAATAACGTTGAGAGAATAAAAATAAGAAATGCAATTGAAAATAATATTGGAAATAATTATGAGGTGAGGATCCCTAAAAAATTAACCCATCTGTTCTTATAACCGGAATTAGTTACAAATATGAGATTGAGGAGCTTGCTCAAAGGATTAAAAGACAAAATAATTGCTTAAGCCAAACTGACATAAAAATTACAAAGTTATACCAAGTAAATAAAAATGGAAATATTTACTACAATGCAGTTCTAGAATTGGATGTCAAAGAGTTTGCGAAGATATTAGCTGAGGAAAGGCTTAATGTAGGATGGGAACGATGCAAAGTCTACGATGCAGTGCAGGTTTTGTGTTGTTTTAAGTGCAAAGGTTTCAATCATAAAGCTAAAGACTGTAAAGAACCGGAACTGTGCACTAAATGTCATGGCGCACATATTTCCAAAGAATGCAATGAGACAGCAATTAATAAATGTATCAACTGCATTAGAGCAAACAAAGATCTGAATATGGGACTATATATAAACCACGATACTATGGATAGACTTTGCCCTGTATATCAGCAGAAGCTGAATGTTAGAAAAAAACA
This sequence comes from Eurosta solidaginis, assembly GCF_040869045.1. NCBI lineage: Eukaryota > Metazoa > Arthropoda > Insecta > Diptera > Tephritidae > Eurosta > Eurosta solidaginis. The sequence continues at coordinate 108,697,955 of NC_090320.1, read as the reverse complement.
TATGGGATACTAGCAACAAACCAAATATAATGTGACTATATCACGGAAAACTAAAGCGTATACTACACGTACTAAGGAAGGCTGTATCCTGCAGTGCATATATCCTAATATTAATAGTATTGTTTCAAATAAAGTAGAACTAGAACGTCTTATGGAAGTTAAACAACCAGCCTTAGTAGTGTGCTCCGAAACCTGTACAACAGATAATATAATGGACCCCGAGTTAAATATTTCTACATATAAATTAATCCGTTGTGATTCACACAATAGGCACACGGGTGGTGTGTTATATTATATACATGAACAAGTAGAATTCAACGTTGTATGCAATAAGTCTTTCGACATGAAGATATGGTGTATTATTATAAAAATTAAAAAATGCGCTCTAAAGTGGAAATTTGGAGTAATCTATCACTCACTTAGTAGCAGCGATGCAGATTTTGTTAAATATTTAAATGAGATCGTCACAGAGCACCTTAAAGATTCGGATAATAATCTAATTATTGGGGACTTTAATATAAACATGAATATACCATACACGTACTCTAACCAGCTTACAAGTGTGTTTGCACAAATGGCCATGATGCAAATAATTGATTTTAATACGAGAGTAACGGAGCACTCAGCTACAAAAATTTACCTACTATTTGCCAATAATGATAACATGTGTAAAATTTAGCCCCGATTTCCGCGGATGTATGTAACTTTTTTGTCCCTAAAGTTAAAAATATAGAGAAAAAATACATTTTCTTCTTAATAACGGAATGTTCAATATATTGAAAATATTCTAATTGCGAAAGAATTACTAAAAAAAAAATTTAGACTTTAGTATTGACAACACTACCACAAGAGGTGGTACCGATATTTTTATTTCTATGTTTTTCACGTTTAATAAGTGTAGTTTTTTAATGTAAAATTGTGCAATTTTTAATGTAAATTATATATTGTGAGTCTATTGACTATGTTATATGTCTATGTATGTATCTACGCGAATGCCTATGTATGTATCTGCGCGTGATTACCAAGTAGATATGTTTGTAATGGCCTCTTAAATTAGAACTCATATCGTAATTTCTTTGGAATGGAAATGCCCCTAAAGATGCTAAAAAAGTTTTAGCGAAACGTCGGGAAAAACAGTGGAATGTTTCATTTGCACTAATCAGCGGTTAGATCGGACTAGCCTATGGAAAAAGAAAATTCCTCTAAAAATACAATACTATTAAATAAAATTTACTTACCTTCGAGCTTAGAATCCATCAAAAAAATTATATAAAAGTGTTCACTTAAAAGAAATATGAAGCTTAATATTCAACAAGAATTTTGCAAATTAATCAATTCATTTTACGGCCATTCCTGCCTTCTTACTTCAATTACTCAATATATATGAGCAAAAATATCAAAAAAAAAGCAAAAATCCCGTTACTTTGTTTGTTTTCTTTCATTTCTCATTACACTTTTCTTGGAATAAGAACTTTGTTTTTGTCCAGCTAGCTCGTGGCCGTTGATCAAAAGAATAAGCAGGAATTTCCACCGATGCAGTGCAAGAGGCTAGTACAGTACGAAGGGCGGTTGGTCATAGGCGCGGATGCAAATGCGCACCACAGTGCGTGGGGAGGAGCAGATACGAACGAGAGAGGCTAATCTCTATTTTGTTACATCCTGCAAACCAATTTGCAGATAGCCAACAGTGGAAATGTCCCTACATACATTGGTCCAACATCCAGCAATGTTCTAGATATTACATTGAGCTCCGAACGGGATATATCAAGGTATGATTAGATGGTTCTTGATAAACCATCCTTCTCCAACCATGCGTATATCAGCTTCAGCATCCCCCTAAATAGGGTAGAGAAGGGAGGAATCTTTAGAAACCCTAGATCAACGAACTGGACTAAATTCCAGAAACAGGTAGAAACAAGCTTTAGTATCTTTATTAAAAAAGCCACAACAACAACGCTGTACTGCCCGCGCATAAAGAACATGCCCCCCTATTGCGAGTGTCGATCGGAATAGAATCGACAGTTTGTCGATTCCATTTTTTGCATTTAATATTATTACTATACAAATTAATCGTCAAATCTTTGGACCATTATAAACAGTTATTTTATACAAGAGAGATTTTGCTATTTTTTCAACTTTTCGATGTATATAACATAATTTGTATACATTCTAAAGATAATCGATTATCGCTCAGCGGTCGACTATCTACTGCAATCGACACTCGCAATAGGGGGGATGGTTTGTGTACTTACTAAGCATCATACCTTTTCTTTCGCACTGCCAGCCAGTAAGAATTTATTTAAATCGAGGTATTTTTGGATTTCACATGAAAATGGCTCTGAACTCCACTAAACGTCGTGCTGAAGATTTAAGCAATGAGATGGAAATTACCAAAGCCCCTCGCATTAGCGAGTCCTACCCGAGTTTAATCCGTAACGTCCTGCAAACCAATTTGCAGATAGCCAACAGTGGAAATGTCCCCACATACATTGGCCCAACATCCAGCAATGTTTTGGATATTACATTGAGCTCCGAACGTGATATATCAAGGTACGATTAGATGGTTCTTGATAGACCATCCTTCTCCAACCATGCGTATATCAGCTTCAGCATCCCCTAAAGAGGGTAGAGAAGGGAGGACCCTTAGAAACCCCAGGTCAACGAACTGGACTAAATTCCAGAAACAGGTAGAAACAAGCTTTAGTAGCTTTATTAAAAAAGCCACAACAGCAACGATGTACTGCCCGCGCATAAAAATCGCTCAGCGGTCGACTATCTACTGCAATCGACACTCGCAATAGGGGGGATGGTTTGTGTACTTACTAAGCATCATACCTTTTCTTTCGCGCTGCCAGCCAGTAAGAATTTATTTAGATCGAGGTACTTTTGGATTTCACATGAAAATGGCTCTGAACTCCACTAAACGTTGTGCTAAAGCTTTAAGCAATGAGATGGAAATTACCAAAGCCCCTCGCATTAACGAGTCCTCCCCGAGTTTAATCCGTAACGTGGATCAGCGAATCCTCAAAAATAATGAGTGAATAACAAAACAAATCCTGTACTCTGAAAAAAGTGTCCTGGAGTTTGTCTGTAAGAAGATTGAAGACAAATTCGAAGGCTTAAAGTTAGAAGAAAAATGTGATGGTTTAAAGCAAGATCTTAATGAGTTGAATGAGAAAGTATCTCGCCTGGATAACGGTTTTGACCGCATAGGGCACCTTGAGAAAGAAGTCTCGCTTCCAAGGCAGTCGGTTCTATGTACCGGAGCGACTCGGGATTTTTCCCGACCAATGACTGTCATTTCAGTGTAACCCCATTTAATTTGTTGCGTCCCTCCCACTAATTGTCATCCTCCCAGCAGCTCCTTGCAGCGGGACTGCTCCATATTCTCTTGCCCTGGGAAGGTATCGAATCCAATCCGGGTCCGTCTCCTGACCCCGGTCCTGAGAAATGGTTTTGCTGCATCTGCCGGAAAAGAATCTTTTTAGGACGGTCATACTCTGTTCAGTGTGTCTCGTGTAAGGGATGGTTGCATCGGACAGGTTGTCCCGCTACTAAAGCCTGGGAAACCAGCTAACATAGGAGAGTCGTATCGTCCGATATCTCTCCTATCGCCAGTAGCAAAGAAGATTGAAGCCATTTTGCTCCCCTATTTCCAAGCAAATTTGCAACTAGCCTGCCATCAGCATGGCTTCAGAAAACTCCCTAGCACTACCACCGCGCTAAATGCCATTAGCACCCAGATAAATTGCGGTTTAAAAAAACCCCCACCATAGAACAGTACTCTTAGCGCTAGACCTATCAAAAGCTTTCGATACGGTCAACCATGGCTCGTTACTGCAAGACCTGGAATGGTCTACCCTTCCCCCATGTCTTAAAAGGTGGACCGCAAATTATCTGGGTGGTCGGCAGGCATCGGTGGAATTTAGAAACGAAACATCAAAACCAAGAAGAATTAAACAGGGGTGCCACATGGTGGTGTCCTGTCCCCACTTTTGTTTAATTTCTACATATCTAAGCTACCTTCACCACCGGAAGGAGTCGGTTCTATGGAGCGACTCGGGATTTTTCCCTACCAAGGACTGTCATTTCAGTGTAACGCCATTTAATTTGTTGCGTCCCTCCCACAAACTGTCATCCTCCCAGCAGCTCCTTGCAGCAGGACTGCTCCATGCTCGAATCCAATCCGGGTCCGTCTCCTGACCCCGGTCCTGAGAAATGGTTTTGCTGCATCTGCCGGAAAAAAATCTTTTTAGGACGGTCATACTCTGTTCAGTGTGTCTCGTGTAAGGGATGGTTGCAACGGACAGGTTGATCTGGGCTTGATCCCAAATCCGACGTCCACGGAACTTTTATAAATCTTTTGTGGCTCCTTGCTGTTCACGCCCAAGGTCGTCCCGTAGTCTACGCTTAAGAGCCCCCCACTACCTTCCAGCAGCCCCGCTGCTCAGCAAGCCACAACAAGTACCCGCTGCTGCTCGCGCCCCACGGCGCCAACAACTAAAACAGCTGCTACCACTCATAACTACTACCTTCGTAGTAGAGTCGGTAGCAATGCTGAGCATCAGCCCCTGCTCCCGTCTTCTCCCCCCCCCCCCCCCCCCCCCCCTCTTTTCCGGGAGCAATCGTGCAGGTCAGGGAAACAGACTCTTGGTCCCTACGTCCGTTTGCCAGCACAGAATATATATGTTTGCGACATCCGCCTAATGCAGCTCCTGCCTTGGGTGGTGCCACTTTCCTAGATGTTCTGGTCTCCGCGACGGCAACCCCCCGACGGGCTTCATCGCGCCATGTTGCCAGGTCGCAAACCAAAATCATCCGGGTACCCCAATGCTTGCCCAAGGACGCCCAGTCACAGGGCCACAACAGCAATCGCGTCCTAGCCTTCCTCAACCCAGGCGCAGTCACCCGTCACTTACCCCCAGAGGGGCGACGTCTCCCCTCATGCACTTCAGAATTCTGCAGTTAAACTGTAATGGACTAACTGGGAAGATTACGGAGATAGTCGATTTCATGAAGCGGCACAACATCCGCATTGCTGCGATTCAAGAGACTAAACTCACAGCAAGATCTGCATTGCAGACCTGCTCTGGGTATAATGTCAACAGAAAAGATCGTGAGAGCGGAAATGGAGGCGGACTCGGGTTTATCATACACCACTCTGTGCAATATTATATATTTGTTCCTGGCATCGACCGCAGGGACAATGTCTTAGAACGTCAAGGCCTATCTGTCCGGTCAGGCGATGCAAACCTAGAAATCATCAACATCTACATCCCTCCTGCCACCTGTTGCCCCAGTGGATACCGCCCTAATATCAGCGCCTTACTCACTGGAAACAATCGCATTATATTAGGCGATTTCAATGCCCATCACGATCTATGGCATTCAAATTTGCGGGCGGACAGTAGGGGTAAGATGTTGGCGGATCAAATAGAAGAAACGACGTTCTGCACAATAAACGGAGACGCCCCCACACGTATGGTAGGAAGCTGTCACAGTTCGCCAGATATCTCAATCGTGAGCGCAGAACTCGTAAACTGCGTCAACTGGCAGCCGATGGTAACATTGGCATCCGACCACCTGCCTATACTTATTTCGCTCGAGCGTACCGCCGACTTCATCGTCACCGAAAAACGCACTTTCATAAACTTCAAAAAAGGAAAGTGGGAAGAATATAAATCTTATACAGACAACCTCTTTGCTGCCCTCCCTATCCCGACTGATGCCCGCCAAGGGGAGCGTGCCTTCCGTAAGGTCATTGAATCCGCCTCGGCACGTTTCATTCCCGCCGGGAGAATTTCCGAAATCCGGCCCCACTTCCCGGCGGAGGCCGCAAACTTAGCGAGAGAACGTGACCTTATAAGACAGCTTGATCCAGGCGACCCCCAAATAAGGGATATAAACCAACGCATCAGATTGCTTGTGGACGAACACAAGCGGGCGAAATGGGAGGAGCACCTAAGAGGTTGTAACCTCTCTACCGGTGTGGGTAAACTTTGGTCCACCGTAAAGTCCCTATCGAATCCGACTAAGCACAAAGACAAAGTTTCCATACGGCACCTGAGAACCCAGCCGTATGAAGCGAAAAACCACAAGCAGGTCCTTGGTGAACTCCACAAACAGGCTTCGGACCTTTATGCCGGGAATTGCCCGGTGAATCCAGTACTCAAAGAAAAGTATCCAAAACTCGCGGAAGAGGAACGCATACTCCCCAGGGAAACGCGTGTCACTCTGGCTCAACTTCGTTCTAGATAATGTAACAGGTTAAACTTTTACCTATCCAGAATCAACCCCGACATACAAAATGTATGCCCGCTTGCAATGTGTCCCCACATGACACCAACCATCTCTTCAGTTGTAATGTGGAACCAACGCCTCTAACACCCCTTTCCTTATGGTCCCCCCTGTTGAAACAGCAAGTTTCCTTGGACTCCCGTTAGAGGATATCGATGACAATTTGTGATCGGTCGCGGCTGTTAGGTGGGGTCAAGCATTTCTACAACAACAACAACCGGAAGGAGTCCCAATCGTTTCCTACGCCGATGACTGCACAATAATGGCCACAGGCCCAGGCCCACAGATCGATGAGCTATGCAATAGAATAAACGGCTACCTCCCTGATCTCTCCAGTTTTTTCGCCTCGCGAAACCTGGCATTATCACCGACTAAATCTTTTGGTGAGCACGCAGCCGCAATTGTTCCGAGAATTCAGAGCCGTAACAAAATCCTCAAATTCCTCGCTGGCAGTACTTGGGGAAAAGATAAAGAAACGCTCATGACTACATACAAAGCAATTAGCCAGCCGATTACGTGCTACGCGTCACCCATATGGTCGCCAAGCCTAAAAATTACCCACTGGAAGAAGATACAGGCCTGCCAAAATACTGCCCTCAGAATCGCCACGGGCTGTCTTCTTATGTCCCCAGAACACCATCTGCATAATGGGGCAAGAATACTCCCCATCAGGGAGAGAAATGGGATGCTGTCCAAACAGTTCCTGTTGAATACCCAGAAACCTGAGCATCCCAGCATACATCTGATTGATGAACCAGCACCGCCTAGGGGCTTAAGGAGTCATCTCCGTAAGCATTTTGAGGAAATACGGCACCTGAGAACCCAGCCGTATGAAGCGAAAAAACACAAGCAGGTCATTGGTGAACTCCACAAACAGGCGTCGGACCGTTATGCCGGGAATTGTCCGGTGAATCCTGTACTCAAAGAAAAGTATCCAAAACTCGCGGAAGAGGAACGCATACTCCCCAGGGAAACGCGTGCCATCTGCATAATGGGGCAAGAATACTCCCCATCAGGGAGAGAAATGGGATGCTGACCAAACAGTTCCTGTTGAATACCCAGAAACCTGAGCATCCCAGCATACATCTGATTGATGAACCAGCACCGCCTAGGGGCTTAAGGAGTCATCTCCGAAAGCATTTTGAGGAAATACGGCACCTGAGAACCCAGCCGTATGAAGCGAAAAAACACAAGCAGGTCCTTGGTGAACTCCACAAACAGGCGTCGGACCGTTATGCCGGGAAGTGTCCGGTGAATCCTGTACTCAAAGAAAAGTATCCAAAACTCGCGGAAGAGGAACGCATACTCCCCAGGGAAACGCGTGTCACTCTTGCTCAACTTCGTTCTGGATACTGTAACAGGTTAAACTCTTACCTATCCAGAATCAACCCCGACATACAAAATGTATGCCCCGCCTTCAATGTGTCCCCACATGACACCAACCATCTCTTTAATTGTAATGTGGAACCAACGCCTCTAACACCCCTTTCCTTATGGTCCACCCCTGTTGAAACAGCAACTTTCCTTGGACTCCCGTTAGAGGATATTGATGACAATTTGTGATCGGTCGCGGCTGTTAGGTGGGGCGAAGCACTGCTACAACAACAACAACAGAAAGAGTCTCGCGTGTTAAGACAGCTTTTGAACGGATTGCACATCTTGAGGATGAAATATCTGCCCTAAAGACAAAATTATCCAATCAAGAAAGAAAAATTGAAAATCAATTAGCAGCATGTGACGTCCGTGTTCATGGTATCCCGTATGAGGAAGGAGAAAATCTACATAGTATTTTCCACCACTTGTGTTTCTCGTTGAAAATACAGCCGTCCACCATTAAAAGTATCTTTCGATGTCGGAAATTACGCGACAGTGTCACAGATTCAGCCGTCATCATAAGGTTTCTGTCTCCTACCGGTAGAAATACTCTATTAAAAACAATTTCAAACGACTAGACAATGGGAATAAAGGCAAAAGAGGACTGCGTCTAGTAGATGTGGGTATAAAATCCGATGCTCCCATTTATATAAATGCATCGCTGACGAAATGGAATTACGAGATTTTCAAGGCTGCGATCCACCTTTAAAAAAATAAAGTAACCTCGGTCTTCACTATAAGGGGCATATCCCACATACAGCGAAAAGCCACCGGCAGTCCCGAAACGATTAACGACATGGAGTCACTCAAGGGCCTTGAGGGTTCGAAGCCAAACGAGAATACCTCCTTTAGAGATGAAAGCTCCAGATCGTCAAATAATGCTCTGGACGAAAACCAAAACTGTTAGTAAATTGATCGTCATACATAGAATAGAAATTGATCTCCTTACTTCCTGTTTCTCTTCTTATTTCACCTTCATTAGTAATAGAAGTAAATTGTCATTAACCACAAGCAGTGCGAAGCTTACACCCACAACTTTCTATAATTATAGCCCTAAGCTATAATAAGTCTTCGAGTTCGAAAGACTGCTTACGTACGTTGCTGCGCATTCTTAGCAGACGTGTCGAGGGTATGAATATAATCCATCTTAACGCGCAAAGCCTATATAAAAAACTTGATGAATTAAGATGCCTTTCTGATTCCTCCGATATAGATATTATATGTATTTCCGAGACTTGGTTTTCTTGAAGCCATAACGATGATCTAGTCAAACTTAATGGTTATCGGCTTTTCAGAGCTGAGAGAGGCGGTCATGGTGGTGGTGTACTGTAAATTATGTTGTAGTTCTTGTACCGGTGATCCTGCCGAATTTGTGAAGTTCATGTTTTTTCATCGAACGGTGATAAACTCCTTGTTGGCTGTGCATACAGACCTAATCGCCAAGCAAACTTCGATGGCTTTACTGATTTTCTGCAACTTTTACTTTTAAACTACACAAACATCATCCTAGCTGGTGATTTCAACAGCAATCTGCTCGTAGAGTCTAGTTTGAAACTATGTATGGAATCTCTGGGGCTTTTCCTCGCTAACGATTCCTTACCAACACACTTTACAAACACCAGCTCCTCGCTGCCAGACGTTTTCTTTATAAACGACACCCAGAAAGTTCTTCTCTACGACCAGCTGTCTGCACCCAATTTTTCTAAACACGACCTTCTATTCATAACCTATAGTTTTCAAACGTCGTGCACACCGTGCTCGTTTACGTACCTTTAAAGCATAAACTATAGTGAACATACTGAAGCAGTGGTATCCGTCGAGTGAAGATTAATTCGCACGCTGCCATAGGTTGATGATCAGACAAAGTTCCTCCAAGATAATATAAATAAGCTCTTTGATGACCACGTTCCAACAAAATTTAAGGTGGCGAAGCACTATGACAACCCATGGTTTGACGGCAGAATAAGACATTTAATACACTTGCGTAACCTGGCTTACTCGCGGTGGAAAAGATACCGAACTGTTGATATGCATATACGCTTCAAAGCCGCCCGGTTCACTGCCAATAAAGCCATAAGATCGGCCAAATTTTGATTCCTACAAAAATAAGTTCAGTTCTGCTTTAAATTCGAAGGAACCGTGCTGTCGTAAGTGTGCATTTCTCTTCTAATGACAACAAGAAGAGAGTAATGGCCGCCAAAAAGGCAAAAGCGCGAACGCTGACTGCGAAGCTGTTCGATGAAAACAGCAATATCAAGTTATTTATTAATGATGCTCTCACAAGATATACTCGAGCACTGTTTACTGCTACATACAAGCTAAAAAAGAGAAGCAATTCAAATATCTATGGTTGGGGAAATCGAGCTTTTTAATGAAAAAAGGTGATAATGAGAGGGTTATCAGTATAAGAACTTTCGACGATTTAAACTTATTAACTAATTAGTTGTTAGCTATCTCTTCAACTGTGAGCTTTTATTTAAAATTATATAATGATCATTGATGTTATGCCTAATGATAACCCAATCATCGCTAGAAATAATATTTCGCATAACTCAGCAGGTTCAAACAATTTTTTTACTATCCATCAAAACATACGTAGTCTCAGACAAAATTTTGATGTATTTGTTAGCAATATTGATGAGTTAGATTTAAAACCAGATATAATATTTTTGACTGAAATATGGATTTTTTTCGAATGAAACAAGCGATTATAAAATTCCCCAGTATAAATTTTATGCAAATGCGAATGAAAATTACAGTGCAGGAGGTGTTGGAGCTTTTGTACGTGATACCTACGACTGCACGTCAGTAAGTAATAGCCTTAAAAGTGCAGATACGTTAAAACTTCCGTTAAACTTTAAAGGCGAACCATTTCTTTTCTTAGCAGTATATAGACTTCAGTCAGTATGCACATCTGTCTTTCTTGAAGAATATTCGCGTTTACTTGCCAATGAAAAAACTGCCAATTTGTTTATTCTTGGTAACTTCAATTTAGACATTATGCATAATTGCAGTACAACTGACGACTTTATAACTTTAATGGCTGAAAATGGTATGTTATCTTACATAAATGAACTGACACGGCCAAGTTCAAGTACTTGCATTGATCATGTTTTCTGTCGTTTTAACTCGTTTGCCAATAGAAGTTGTACTAGTTTTAATATGGACCTGAAAATAACTGATCACACCATGACTGGTATACAGTTCAGTGGGTTTATCTTAGATAAACCTAACGTCAATCATGGTTGTAAGTCTATTACCAAAATTAATTTTTCCATATATAAAAATTTCTTCCGATCAGTTTGAATAATATTTATGTATATTTTAAGCTACGCAGATCTATTGTGTTGGGTGCAAATAAAACAAAGATTATTCCACCTTTCAGCTCGACGTTTCGCCAATTTTCCTTGGCATCTTCAGGAGCGTGACACTGTATTTATTTGTGTTCTTTGTTGTTTTTTGTTTTATTAAATAAATACAAGGTGGAATAATCTTTTTTTATTTGCACCCAACACAATAGATCTAAAATAAATAAATGTAAGGCGCGATAACCTCCGAAGAGATCTAAGGCCGAGCTTCTCTTCCAATTTTCGTCGTGCTCCTCTTGATTTTACCAACAAATTGGCCGGACGGGACCTACATTTTTTATGCCGACTCCGAACGGCATCTGTAAGGCAGATGAGTTTTCACTGAGAGCTTTTCATGGCAGAAATACACCCGGAGCGCTTGCCAAACACTGCCGAGGGGCGACCCCACTTAGAAAAATTTTCTTCTAATTGAAAAATCTTATTTCTGAAATTTTGATGTTGCTTTGCCCGGGGTGTGAACCCAGGGCATACGGTGTGGTAGGCGGAGCACGCTACCAGTAGCTTAAAATATACATAAATAATTTTCCATGCTGAACCGTAAGCTGCGCTTCGAAAATTGGTCAAATGTATACGCAGAAAATGACGTTTCAGCATCTTATGGCATTTTCCTGAACACATTACAAGTCCATATTAATAACTGTAAGTATACACATAGGCAGCGAAGACAAAACATTCGGCTTAAACCTTGGATTACCAGTGATCTTCTAAACAAAATCAGCCTAAAAAATAAATTAGGCAAAAAAGACGCAAAGCATTCTAATAAGAGGAAGCTTCGTATTCGCTACAAAAAAATTAGCAACCACACCAATAACGCCATACGTTCGACGCGAGACAAATTCTTTAGAAATAAGTTTAACTCAGCACTTGGCAATACAAGAAAAGAATGGGAAATTGTCAACAGCTTTCTAAATCGCGACTCTATATGGAGCAATGAGTTAGTGGTTTTGCGTGATGATAGTCAATCAATCTCATACCCAGTAGAAGTAGCTAATACATTACATCGGCACTTTACCTCGACTGGGAACCCTAACCTTGTGCGACTGTCAGTTTGAACTAAACCTGTTAAACATACAACAGTACATCGACTTGTAACAGAAGGTAGTCTTCCATTTTCTAAGCCCAGGCGCTTACATCCGGTAAAATATAAAGTCGAAAAACGGAGTTTGATTTCTTAGTTAAAACAGGCATTTTTCGGCCTTCAAATTCTTCAGTAGCATCACCACTTCACCTTGTACCTAAAAAAGAGTTGACTGATTGGCGTCCATGTGGTGATTTTAGAAGATTAAATATTGTAACTGTTTCCGATCGTTATCCCTTACCTCACATTCAGGATTTTAATATGAACCTTCATAATAAAAATATATTTTCAAAATTAGATTTAGTTAGGGCATATCACCAAATTCCTATGGCTGAAGAAGATATTTATAAAACTGCTATTACAACTCATTTCGGTATGTTTGAATTCATGAGAATGCCTTTCGGACCTAGAAATTCTGCACAAACCTTTCAAAGATTCATAAGAGGTAGTAGGTGACTTAGATTTTGTATATGCTTACATTGACGACTTACTTATTGCAAGTAAAGACGAAGAACAACATTTAAAAGATTTACGTATCCTTTTTCAACGCATTACAGAGTACTACTGTTTAAATATTAAACCAAGTAAATGTACTTTTGGTGTAACAAATATATTTTTAGGACATACCATTTCTGGAACAGGTATTCGCCCTTCTGATGAAAAGGTATCAGCTATTCGCAATTTCGAACGTCCAAAATCAGTTAAGCAGGCACAGAAATTTATTGGTATGGTAAATTATTATCTTAGATACATTCCAAGACTAGCAGAATTTACAAACAAAATGTATGATCTAATTAACAAAGTAAGTAAGAAACGTGACAAAACTTTGGTATGGGACGAGAATACGAATGAAGATTTTGAATGCATTAAAGATAAATTTGCATCTACGATATTGTTAAATAATTTTAACAAAGATGCTAAGTTATCTTTAACAGTAGATGCATCTAACACAGCGATTGGGGGCGTTATACAACAAAATTACAATAATAAAATTGAGCCCATTGCATTATTTTCTAAAAAACTTTCTCCAACTGAAATTAAATATAGTGCTTTTGATAGGGAGTTGATGGCGATTTACTTAAATATAAAACATTTTAGATATCTTTTGAAAGGACGACAATTTACAGTTTATACGGACCATAAACCTTTGACTACTGCTTTAAATTCAAAAACAGAACGAAGTCCTAGACAAACGATACACTTGGAATTTATAGCACGCTATCTAGAGCTTTTGAGGTTAATGCAATATATAATACATAAGTGAATTTTAAAATTTTACAAACTAAACAACAAAAAGATGATGATAATATGAATAAGGATATTAATATTTGGTCAAAGAATAGTAGATTAAAACCTGCAATAATTGAAACAACAGACACAAACAACACCAAGAATTTACATAAAAAGAGAGTTACATTCAATTTGTTTAATGATAAATTTTCTTGAAGGGGGAGTAATGTAGGCTTCTTATTATTTTTATTTAACTTTGTATTTTAGTTACTTTGAACTTTGTAATTTTTAAATGTATTATCAAAATTTTAAGTTTCAATATTGATTTTTAATTTTCAAAAATTTTGATTATGGTGAAAAATTTAGAAAGAATTTGACGCATACTTTTAGGCGTTTTAAAAAATATAATTTAAAGTTTTGTTATAAAATAAAAACGTGGTTTCAATTACTACACACCCCTGTTGAAACAGCAAGTTTCCTTGGACTCCCGTTAGAGGACATTTGATGACATGAGGAGATTGGTCACACCTATTGGATGGGCGAAGCACTGCCACAACGAATAGTGTATTCGTACACTCTTACCTTTTTACTTGCGTGCTTGTAGAACTAATTATTCTATGTTTGACCCAATTTTTCGCGCACTCACCGAATTTTATAGACTCTCAGGTAGTTTACTTATTGATTTCTCTTTGTCGAGAAACATGTTCAAGTCTACTCTGGAATTTTTATAGATTTATTTAATTAATTGTTTATCCTATTTCATGCTACTTACGTTTATAAGTTGGTAATAGTTTTATTATCTTTGTTTCCTCGTCTGCAAGATTATTTTTAATCATAGACTGAATAAACAAAACTAATACTAATACTTAAAACCTTTTGCAAATCTACGTAGTAAAGCAAGGTTTCTGTAAGCTTTCGTGAGGTCATAACAGATATGATTAACAAAAGAGAAAGAAGTGTCGAAGACAACATCTGAATCAATAAATTCTTTGACAGAAATAGATTTTTGAAAACATTTTTTCACATTTAGGTAGAGATTATTAGCATCACAGCGATCCACAAGCTTGTGCTCAATACTTTTACCGACCTTGTTCTTGTTGTTGTAGCAGTGCTTTGCCCTATCCAATAGGAGCGACCGACAAAAAATTGTCATCAATATACTCTAACGGGGGTCCAAGGAAACTTGCAGTTTCAACAGGGGTGGACCATAGTGAGAGGGGCGTTAGAGCCGTTGGTCCCACATTGCAATTGAAGAAATGGTTGGTGTCATTGGGGACAGACATACATGACATACATACATTATATATGTCGGGGTTGATTCTGGATAGGTGATAGTTTAACCTATTACAGTACCTAGATCGAAGTTGAGCTAGATTACCGCCGTCTCCCTAGGGGGGAAGAGAACCTCTTCTGTGAGTTCTGGGTATTTTTCTTTGAGAACTGGATTCGCCGGTCAATTCCTGGCATAGACGCGTGTTTGTGGATATCTCTGAGGACCTGTTTGTGTTTTTTGCTTCATGCGGGCTGTGTTCTCAGGTGCTGTATTTCTTCATAATGCTTACGGAGATCATCTCTTAAGCCCCTGCGAGGTGCTAATGTCTGTTCGGATGCCCAAGTTTCTGGGTATTCAACAGAAACTGTTCAGCATTTCATTTCTCTCCCTAATGGGGAGTACTTTCGCCTCAATGTGGAGGTGGTCTTCTGGGAACATAAGCAGCCTAATTCTAAATATTCTCTCGGAATTTAGTTCTCGTGGATAAAGGAATTTCGAATTTTCGAAGTCAGCTGATTTTCCGATTGAAATTTTGTTGCGCATTTCTATTTTTGTTTAGCAAATTTAAAAGTTTAGTTATTGTTGCGCATTTTTCTAAAATTGAGAAATAAAATATAAGCAAAGCACAGTATTGCATTTCATATGGTATTCACTAAAATGAGTAATGAATTGGTGCCACGGCGGCCAAGTCGAGTTGAATTCGTCTTTCGTCATATGCCAACATCTATTGGATTTATGTTCCGGACATGCAAGCACGTCAGCAAGTATTATAAAATTATGGTTTCTAGGTCCATTATAGAACCTCATTTCATATACTGCCCCACGATATTATTCATGTTAGCCGACTCGAACATTGCAAAGCTACAGGTGAAGCAAAATAAAGCAATGCGGTTTATTCTTAGAAAACGATATGATACCCCAATACATGAAATGTTAGAAAGTTTAAATTGGCTGAGTGTAAAGCAACTCATTGTATACTACACTCTAAAATTCATACACAACATGAAACTAGGCAACCTGCCGAAATATTTAAATGACCGAGTAACATACAACAACGAGGTTCATGATTACCACACAAGAAACAGAAATAACTTTCGTCTGACAGCTGTTCAATTAGAATTCGACAAGAACAATGTATACTACGAAGGATTGAGAAAATACAACGATCTACCATGTGAAATAAAACAATGTCCAAATATCTGTAAATTTAAGAAATTATTATATAACTATTGCAAAACACTACCATTTAGATAATGATCTCATACATACATGTACCTAATTTAGGTCTACAAGACCGTAAATAAATAAATAAAATAAAAAATCCTTGCGCAATTTCTGGATGGCTGCATCAAATATACCAAGAGCTCTTCTGATGCTTATGATATACTTAAAATAAAGAATATTGTGGTAGAATGTACATATTTCAGCAAAAATGTGTACATACAAGTGTTCTTTCTTAAAAGAACTAATTTACTTTAACTATTTTGATGCATTCCTTTTAATTTAACAAGTGAAAAAACTCCTAAGAATTGGCAGAGAAATCTCCCTCTCACTCACATTCATAATACCTCCTTTTCTCCCATAACCTGTTTCCGCTTTTTCGAACATTGTTCAGTATAAGAAGAAAGTGAGAAATGAAAAAACTCACAAGGAATTTTTATTTAGAATAGGAGGAATGGGAGAAGGGAAAAAGTTCGCAAGCAATTTTTGTTTGGAATTGGGCTGAAAAAACAACACGTAGCGGTTCTAAGAGCAGTGTTTTGGCAGGCCTTCTTCCTGTGAGTAACCTTTAAGCTTGGCGACCATATCGGGGACGGGTAGCATGCAATCGGCCGGGTAATTGCTTTGTAAGTGGTCCCCGTTTGGGCGGACTCTTCTATCAACTTTGGCGCTTTGACTTTATTCCTTAAAGATGTTTTGGAAGGAATCCAAAACATAAAATCATCCACCTTTACCGATATTGACGGCCTATCGTCTTATCTTTTTAAAAATTGTTTGGCATTGGCGATCCCACTCCTTATTTTTAACAAATCTCTCGAGTGTGGTAAATTTATTGATGCATGGAAGATAACTTTCATTAGCCCAGTTTTCAAGAGCGGTAATAAAAATAACGTCGCCAATTATAGACCCATAGCAAAGTTGTCGACTATTTCTAAACTTTTTGAGTATATTGTGAAACAAAAAATGTGTTTTCCGGTAAAACGTCTAATCAGTAACAATCAGCATGGTTTCATGTCCGGTAGATCCACTGTGACAAATTTAACAATTTTCTCTGGCTATTGCCTATCCGCGTTTAATAATCGTTTACAATTCGATACTGTATACACTGATTTCTCAAAAGCGTTTGATAAAGTTAGTCACTCAATCCTAATTTCTAAATTGCTTTCTTTGGATTTCCACTCAACATTTCTTTCTTGGATAAGGTCATATCATATAACAGCGTAGTTATGTTGTTGTAATTGACAATACTCACTCTAACTCTTTCATTGCCACCTCCGGCGTGCCGCAAACTAGTATTTTAGGGCCGCTGCTTTTTGTAATCTTTATTATTTATATTTCGGCCTGCTTTCAGCGCTTTAATTTTCTTTTGTACGCTGATGATTTAAAGGTTTTTGGAACCATTTCGAATGCCTCTGACGCGGAAAGGATTCAATCTGATCGCGACAATGTCGCTGTGTGGTGTAATACCAATAATCTGCCGCTAAATGTTGGTAAATGCTTTCATGTTACCTTCTCCAAAGCTCGCGATTACTTATCTCCCCACCCCTTATTTTATTGAAGGCACCCGCCTCTCAACCCTTAATGAGATAAAAGACTTAGGGGTAGTATTCGACTCGAAATTTTCTTTCACTATTCACTTAAATGCTACCATTAATAGGGCATATTCAGTGCTCGCCTTTATTCGGCGCTTTAGCTCTGACTTTAGAGATCCCTATACTTTGAAATTATTCTTCACTGTGTTTGTTCGCTCTAAGCTTGAATATGCTTGCTTTATTTGGAGGTCATATCACGAGTGCCATATTAAGAGGCGCGAACGTGTACAAAAAACTTTTGTTCGTTTCGCATTGCGATCGTTGAATTTCTCTGATCCGATTCTCTCGTATGAAGACAGGTGTGCACTTATTAGCCTACAGTCTCTTCAATGTAGAAGAACCATTATCTCTCTTACTTTTGTATATGACATTATTCGCGGAGCAGTTGATGCACCTTGCCTCCTCGCGAGTATCCGTTTTTGTATCCCGAGCAGGCCGCTTCGTAACAGAGTTACTTTTTATACGGACAATGCCAGGACCCTCTATGCCTCTAATGCACCTTTGTTTAGAGCCATGACCGAGTTTAATCTATTCTCAAATTCTTTAACCATTGATTTTTCTTTGCCAAAGCACACTTTTAAATCAATACTCAATGATATTTGTTCTGTGTAATCTGTAATTTTATTACAATACAAGTAGTTTGTAATTATCTTAGTTTATCATTAAGCTAAGCTAAAATCTGTTATATAATCTGTAAGGCCTGAAACACCATAGACTGTAAATAAAGAAATAAAGCTGGGGTTTAAATGAAAAGCCCAATAACAAGTTAAAACAAAAATTGCACAATTTAACTAATTCACTTTCTGCAAAATACTCATGAATGCAAGCCTATATTATTAAATTTGTCTCTCTTTTTATCACACAAAAAACTACGCTTCGACATTTTTGAAATTAAATTTTCTTATAACAGCTGAAAATCTTACGACCGCTAACTAGATTTGTTTTCAATTTATGCCTTCGTGGCGCCTATGCATATTTTGTAACTGGTAATTCTGTGCATGAGAAATTCGTAGCTGTCAGTTGGCATTGTTTTTTTTTTGTTGCTTTTTGTTAACTAAGGGCTCATTTACATATGTATATCTGCGCACTCAGCACAAATCGGTAATGCTATTCTGCGAAGTTCTTAAAACAATAAAAATTTTATAATACTAATGGAAAACAAAAGCTTAACTTTTCATTTGGAGAACGAAATAGCCTAATGTAAAATATTGATAGAAGCAAGACGGCTTTTTGAAATATACATATATGTAAGCCCCTTTTTTACAAAAATTTACCGAGAGCCGTAAGATTTTGTTTCCTTCTCTCGTTGTATATCTGTACTGTAATGTTTGACAGGCTTCACAGTTCAGTAGTAGTGATATAGAAGTATTACATATACGGATAAAACAAAAAAACAAGTTGATCAAGTTTGTACAAGAGTAAGCTATGAGATACTTTATCAAAAGCCTTGCTAAAATCAGTTTAAATTACATCAGATTCACAATTAAACTTGAAGCTGTTGGATACAAGGGTTGTGAACTCGGGAAAATTAGACACAGTCGATCTCCCCTTATAAAAGCCATGTTGTGACAAGTCAATCACCGAAGATAAACTATGCGCTAGTTGCTTAGCGATTATTGACTCGAAAGCTTTGGAACAAAACTCATTTTGGTAATTCCCCTATAATTTGTGACACAGGATCTGCTACCACTTTTATAGAGAGGAATTATAAACGTCTCCTTCCACTGCCTGGGAAACATCCCTTGTTTCAGGGAAGCGTTAAACAGAGAAGTTAAAGATTGATAAAGGTATAGAGCACATGTTTTAAGCACAATTGATGGAATTTGGTCAGGTCCGGCAGAATAGGCAACCTTCAGTTTTTCTAGATGCCACAAAACATCCTCCGCGCAAATATTAGGGACTGGCCCTGAATTCAGCGCACACAGTCTAAATGGGTAATCCGAAGGCACCGAATCAGATGTATTAGAGTAGTTCGATTGGAAGAAATCAGCAAACTTATTAGCAATAACAGAATTGTCGTTAGAAATAATATCGTTAAACTTCATGGTAGAAGGAAATCCTTAAATTTTTTTTTTTGGAGTTAACGAAGCTGTAAAATGATTTAGGTTTGCAAAAAATTTTATTTTTAATCCTATCAATATAAACCTTATAGCAACTGCTGTTTAACGAGTTGTACTTGTGACGTAAAATGCATAAGTAGCATAGGCGGTCCTGGTTCCTGAAAGTTTGTATCGCTTAAACGCGCGCGTCTTACGATTTTTAAGACGTTTAATTCTTTAGTGCTCCATGCAATTGACGAAGTAGCTGTAGAGATATTTGCTAGCGGTATGCATTTATGAAATAAGGCGTGGAGTACATTGCTAAGGTGATATGTACTTTCACCAATGTCACCGGTGTAATCGGGCCGGGTTATTTTTGACAATTCATTGATTAGCGCAGACCAATTAGCTTTCTTGAACAGAAACCGTCGAGATGTCTCTCTCACGACCTTCTGACTTTGACTAGGAAGACTATACTCCAAATAAAGAGCAAGAGCTGGATGATAAACATCTTCAGGCAGTACAAATGGATCACATCTATGAACGGAGCAATTCAAGGTGTCGTCTGTGAATATCAAATCAAGACATTTCCCGTATTTGTTACGAATTTGTTAATTGATAAAGTCCTGCATCCGCAAGCTCATTTAAGAACTGAAAGAATATATCCCGGGTAGAAGTAGGGACAATTAGCCCATCGACTAGACTCCAAGACACGCAAGGTAGATTAAAGTCGTCAAGCAATATGATAGAATCAGAGGAACAAGCCATAGAAACAACTGATTTCACTAAAGAGGAATGTATAATAAATAATATATAAATAATATATAAATAATATATAATAAATATATAATATATAATAAAATATAATAAATGGAAATATCCGATTGGGGTGTTATATAGGTGGCAATAAAATATTTAAACGTTGTGAAGAATTTCACACGCACGCAAAGAAACTCGATATCAACAGAGTCAGCAAAATGCAATTCCTCTGCAGAAAAACTGGTGTTAACGGCAATCAGCGCGCCCCCACCAATTCTGTCCAGTCGGTATTTTCTAAAAATCTCAAACGATTCGGATAATATTTCGGAGTTAAAAACAGTTGGCTTCAACCATGTCTCAGTAAACACAAGAACGTCAAAATAAGTATCATGACTCTTGAGAAAAGTAACCGCTAGTTTAGTGTTCAACCCCCTAACGTTTTGATAAAAAATATTAAAAAAAAGAGTAAGTTAAATTAGACGTATAATTTAAATTAGACTTATGAGTATCCAAGAAAGACGTAGTGTTAATAACAGCTGTCTCACTTATTCCTCTCCCACAGGTGAGGCCGCTTTTTGAAAAAACTCGAACGGCCGAATTTTGACATTCGTCGGCCAAAGCTCTGGGTCCAGCATTTTGTCCGCATCAGCCGATGGAACTCCGATTTTAAAGTTGACTCTACTTATCGATTCTATCGCCACATCCTTCTTGACTAATGATGATGGCATGAAATGAAATTTTGACTGTATATTAGTTTGCTTGGTTAAATAAGCAGATATATCAGTTGACTGATCAGAAGGCTTGAATGAGCTCACACGAACACATTTGAGTTGGAACAGCAACATCAAGCTCCCAACTTGTATTTGTGCCTACAACTACACTAGGTGGTTTGTTATTTATATATATTTTTGACTGATTTGCGTTCTTTTGTGATACACGCATTGCGTTGACAGGGTTGGCGGCAGCATTATTGGTGTTGGCGATAGTAGAATTCTCAGCAAACGCATTGGCGTGCCCAGCAACTGCATTACTAGCTATAGTAGATTGTGCACGAAGATAAACGCTGGTGGTCTCAGATGGGGACAGAACAACAGACGCATACGAAGGAGATATGGGCGTAGCAAGAGCTGTTGATGTTGAAGATTTTGCATTATTGGCTGTCAGTTCCACTGATCCAGGCATAGTAGTGGTAAGCGGAGGAGCAGCAGTGGGCAAAGGCGAAAAAGTAAGTAAATCTATTGTCGCTGGAGGAACATCCACTTTATTATTGCTATCCGATATGATAGCGCACGAACTAACAACTGTTTTTAACGCACAAATTTCGACCGCTAGTGCACCAATATTAATATCGTTGTTGTTAATACTTTTAGCTTTGCCTTCATTGGAGTTGGATTTAGATTTATCTTTATCTTTCGCAATATTCTTGTTACGACTCTTCACTTTTACCTTACTCGTTGAAGGTGTGTTATTCGAAATTAAAATCCTCAGATCATCTAACTGTCTAGACAAGTCTTTAAACTTAACTTCAAATGCCATCATGATGGCTTCAAGCTCCAGTTTTTGCGAGGACAGAATCGAATGCTTTAGATAATCTGTCAGGCGCATTCACACACTCAGGACACAAATAGCGAATGTGGTAATTATCTTTTACAATTTTAACATCGTTCTCGGTAATTTGACCTTCACAACAGGCACGGTGAAAACGCTTCTTACAGAAGCCATTGCAAGGCACAGTAGTCGTGTCATTACGGCCAAAACCTTTATCGCACTTACCGCAGAAATCATCCATATTCAAAGCAAATAATTTATTATTAATTTATAAATAGCTGGCAGCACGGCAAAATATATGGGTTTAGCAAGTACACAAACCACGTTTGCACGGGCAGTACACCCTGTTGTTGTTGTGGCTTTTAAAACTTTGTAAAACAACTCATCTTCCATTTAAATTCAACATAAAACATATATTAAAGCGGGTCGGACGTGTTTAATTTTGCTCTTGGAGTTTGTTTTAAAACATGGTCAAAACCAATATAAAATATCGTCATTAATGTGAGATAGAGACTCAGGAAGCTAACGAGGAGGTTATATTTAAAATCTTATGATTATAAATATCAATATACTGTGTCTACTCTAAAATATTGTGAGAAAGTGACTCAAACTAACTAATAAAACATATACATATGTATGTATGTATGTTCGTCTAACGAGATACATATATACAAATAATATAAAAGAGTGAAAAGCGCGCGGTTTCAAAGACGAAATGCCCGAAACCACCAAATGTGATAAATGCAAAGTTGCAATACGTGGAGAGACAGGTGTCAGGTGTGTGGGTGTATGTGGAAAGGTATACCACTCTGCACCAAAATTTTCTAGGTTGGATAACTACAAAGCCAATGTAATAGGATCGCATCCAATGGTGAAGTTTATTTGTGATGAGTGCATTACGTGTATACATAATGTTGACTTAGTTCTAAGAGACATGCAAGAGAGTGTTATCAAAAATAGTATATACTTAAAAGAATATAAAAATGAATTTGAACGGGCAATACAAACCAGCAAGAGAGCGCTAAAAGATCTAATGAAAGCGATGGATGATAAGTATAATGAAAGGTTAGCGACCCCAAAAATGCACCAAGAAATGTACTTAAAAAATGCAGCAGAAATAAAGAAAGTACGGGAGGTAGCGGAGCAAATGATAAAACAAGTGGAAGTAGTGGGAAATGAAAATGAAAAATTATGTAGCGAAATAAAAACAATAGTGAAAGATAAAGGCAGTGTGACGCAACAGCAAAAATCATATGCAAATGCATTGAAAATGAGTGATAATATGCATACAAACAGGGACGTGCCGGAATTTAAGAAACGCACTCCGATCATTGTGAAGCCGAAGACAAAACAAACTAGTCAAAAAACAAAAAAGGTTTAAACAATAAAATTAACCCTAAAGAGCTAAAAATCACTGATATCAAAGCAGGCCAAAATGGTGTTATGGTGATTGGTAGTATAAATGAAAGTGAAAGAGATAAAATCAAAGAAAGTTTGGACACACAAATAAGTGATGAATATGAAATAAAGTTCCCACGGGACTATAAACCAAGAATATTTATAACTGGTTTGCACTTTGAAAAAAATAATAATGAATAAATAGAGTGTTTAAAGAATCAAAACAAATGCCTAGAGCATAAAAATTATCAAACAATACAATGTCAAAACAAACAACAAAAACTATAATGCAATTGTAGAGGTGGATGAAGATATGTCTACCAACGTTATGAAGTTAGAAAACTAAACGTAGGATGGGAAAGATGCAGGTTTTACGATTGTCTTAATGTGACAACATATTTCAAATGTAAAGGATACAACCATAAAGCGACCGATTGTAAAAGTGAAAAGGGTGCAGCAAATGTTTGGGTAAACATAAAACCACGGAGTGTAATGAAACGCCTATAAACAAGTGTATAAATTGCATAAAGGCCAATGAAAAATTTAGCTTAGGGCTAGATGTAAATCACTTGTGTAATAGCCCACAATGTCCGGTTTATTTAAAGCACTTAAGTGCAAAAAAGCATAGGCTTGGGTATTAGCAACTAACGCACTACTCAGAAGTTACAGATCAACTTGGGTAATATATTCCCGCAAAAGTTAATCGAAAAAGCAAGTCTGGAAAAGATGATAACAATGTATTAAAATGTATTTACCTAAACATTAATACTATAGTTTCGAATAAAAGTGAATTGGAAGTGACGGCGGAAGTTCTCAAGCCGGCAATCATATTATGCTCTGAAACGTGTACAATAAAAGATATTGAAGATAATGAATTAGAAATAGCATCTTTTAACATGATAAGATGTGATTCCCACAGTAGGCATACTGGCGGAGTACTAATATATGTACATAGAGAAATAAATTTTAATATAATATATAATGGTAGTGTAAACATGAATTTGTGGTGCATTATAATAAAATTGACAAGAACTTGGAAAAAAGTGGCAAATAGGGGTGCTCTACCACTCGCCTAACACAAGTGATGCAGCCTTCCTAGACTATTTAAATTAAATATTAATTGATAAATATGAAAAAAGTAACCACAATATACTAGTTGAAGATTTTAATATCAACATGAATCACATATCAACATACAGTACAAAACTGAATGAAATATTTTCCGTGATGGGTATGGTTTAAAAAGTGGATTTTAATACACGAACAACGGATACAACTGAATCTAAAATTGATCTCATATATTCAAATTCTGAAGAAATAAAGTGTAAATCTTTGCAAGCATACAGAATTTCTGATCATGAAACAATAATGTTCAATGTTCAAATATCTAAATCATATAAGATGAGAGTGTCTAAGAAAATAATTGCTTGGGATAAATATAGTAATGACAGTTTATTAAACCTACTTAGGTCCTTTAATTTTACTTTCAATGAAAATTTATTAATAGATGATAAAGTTGAACTAGTGAACCACATTTTAACGCAAGCGATGGAAAATTTAACCTATGAAAAAGAAGTACATATAAAACTAATGAATAAGTGGTACGATAGAGAACTTGCACAAATAAATAAACATAAATTTTAGCTTGCTATACAGACAGGACTGTGAGAAGAATACAAAAATATTAATAAAATGTATAAAAACCTAGTTAAAATAAAGAAAATTAAATACATGGAAAATAAAATTATAATGAATGAAAACAACGCCAAAGATATGTGGAAGTACCTTAAATCGACGGTATGCTTGGGGCGGGACAACGATGGTATTAATAAAGCGGTAATCGATGGTATATTGGTAGAAGATGAACTTTCTTTGGTAAATGGCCTTACCAAATGTTTTATAAATAGTGTGATAGAAATAAATAACAATATAGAATATTTCGATATAGCACTCAGTGGTAGTCAAGCCAATTCTGAATTTAAGTTTCCTAAAATAACGACTGATGAAGTTATAAAAACCCTGCCAGAGTTTAAATACAAAATAGGGGGCAGGAACATTCTGTCGGATGGCGTAATGAAGGACTCTATAGTGTATACAGGGTTTTTCTATGCCCAAATAATTAATAGCAGTTTGGAAGATGGTATTGTACCAGAAAAGTGGAAAATGTCAACGGTGATTCCAGTTGAAAAAATTAAAAAGACAATACAGCCAGAAGAGCTTAGACCCATAAACACCATACCAAGTGCCGCTAAAATCTTTGAAGTTTAATTTTGGTAAAATATCTAGACTTAAACAAAATACTTGTCAATCAACAGTCGGGTTTTAGATAAAAAAATTCATGTGCTCTTAACTTTGATAATCTAAATAATAAGAAGGTGGTGGTTGCTGTCTTTCTTGACCTTAAAAGAGCCTTCGAAACGGTAGATAGGGAAATCATTATCAAGAAACTTCAACAAATTGGTATTAAAGACATAGAGCTTGATTGGGTCCGCAGTTATTTAAAACATAGGAAACAGCGAACAGTTATAAAAACAGCGATATCTGATGTATTGGAAGTGCCCATAGGCTTACCACAAGGCTCGGTCCTAGCACCAATATTGTTCCTAATATATATAAAAGATATAGTTAATGCGATACAGGACTGTGATATCAAACTATTTGCGGATGATGCATTACTTATGATCAGGGATAACAATATTACTACTGCGGTATTAAAAATGCAAAATGATCTCAACAACTTATACACATGGCTATGTGCGAATAGGCTAAAGCTTAATATAAACAAAACCAAATATATGGTCATAACAAGAAAAAATATTAATGATGAGGACTTAAGTGGGCTAAAAATAAATAATGAAAGCATACAAAAAGTTAATAGCATAAAATATTTAGGGATTATAATTGTTAACAAACTTAAGTTTGAAGAACATGTAAACTACACAGTTGCGAAAGTCGCGCAAAAGATTGGTGTTGTGCAGAGATCTACAAAGTATATACAAGAAAAATATAAAATAATTATTTATAAATCTATTATTGAACCACACTTTGTGTACTGCCCATCGATATTATTCATAATAGCCGACAAAGAAATTGATAAGATACAAAAGCTTCACAATAGATGTATGAGGTTTATTCTTAAAAAACGTAGAGATGCTAGAACGGCTGATATGTTAAAAAAGTTGAACTGGATGAGTGTCAAACAAAAAATTTATTTTCATACCATGAAATTGATATTTAATATAAAACATGGAAATGTACCTGAATATTTAAGTAGTAACGTAGTTCTAGTGGACAAACATAATATAAATACTAGAAATAGACATAATTTTAAATTGCCATTGTTTCGAACAGAAATAGATAAGCAAAACATTTTTTACAAAGGCCTAAAGGGCTACAACGAGCTCCCATTGGAAATTAAAAACTGCAATGAAATCTTAGTTTTTAAGGCAAAATTATATGAATTTTGTAAAACTCTACCTATAAGATAGAATAGTACTATTTGTATCTTGAATTAGGCTTTAAGCCGTAATAAATAAATAAATAAATAAATGATCCCGAAAAAGTTCCGAAATGACTCCGACGGGATCCCAAAAAAGTTCTGAAATGATCCCGACGGAATCCCGGACAGATACCGATAACCATCCAGAAATGATGCCGGTAGGTACCCCAAATGTTCCCGAAATAGTCCCGAAATCTCGAAATGACCCTGACGGGATGCCGGACGGATCCCGAAAACCATCCAGAAATGATGCCGGAACGGTCCCCAAATGATCCCGTATTAGTCGAGAAAAAGTCCCTAAATGATCCCGACGCGATCCCGGACAGATACCGATAACCATCCAGAAATTATGCCGGAAGGGACCCCAAATGATCCCGAAATGGTCCCTAAATGACCCCGGACGGATCCCGAAAACTATCCAGAAATGATGCCGGAAAGGTCCTCAAATGATCCCCTAATAGTGTCGAAATGACCCTGACGGGATCCCGGACGGATCCCGAAAACCATCCAGAAATGATGCCGGAAAGGGCCCCAAATGATACCGTATTAGTCGAGAAAAAGTCCCGAAATTACCCCATCCAGAAACGATGCCGGAAGGTACCCCAAATGATCCCGAAAAAGTCCTGAAATGGCCCGATGGGATCCCGGACCAATCCCGAAAACCATCTAGAAATGATGCCGGAAGGGACCCCAAATGATCCCAAAAAAGTCCTGAAATGACCCCGACGGAATCCCGAAAACCATCCAGAAAAGATACCGGAAGGCACCCAAAATGACCCCGAAAAAGAAGAATTTATCTCTCAAAGGTACGCAAATGATCCCGAAAATACCACGATGGGATGCCGGAAGGATCCCGAAACCCATCCAGAAATAATGCCGGAAGGGTCCCAAAATGATGGCGAAATAGTTCCTAAATGATCCCGAATAGTCCCGAAAATGTCCTAAAATAACCCCGACGGGATCCCAAAAACTATCAAACATAAGTAGCTGCTCGATTAGTATGAAGGATGTAAAGTCAAGCGAATAAAATGACAATGCTATATGTCAGACAGTGACATTTACTTTGACAAATGACATTTTTAAGCACTAAACACACCAAAAACTAAGAAACTGAACGCTCCCAACAGAGTTGCATTGGGCTTTTGATTTCATTAGGCATTCGATTAGTCAGTAATGAAATAATTATAGATTCGAATCTTGTATGGAAGATTGAGCTCAATAAGCATCTTAATGTAGAAAACTGCCTTTATTATTCAATAAGCCGTGTGTGTGAAAATAGTATTACAAAGAAACATACAGGTAAAGCTAATAAAAGCGTGCTAATAAAAACAATTGAAGGAGGACGGATGGCAAGAGGAGAAGGAGAGGACCACTGATCGCTTTTCCAAAATTGTTTAGATCTCGATCTGTATGTGCCAGATACCAAAAGCTATTGATTTAGGAGAAAATTTATATTGAGCTATAACAATTTATAGATTTTACACCAGAGGGGGAGGGAAGAGGGGCGAAGGGTGTCACTGCTCACTATTGGTGAAGGCCTGTATACGTAAAGTTATAATAGCTGTATTTCGTTGCTAACTAGTACAATTAAAACACTAGCTAGCTTACCAAATTGCATGGAAAGCAACAATGAAAAGTAATCGAGTTGAGTTGGCTAAGCGCTTTCAGTTGAAACCGCTTAGGTAACTGTCGACCTGATTGATAGTGTTGCATATTCAAAAATAGGGCACTATTGTGAACGAGCAAACGAAATGAACATACGAATGTGCAGATAAACAAAAATAACAAAATAACAGCGTGGTGGCAGGGTGACATACATACAAACAAACACACGCATTTCATGGATTTTGTTTTTGTAATTCTCTGGTTGGTCAAAAACATACTGCGCTAGAAGTAGAAATGTCATAGCTCAAAAACCTCCACCATCTGTATGGTTTTGGCATAATGAAACTGTTTAGCTAGTTGAAGCGTTTTCTTCAAGCTCGCTTGAAAAAAAATACACCTATTGTGTATAAATTATTAGAAAGTAATTGTTCGAAGGGGTCGTGGGGCGCCTACCCGCTTTGTATGTTCAAAAAAAATTTCGCTAGTAGACTATTGTCTGTGTCGACGAAAAGACGAAAAAATATAATAATTAAATTATAACTTTTCCTAGGGGGCATGGACCTCCCAGATCCTTCTAAACTATTGGCTATATGTGTGCCAAATTTCATCCAAATTGAGGCACAAAGACAAACGTCTGGACATCTAAAGATCCAAACATCCAAACATACAAACTTTCCCATTTATAATATATACTAGATATTAGATTTTATAATATAATTTTGTTCAATTTGTATGCTTCTGTAATTTATCTGTAATCCGTACTATATTTAGTCTGATTAATTGTTAAATTTGTAGACTAATAAATAAATAAATTGGGGGCAATGTGTTGAATGTCGTAGAGGTTAGACGTGTTTTGTGAGCGGAGAGTTTGAAAAATAAATACACTCGAAAATAAAAATAAAAAAAGCGAAAAGGGCGCATTTTGTGATTCTTAATTGTGATATGACAATTATAAGTGAGGCACTGACATGGATTTGAGGTGCGCAAGGTTGAAAGGTGGGTCGCGGGAGGACACTATTCCGTGTAATGGTGTATGCGGGGGCGTATTTCACATTAAATGTATTGGTTTTTCCAAGTATGAGACGGATACCTTGTTAATGCATTCAAACTCAAAATTTTTATGTGATGCATGCATTGATTATATTAATGGTGCGCATAATAATTACAAAGAGTTGATAAGTTTAATTAAAGATAATGAAAAAAATGTGAAAGCATCGTGGAGGAAAAAATAAGTAAAGTGAATGAAACTGTAAAGCAAATTAAAAAGATAATCACAGACCAAAATAAAGAGAGCCGGGTCATAGTAAGAGCGACTTACGCAGACAAATTAAAAGGTGGAGTGGCGGGAAAAGCACCTGTCATATTGAAGCCAAAAGCAAATCAAGAAAGTGAAGTAACGAAGAAAAAAGTAAAAACAATAATTCAGCCATCAAAATTGAGTGTAGGTGTGAGCGGAATAGCTAATAGACAAAACGGAGCAGTGGCAATACGATGCGAAAGCGATGAAGCAAGAAAGATATTAGTTAACGATATTAAAGAAAAAGTGAGCGAAACATATGATATCCAATTACCAAATATGAGAAAACCAAAAATTTTAATAAGTGGTCTGAGTGAAATGCTAAAAGCAGAAGTAATCGTAAACGCCATAAAAACCCAAAACAATTTGAAGGATAGCTATATGAAGTGTTTAAAGATATACATATAAATCCCACAAAAATCCAGCGGTTCACAATGCATGAAGGTCATGAGTTAAAAAAGAAATAAACGTTGAATGGGATAGATGCAAAGTGTATGCGAGTAATCATATTTTAAGATGTTTTAAGTGCTGGGGTTTTAATCACAAAGCTGCAGTATGTAAAGAAAAGGACCAAATATGTGCCAAGTGTGGCGAATCGTCAGTGTACAAATAATGTGTTGAGATGTGTTAATTGTGTGAAGGCAAAACAAAGGTTTAATCTAAGTAGCTTGTGCATAAATCATGACTGAAGATATACTTGTTGTCGATCGTTACAAAAAAAAAATTTTAAATTGAATCTGAAAGGATTCAGTATTAGCAATTAACGTCTAATATAAAATGTTTGTATTTGAACATTGGCGGTATCAGGGCGCACTTCAATCTACTCGCAGCCATCTCAGTTGATGAGCAATTTGATTTTATTTGCGTAACTGAATCCCATCTTACAAATAACATACAAAACAATGAAATAGAACTCAGTGACTAAAATTAGTGAGATGTGATAGTATATCTAATCATACAGGAGGCGTACTTTTTTATGTAAGCACGCAGTGGTAATTTGAAATGATAGAAGAAATTGCAGTCGGGAAAAGTATATGGTCTCTAACTATAAAAGTAACACGTTAAAATACAAATTTGACTTTGGTTGGGCTGTATAGATCGCCAGACAGGCAAAACTGTTCAGAAAGGGTATTTTGTGACCTTTTCAACGAAAAAATAGATCAACTGAGTGAAAAATTAACATAGTGAAAGATTTTAATATAGATTGGCTAGTAAACAGCGCATACAAGCAGAACATTTTTCAAGCAGTCTCAGACAATGTGTTTACGTATGTTGTTTCAGAACCAACAAGAGTTACGAGCACTAGCGCTACACGTTTAAGCTACTTTACACGTCTTTTGTTAGATCTAATCTGGAATATGGCGTATTTATTTGGAAACCAAGTAGGCAAACTGCTATTACCAGAATTGAAAGAATACAAAAAATTTTTCTCAAATATGCCCTTCGTCCATTAAACTTCTCTGATCCTATACCCGCCTACTCTGCGCGACTTATGCTTTTAAGCCTTAAGTCTTTAGAAAATCGCAGATCAATACTCTGCTTGTCATTTACGTATGATATTATTAATGGGTCCGTTGACTGTCCATATTTATTGGATAGGATTCGATTTAATATTCCTCGGAGATGTCTTCGCAGTTTTTATACATTTTATTGTGACAATTTTAAAACCCACTATTCCAGTAATGCTCCAATTGCTCGTGCTCTCCGTGAGTTTAACTCTATCAGTACTGTTGTAAATCTAGACTTTTCTGCTCCAAAAGTGATACTGCTAAATATGTTTAAATCTGCTTTCTAAGTACCATGTATTATTTTTCAAATAACTATCTCTTAATTTTAGTTTGTATCATAGTCGGTAAGGATTTAAGTCCATTGACTAAGTGAAATAAAGAAATAAAGATTACCGCTCTGTGCGCTACTTTGGCTCAGTGTTCCTTGTTGCGTGTAAAAAAAAAATTAACTGCGAGAAAACAAAATGTATAGCTTTACAAATTTTTTTTGTATGAGATTCTGGGCTAAAGTAAGACTGAAGTTAGCGAAACCAATCGGCGAAAGGTTGGCGGAATAAGTTGAAAATTTTACATAATGAGTAGCTAATTAATTTCAAATTAACTGCGAGAAAAAAAATGTATAGCTTTACAAATTTTTTTTTAATGAGATTCTGCGGTAAAATAAGACTGAAGTTAGCGAAACCAATCGGCCAAAGGTTGACGGAATAAGTTGAAAATTTTACATGAGTAGCTAATTAATTGCAAATTAACTGCGAGAAAACATTTTATAGCTTTACAATTTTTTTTTTATGAGATTCGGCGCTAAAATAAGACTGAAGTTAGCGAAACCAATCGGCGAAAGGTTGGCGGAATAAGTTGAAAATTTTACATAATGAGTAGCCAATTAAGTGCAAATTAACTGCGAGAAAAAAAATTTATAGCTTTACAATTTTTTTTTTATGAGATTCTGCGCTAAAATAAGACTGAAGTTAGCGAAACCAATCGTCCAAAGGTTGACGGAATAAGTTGAAATTTTTACATAATGAGTAGCTAATTAATTGCAAATCAACTGCGAGATAAAAAATGTATAGCTTTACAAATTTTTTTTAATGAGATTCTGCTCTAAAATAAGACTAAAGTTTGCGAAACCAATCGGCGAAAGGTTGGCGGAATAAGTTGAAAATTTTACATAATGAGTAGCTAATTAATTGCAAATTAACTGCGAGAAAAAAAATGTATAGCTCTACAAATTTTTTTTTATGAGATTCTGCGCTAAAATAAGACTGAAGTTAGCGAAACCAATCGTCCAAAGGTTGACGGAATAAGTTGAAAATTTTACATAATGAGTAGCTAATTAATTACAAATTAACTGCGAAACTGGGCGACCCAAAGAGGTTGCCAATATGGAGGAACTGGAGGAGTCGAATGAATTCCGAACAAGGACGCTTATAACTGCGTATAATTTTGAACATCCACGTCGATGGCACTACGCTACCGACTGTCCTACACCCCAAAATCTTGGGTGTGACGTTTGATCAGGATCTACATTTTGGTGAGCACGTTGCTAACTAGTACAATTAAAACACTAGCTAGCTTACCAAATTGCATGGAAAGCAACAATGAAAAGTAATCGAGTTGAGTTGGCTAAGCGCTTTCAGTTGAAACCGCTTAGGTAATTGTCGACCTGATTGATAGTGTTGTATAGTGTTGCATATTCAAAAATAGGGCACTTTGTGAACGAGCGAATGAAATGAACATACGAATGTGCAGATAAACAAAAATAACAAAATAACAGCGTGGCGGCAGGGTGACGTACATACAAACAAACACACGCATTTCATGTATTTTGTTTTTGTAATTCTCTGGTTGAATGTGAAAAACATACTGCGCTAGAAGTAGAAATGTCATAGCTGATAAACCTCCACCATCTGTATGGTTTTGGCATAATGAAACTGTTTAGCTAGTTGAAGCGTTTTCTTCAAGCTCGCTTGAAAAAAATACACCTATTGTGTATAAATTATTAAAAAGTAATTGTTCGAAGGGGTCGTGGGGCGCCTACCCGCTTTCCATGTTCAAACAAAATTTCGCTAGTAGACTATTTTCTGTGTCGACGAAAAGACGAAAAAATATAATAATTAAATTGTAACTTTTCCTAGGGGGCATGGACCTCTCAGATCCTTCTAGACTATTGGCTATATGTGTGCCAAATTTCATCCAAATTGAGGCACAAAGACAAACGTCTGGACATCTAAAGATCCAAACATCTAAACATCCAAACATACAAACTTTCCCATTTATAATATATATTAGATATTAGATTTTATAATATAATTTTGTTCAATTTGTATGCTTCTGTAATTTATCTGTAATCCGTACTATATCTAGTCTGATTAATTGTTAAATTTGTAGACTAATAAATAAATAAATTGGGGGAAATGTGTTGAATGTCGTAGAGGTTAGACGTGTTTTGTGAGCGGACAGTTTGAAAAATATATACACTCGAAAATAAAAATAAAAATAGCGAAAAGGGCGCATTTTGAGATTCTTAATTGTGATATGACAATTATAAGTGAGGCACTGACATGGATTTGAGGTGCGCAAGGTTGAAAGGTGGGTCGCGGGAGGACACTATTCCGTGTAATGGTGTATGCGGGGGCGTATTTCACATTAAATGTATTGGTTTTTGCAAGTATGAGACGGATACCTTGTTAAAGCATTCAAACTCAAAATTTTTATGTGCTGCAAGCATTGATTATATCAATGGTGCGCATAATAATTACAAAGAGTTGATAAGTTTAATTTAAGATAATGAAAAAAATGTGAAAGTATCGTGGAGGAAAAAATAAGTAAAGTGAATGAAACTGTAAAGCAAATTAAAAAGATAATCACAGACCAAAATAAAGAGAGCCGGGTCCGTAGTAAGAGCGACTTACGCAGACAAATTAAAAGGTGGAGTGGCGGGAAAAGCACCTGTCATATTGAAGCCAAAAGCAAATCAAGAAAGTGAAGTAACGAAGAAAAAAGTAAAATCAATAATTCAGCCATCAAAATTAGATGTGAGCGGAATAGCTAATAGACAAAACGGAGCAGTGGCAATACGATGCGAAAGCGATGAAGCAAGAAAGATATTAGTTAACGATATTAAAGAAAAAGTGAGCGAAACATATGATATCCAATTACCAAATATGAGAAAACCAAAAATTTTAATAAGTGGTCTGAGTGAAATGCTAAAAGCAGAAGTAATCGTAAACGCCATAAAAACCCAAAACAATTTGAAGGATAGCTATATGAAGTGTTTAAAGATATACATATAAATCCCACAAAAATCCAGCGGTTCACAATGCATGAAGGTCATGAGTTAAAAAAGAAATAAACGTTGAATGGGATAGATGCAAAGTGTATGAGAGTAATCATATTTTAAGATGTTTTAAGTGCTGGGGTTTTAATCACAAAGCTGCAGTATGTAAAGAAAAGGACCAAATATGTGCCAAGTGTGGCGAATCGTCAGTGTACAAATAATGTGTTGAGATGTGTTAATTGTGTGAAGGCAAAACAAAGGTTTAATCTAAGTAGCTTGTGCATAAATCATGACTGAAGATATACTTGTTGTCGATCGTTACAAAAAAAAAATTAAAAATTGAATCTGAAAGGATTCAGTATTAGCAATTAACGTCTAATATAAAATGTTTGTATTTGAACATTGGCGGTATCAGGGCGCACTTCAATCTACTCGCAGCCATCTCAGTTGATGAGCAATTTGATTTTATTTGCGTAACTGAATCCCATCTTACAAATAACATACAAAACAATGAAATAGAACTCAGTGACTAAAATTAGTGAGATGTGATAGTATATCTAATCATACAGGAGGCATACTTTTTTATGTAAGCACGCAGTGGTAATTTGAAATGATAGAAGAAATTGCAGTCGGGAAAAGTATATGGTCTCTAACTATAAAAGTAACACGTTAAAATACAAATTTGACTTTGGTTGGGCTGTATAGATCGCCAGACAGGCAAAACTGTTCAGAAAGGGTATTTTGTGACCTTTTCAACGAAAAAATAGATCAATTGAGTGAAAAATTAACATAGTGAAAGATTTTAATATAGATTGGCTAGTAAACAGCGCATACAAGCAGAACATTTTTCAAGCAGTCTCAGACAATGTGTTTACGTATGTTGTTTCAGAACCAACAAGAGTTACGAGCACTAGCGCTACACGTTTAAGCTACTTTACACGTCTTTTGTTAGATCTAATCTGGAATATGGCGTATTTATTTGGAGACCAAGTAGTCAAACTGCTATTACCAGAATTGAAAGAATACAAAAAATTTTTCCCAAATATGCCCTTCGTCCATTAAATTTCTCTGATCCTATACCCGCCTACTCTGCGCGACTTATGCTTTTAAGCCTTAAGTCTTTAGAAAATCGCAGATCAATACTCTGCTTGTCATTTACGTATGATATTATTAATGGGTCCGTTGACTGTCCATATTTATTGGATAGGATTCGATTTAATATTCCTCGGAGATGTCTTCGCAGTTTTTATACATTTTATTGTGACAATTTTAAAACCCACTATTCCAGTAATGCTCCAATTGCTCGTGCTCTCCGTGAGTTTAACTCTATCAGTACTGTTGTAAATCTAGACTTTTCTGCTCCAAAAGTGATACTGCTAAATATGTTAAAATCTGCTTTCTAAGTACCATGTATTATTTTTCAAATAACTATCTCTTAATTTTAGTTTGTATCATAGTCGGTAAGGATTTAAGTCCATTGACTAAGTGAAATAAAGAAATAAAGATTACCGCTCTGTGCGCTACTTTGGCTCAGTGTTCCTTGTTGCGTGTAAAAAAAAAATTAACTGCGAGAAAACAAAATGTATAGCTTTACAAATTTTTTTGTATGAGATTCTGCGCTAAAGTAAGACTGAAGTTAGCGAAACCAATCGGCGAAAGGTTGGCGGAATAAGTTGAAAATTTTACATAATGAGTAGCTAATTAATTTCAAATTAACTGCGAGAAAAAAAATGTATAGCTTTACAAATTTTTTTTTAATGAGATTCTGCGGTAAAATAAGACTGAAGTTAGCGAAACCAATCGGCCAAAGGTTGACGGAATAAGTTGAAAATTTTACATGAGTAGCTAATTAATTGCAAATTAACTGCGAGAAAACATTTTATAGCTTTACAATTTTTTTTTTATGAGATTCGGCGCTAAAATAAGACTGAAGTTAGCGAAACCAATCGGCGAAAGGTTGGCGGAATAAGTTGAAAATTTTACATAATGAGTAGCCAATTAAGTGCAAATTAACTGCGAGAAAAAAAATTTATAGCTTTACAAATTTTTTTTTTATGAGATTCTGCGCTAAAATAAGACTGAAGTTAGCGAAACCAATCGTCCAAAGGTTGACGGAATAAGTTGAAAATTTTACATAATGAGTAGCTAATTAATTGCAAATCAACTGCGAGATAAAAAATGTATAGCTTTACAAATTTTTTTTTATGAGGTTCTGCTCTAAAATAAGACTAAAGTTAGCGAAACCAATCGACGAAAGGTTGGCGGAATAAGTTGAAAATTTTACATAATGAGTAGCTAATTAATTGCAAATTAACTGCGAGAAAAAAAATGTATAGCTCTACAAATTTTTTTTTATGAGATTCTGCGCTAAAATAAGACTGAAGTTAGCGAAACCAATCGTCCAAAGGTTGACGGAATAAGTTGAAAATTTTACATAATGAGTAGCTAATTAATTACAAATTAACTGCGAAACTGGGCGACCCAAAGAGGTTGTCAATATGGAGGAACTGGAGGAGTCGAATGAATTCCGAACAAGGACGCTTATAACTGCGTATAATTTTGAACATCCACGTCGATGGCACTACGCTACCGCCTGTCCTACACCCCAAAATCTTGGGTGTGACGTTTGATCAGGATCTACATTTTGGTGAGCACGTTGCTAACTAGTACAATTAAAACACTAGCTAGCTTACCAAATTGTATGGAAAGCAACAATGAAAAGTAATCGAGTTGAGTTGGCTAAGCGCTTTCAGTTGAAACCGCTTAGGTAATTGTCGACCTGATTGATAGTGTTGTATAGTGTTGCATATTCAAAAATAGGGCACTTTGTGAACGAGCGAATGAAATGAACATACGAATGTGCAGATAAACAAAAATAACAAAATAACAGCGTGGCGGCAGGGTGACATACATACAAACAAACACACGCATTTCATGTATTTTGTTTTTGTAATTCTCTGGTTGAGTGTGAAAAACATACTGCGCTAGAAGTAGAAATGTCATAGCTGATAAACCTCCAACATCTGTATGGTTTTGGCATAATGAAACTGTTTAGCTAGTTGAAGCGTTTTCTTCAAGCTCGCTTGAAAAAAAATACACCTATTGTGTATAAATTATTAAAAAGTAATTGTTCGAAGGGGTCGTGGGGCGCCTACCCGCTTTCCATGTTCAAACAAAATTTCGCTAGTAGACTATTTTCTGTGTCGACGAAAAGACGAAAAAATATAATAATTAAATTGTAACTTTTCCTAGGGGGCATGGACCTCCCAGATCCTTCTAGACTATTGGCTATATGTGTGCCAAATTTCATCCAAATTGAGGCACAAAGACAAACGTCTGGACATCTAAAGATCCAAACATCTAAACATCCAAACATACAAACTTTCCCATTTATAATATATATTAGATATTAGATTTTATAATATAATTTTGTTCAATTTGTATGCTTCTGTAATTTATCTGTAATCCGTACTATATTTAGTCTGATTAATTGTTAAATTTGTAGACTAATAAATAAATAAATTGGGGGAGATGTGTTGAATGTCGTAGAGGTTAGACGTGTTTTGTGAGCGGACAGTTTGAAAAATAAATACACTCGAAAATAAAAATAAAAATAGCGAAAAGGGCGCATTTTGTGATTCTTAATTGTGATATGACAATTATAAGTGAGGCACTGACATGGATTTGAGGTGCGCAAGGTTGAAAGGTGGGTCGCGGGAGGACACTATTCCGTGTAATGGTGTATGCGGGGGCGTATTTCACATTAAATGTATTGGTTTTTTCAAGTATGAGACGGATACCTTGTTACAGCATTCAAACTCAAAATTTTTATGTGCTGCAAGCATTGATTATATCAATGGTGCGCATAATAATTACAAAGAGTTGATAAGTTTAATTTAAGATAATGAAAAAAATGTGAAAGTATCGTGGAGGAAAAAATAAGTAAAGTGAATGAAACTGTAAAGCAAATTAAAAAGATAATCACAGACCAAAATAAAGAGAGCCGGGTCCGTAGTAAGAGCGACTTACGCAGACAAATTAAAAGGTGGAGTGGCGGGAAAATCACCTGTCATATTGAAGCCAAAAGCAAATCAAGAAAGTGAAGTAACGAAGAAAAAAGTAAAATCAATAACTCAGCCATCAAAATTGAGTGTAGGTGTGAGCGGAATAGCTAATAGACAAAACGGAGCAGTGGCAATACGATGCGAAAGCGATGAAGCAAGAAAGATATTAGTGAACGATATTAAAGAAAAAGTGAGCGAAACATATGATATCCAATTACCAAATATGAGAAAACCAAAAATTTTAATAAGTGGTCTGAGTGAAATGCTAGAAGCAGAAGTAATCGTAAACGCCATAAAAAACCAAAACAATTTGAAGGATAGCTATATGAAGTGTTTAAAGATATACATATAAATCCCACAAAAATCCAGCGGTTCACAATGCATTACTGGAAATCGATGGACAGGGGTTCGGGAAGGTCATGAGTTAAAAAAGAAATAAACGTTGAATGGGATAGATGCAAAGTGTATGAGAGTAATCATATTTTAAAATGTTTTAAGTGCTGGGGTTTTAATCACAAAGCTGCAGTATGTAAAGAAAAGGATCAAATATGTGCCAAGTGTGGCGAATCGTCAGTGTACAAATAATGTGTTGAGATGTGTTAATTGTGTGAAGGCAAAACAAAGGTTTAATCTAAGTAGCTTGTGCATAAATCATGACTGAAGATATACTTGTTGTCGATCGTTACAAAAAAAAATTAAAAATTGAATCTGAAAGGATTCAGTATTAGCAATTAACGTCTAATATAAAATGTTTGTATTTGAACATTGGCGGTATCAGGGCGCACTTCAATCTACTCGCAGCCATCTCAGTTGATGAGCAATTTGATTTTATTTGCGTAACTGAATCCCATCTTACAAATAACATACAAAACAATGAAATAGAACTCAGTGACTAAAATTAGTGAGATGTGATAGTATATCGACACAGGAGGCGTACTTTTTTATGTAAGCACGCAGTGGCAATTTGAAATGATAGAAGAAATTGCAATCGGGAAAAGTATATGGTCTCTAACTATAAAAGTAACACGTAAAAATACAAATTTGACTTTGGTTGGGCTGTATAGATCGCCAGACAGGCAAAGCTGTTCAGAAAGGGTATTTTGTGAATTTTTCAACGAAAAAATAGATCAATTGAGTGAAAAATCAACATAGTGAAAGATTTTAATATAGATTGGCTAGTAAACAGCGCATACAAGCAGAAAATTTTTCAAGCAGTCTCAGACAATGTGTTTACGTATGTTGTTTCAGAACCAACAAGAGTTACGAGCACTAGCGCTACATTGATTGATTATGTAGTGACTAATATGCCTGATGTTGAAGCTAAGGTGAACATGAACTATAAAATAAGTGATCACGAATAAATTGAGATAAATCTAAAAAACCGGCAAATTAACCGTGATAAAATAAAAATTACTGTTCAAAAATTCAAATTTGATAAGGATTTTTTGATAAGACAACTGCAAGATACAAATTTTGAAAATATTATGAGGAGCAATAGCGGTCTAAACGACATGGCTAGTATTTTAAGTAATAAACTAAAAGAGTCCATTGATAAAGTGATCACTACTAAAATGGTTACAAAAAAAAAAAGTTTGATGGGTGGTTTGGAAACAATATACGCAAAATGAAGCATACTAAAATACAATTATACAAGTTAGCCAGGTGGAACAATTCGTTTGCGGATTGGCAAAATTATAAAGATTATAGAAACTACTATACTAAGGAGCTCCAAAGTGCGCGAAACAAATATATATCTAATAAAATTGATACTTCAAAAGACTAAAAAGCAATTTAGAAGGAAGAACTGAAATAGGCAAAATAATTGTGAAAGGCCGTGAAAGGCCGTGAACTAAAAAAATAAAGTGGAAATAGCTAATGGGCTTAATACATTTTTTATTGAAAGTGTTGAAAAGCTCAACAGAGATATTCCCCAAGACGTCCCTTATTTTAGCGGCGAAAGGTTGACGGAATAAGTTGAAAATTTTACATGAGTAGCTAATTAATTGCAAATTAATTGCGAGAAAAAAATTTATAGCTTTAAAAATTTTTTTTTTTATAAGATTCTGCGCTAAAATAAGACTGAATTTAGCGAAACCAATCGGCGAAAGGTTGGCGGAAAAAGTTGAAAATTTTGCATAATGAGTAGCTAATTAATGGCAAATTAACTGCGAGAAAACAAAATGTATAGCTCTACAAATTTTTTTGAATGAGATTCTGCGCTAAAGTAAGACTGAAGTTAGCGAAACAAATCGGCGAAAGGTTGGCGGAATAAGTTGAAAATTTTACATAATGAGTAGCTAATTAATTGCAAATTAACTGCGAGAAAAAAATGTATAGCTTTACAAATTTTTTTTAATGAGATTCTGCGGTAAAATAAGACTGAAGTTAGCGAAACCAATCGGCCAAAGGTTGACGGAATAAGTTGAAAATTTTACATAATGAGTAGCTAATTAATTGCAAATTAACTGCGAGAAAACATTTTATAGCTTTACAATTTTTTTTTATGCGAT
This sequence comes from Eurosta solidaginis, assembly GCF_040869045.1. Taxonomy (NCBI): domain Eukaryota; kingdom Metazoa; phylum Arthropoda; class Insecta; order Diptera; family Tephritidae; genus Eurosta; species Eurosta solidaginis. The sequence goes on along the minus strand of NC_090320.1, from coordinate 108,657,018 downwards.
TCTGCGCTAAAATAAGACTGAAGTTAGCGAAACCAATCGGCGAAAGGTTGGCGGAATAAGTTGAAAATTGTACATAATGAGTGCCAATTAATTGCAAATTAACTGCGAGAAAAAAAATTTATAGCTTTACAAATTTTTTTTTATGAGATTCTGCGCTAAAATAAGACTGAAGTTACGAAACCAATCGTCCAAAGGTTGACGGAATAAGTTGAAAATTTTACATAATGAGTAGCTAATTAAGTGCAAATTAACTGCGAAACTGGGCAACCCAAAGAGGTTGCCAATATGGAGGAACTGGAGGAGTCGAATGAATTCCTAACAAGGACGCTTATAACTGCGTATAATTTTGAACATCCACGTCGATGGCACTACGCTACCGACTGTCCTACACCCCAAAATCTTGGGTGTGACGTTTGATCAGGATCTACATTTTGGTGAGCACGTTGCTAACTAGTACAATTAAAACACTAGCTAGCTTACCAAATTGCATGGAAAGCAACAATGAAAAGTAATCGAGTTGAGTTGGCTAAGCGCTTTCAGTTGAAACCGCTTAGGTAATTGTCGACCTGATTGATAGTGTTGTATAGTGTTGCATATTCAAAAATAGGGCACTTTGTGAACGAATGAAATGAACATACGAATGTGCAGATAAACAAAAATAACAAAATAACAGCGTGGCGGCAGGGTGACATACATACAAACAAACACACGCATTTCATGTATTTTGTTTTTGTAATTCTCTGGTTGAATGTGAAAAACATACTGCGCTAGAAGTAGAAATGTCATAGCTGATAAACCTCCACCATCTGTATGGTTTTGGCATAATGAAACTGTTTAGCTAGTTGAAGCGTTTTCTTCAAGCTCGCTTGAAAAAAAATACAACTATTGTGTATAAATTATTAAAAAGTAATTGTTCGAAGGGGTCGTGGGGCGCCTACCCGCTTTCCATGTTCAAACAAAATTTCGCTAGTAGACTATTTTCTGTGTCGACGAAAAGACGAAAAAATATAATAATTAAATTGTAACTTTTCCTAGGGGGCATGGACCTCCCAGATCCTTCTAGACTATTGGCTATATGTGTGCCAAATTTCATCCAAATTGAGGCACAAAGACAAACGTCTGGACATCTAAAGATCCAAACATCTAAACATCCAAACATACAAACTTTCCCATTTATAATATATATTAGATATTAGATTTTATAATATAATTTTGTTCAATTTGTATGCTTCTGTAATTTATCTGTAATCCGTACTATATTTAGTCTGATTAATTGTTAAATTTGTAGACTAATAAATAAATAAAATGGGGGAAATGTGTTGAATGTCGTAGAGGTTAGACGTGTTTTGTGAGCGGACAGTTTGAAAAATATATACACTCGAAAATAAAAATAAAAATAGCGAAAAGGGCGCATTTTGTGATTCTTAATTGTGATATGACAATTATAAGTGAGGCACTGACATGGATTTGAGGTGCGCAAGGTTGAAAGGTGGGTCGCGGGAGGACACTATTCCGTGTAATGGTGTATGCGGGGGCGTATTTCACATTAAATGTATTGGATTTTCAAGTATGAGACGGATACCTTGTTAAAGCATTCAAACTCAAAATTTTTATGTGCTGCAAGCATTGATTATATCAATGGTGCGCATAATAATTACAAAGAGTTGATAAGTTTAATTTAAGATAATGAAAAAAATGTGAAAGTATCGTGGAGGAAAAAATAAGTAAAGTGAATGAAACTGTAAAGCAAATTAAAAAGTCCAGAGTCGTAATAAAATCCTCAAATCCCTCGCTGGCAGTACCTGGGGAAAAGATAAAGAAACGCTCGTTACTACATACAAAGCAATTGGCCAGCCGTTTACGTGCTACGCGTCACCCAAGCCTACAAATTACCCACTGGAAGAAGCTACAGGCCTGCCAAAATACTGCTCTCAGAATCGCCACCATCTACATAATGAGGCGAGGATACTCCCCATCAGGGAGAGAAATGAGATGCTAACCAATCAGTTCCTGTTGAATACCCAGAAACCTGGGCATCCAAACAGACATCTGATTGATGAGCCAACACCGCCTAGGGGCTTAAGGAGTCATCTCCGTAAGGATTTTGAAGAAATACGGCACCTGAGAACCAAGCCGTATGAAGCAAAAACACAAGCAGGTCCTTGGTGAACTCCACAAACAGGCGTCGGACCTTTATGTCAGGAATTGCCCGGTGAATCCAATACTCAAAGAAAAGTACCCAAAACTTGTGGAAGAGGAACGCATACTCCCTAGGGAAACGCGTGTCACTCTTGCTCAACTTCGTTCTGGATACTGTAACAGGTTAAACTCTTACCTATCCAGAATCAACCCCGGCATACAAATTGTATGCCCCGCTTGCAATGTGTCCCCACATGACACCAACCATCTCTTTAATTGTAATGTGGAACTAACGCCTCTAACACCCCTTTCATTATGGTCCACCTCTGTTGAAACAGCAAGTTTCCTTGGACTCCCGTTAGGTCCTATTAAGGTGGCAGACACACTATAGCAAACAACAATATTATATATTAAATAATTTATACCTCATTTATTGGCAATTTAATACCGCAAAAAAAAAGTTAAAGCTGCGTCCGGTTCCGAGAAACGGGAGTTCTGCTAGCTTAAGACTCAAGCCAGCAGACACTTCGTGAAAACACGACCTACGACTTCCGGACGACTTGGATAATTGATATTACATTTATTGGCAATTTAATACCGCAAAAAAAATTTAAAGCTGCGTCCGGTTCCGAGAAACGGGAGTGTCTGCTAGCTTAAGACTCAAGCCAGCAGACACTTCGTGAAAACACGACGTACAGCTTCCGAACGACTTGGATAATTGATATTACATTTATTGGCAATTTAATACCGCAAAAAAAATTTAAAGCTGCGTCCGGTTCCGAGAAACGGGAGTGTCTGCCAGCTTAAGATTCAAGCCAGCAGACACTTCGTGAAAACACGACGTACAGCTTCCGAACGACTTGGATAATTGATATTACATTTATTGGCAATTTAATATCGCAAAAAAAATTTTAAGCTGCGTCCGGTTCCGAGAAACGGGAGTGTCTGCTAGCTTAAGACTCAAGCCAGCAGACACTTCCTGAAAACACGACCTACAGCTTTCGAACGACTTGGATAATTGATATTACATTTATTGTCAATTTAGTACCGCAAAAATAATTTAAAGCTGCGTCCGGTTCCGAGAAACGGGAGTGTCCGCTAGCTTAAGACTCAAGCCAGCAGACACTTCGTGAAAGCACGACCTACAGCTTCCGAACGACTTGGATAATTGATATTACATTTATTGGCAATTTAATACCGCAAAAAAAATTTAAAGCTGCGTCCGGTCCCGAGAAACAGGAGTGTCTGCTAGCTTAAGACTCAAGCCAGCAGACACATCGTGAAAACACGACCTACGGCTTCCGAACGACTTGGATAATTGATATTACATTTATTGGCAATTTAATACCGAAAAGCGGAGACACAACCCTGTGATGTCCATAGGGTATAACATATAGCTAAATCGGTTGCGATGAATTGTGGACACACACAGAATACATAGAATTAGTGTAGAGGGTGAAACAAAGACACATATTTCAGTTACATCTAAGTATAATGCGTATTGAAATTTAATAGGACAAATTTTATGCGCAGCAATTTCAGAGGTGTATTTAAAGTTTGTCGCTTAGCAGTCCATATAAAGCTTAAGCGTTGACGTATATAGAACTAAAAAAAACACAGCTATTAATTATGTGGGTACACACATGTCCGTTTGTTATGAGTTCATGCTCTAATATTGAAATGTCAATGCGACAGTTATGTACATTATTAAATGGTAAGGTAATGATTGAATTTAAAGTAAATGCATTTGCAAGTGTTCCTGACCTACGACAACATGCAGGATGTGAAAAATTCCTAGTTATACATCAAGCAAGGAATATGTATGTAAGTGGAAGGAAGATAATAATCTTTTTCTTAGTTTTTAATCAATTTTTGTAAAATTGGAAATTATTACCACTACCACCCAACATAAAATGTTGATGAAAACAAAAATTTAGTGCATTGTGCTCTAATTAAATGTTGCGATATGAATTAAAAAAATACTTACTTCTTGATACACTTTTTCACACTCGCGATTTAAAGAAATGTCGACTAAATTCGTATAAAAATAACACAAAACTCTATTAATAAATAATATTTTATCACATTTATTTAGAATGCACAACTTTTTGAGTCTATTTCTTATTTGCAACTGAAGAAATTCCTCAGAGCAACCTCTTTAGTTACATAACAAATCGCGAAACAATAAAACATCGAATTCGGCAACGAAGAAGTAAAAAAAATTGTACTAAATGATAATTACATACAAAAAATTCATATGTTCATACCCCACGCGTACCCGTTAGCGCAGGAGTCCTGCGCGCATGCTATTTGAAGCTTATCGAAATACAAACTTTTCTCTGATTTTCGAAAGAAAGAAGAGCGAGATGCATTTTATAAACCGTTATAGTAGCAAACGTTTCCTTTTGTGTTAACATAGGTATACACAATCAACATATTTATGCAACTAAATTTACGCATTACTTAACTCATTTGTAGTAAGCACGGTTGCCACATCATGTTTTCATTTGGGACCAAAATTCATCGAAAAAAGGACCAAACCTCAAAAAAGGGCCACATTTTTCTTTTAGTACATTGTTATACAAACAATTCGGCAATTTACTGGAGTGTCGTTTAGTTGTAAAATGTAAAAAATTTAGGATTTTTCCTTGGTTTCCTACAAAAAATAGATACCGTCAGCTGAGTTTAAATTAATAAATAGAAAAGAAATATTAAAAGTATACAAATATTACGTTAATTATTTAGGTATAACATTTCCACATTTCTAGGATAAGCCTATGTCTTTCACCAAAGTTAATGACAATGTGTTTGCTAGGGTGCGCCTTATTTTTTGACTTTGAACTATGGGCCATAACACCCCCCCAAAAGTTGCATTAGAGTATAATATTATGTTCTACAAAAAATTTTGGCGATTGGATAATGGGAAGACGTGGCGCAACGAGGGTTAAGTTTGCAAGATTCATAAAAATTTTTTTAAAATCACAATATCTTCAGTACTATTGAACCGATTTTCAAAACTTATTTTGCATTGGATAGGCAATTGAATTGCCTTTCATTTGAGGTACCACTGCTGTGGGTGCAAAACCGCGTATGTGCAAAATTTCAATTTTATTTTAAAAACAACCCTGGGCTACGCCATGCCAAGTCCTTCTGCGTAGTACATCCTTCTGCGAAGTTGCATTAGAGTATAATATTATGTTCTGCAAAAAATTTTGGCGATTGGATAATGGGAAGACGTGGCGCAACGAGGGTTAAGTTTGCAAGATTCATAAAAATTGCAATATAAACCAATAATACTATAGTGGTAATTTTATAAGCGATTTTATTTCTAAAATTTATCAGAAAAGGAATTTGCATTTTGAAAAAGAATAGCGAGTTTAATAAATTCATTTTGTTCATAAATTTTTTTATACATATAGGCATTTACACATAGTACATTAATGCTCTTATTGCAAAAGTGTCGACTTTTTTGCGTCAGGGTAAAGTTTCCTATAAGCAGCTACAGTTTGAACAATAAATTGCTTTTCTTCCTCATTTTTTGAAAGTACGTTATTGAAATCTTCCATAAGCTTTACTGCTCTTTCTGCCGTATCATTAACAACATTTATTTTATTAACTATGTTTAATCCGATATTGTAAGACGACTCATCTTTCCATTCTACATGATTTTTTGCTAAAAAATCTGTTGGTATACCGAATCTTTTAAAGAAAGTTTTGGATTTTGTGAAATGAAGTCTTCAATACTTTTGTCGGAATATAGGCTATAATCCTGTGAAGGTACTATCAACTTTTTTTTCCTCGGTATCGTTAACATTTTTCAAAGCGGTCACCATACGTTTTTTATGTCATTGTTGATTTGTGGGTCAAAAAAGGCAAATCCAGCAGCTTCTGCAGTTAAATACCATAAATGGTTACAAAATTTGCGTAGCAGTTCCTGACTAGCCCTTTCATTTATGTATCTGTAAGCATACAAGTTCTTGATCAAAGCTAAATTTGCCTCGGAGCTTCTGCAGAAACGGGTGCTCTTGTCCAGGCTCTCAAATAAACTTTTGCAACGAATATACAAATGTCCCGAATTCCATCTTCCTCATATTTGCTTAAATTAAACTCCTCCCGAAATAAAAACATTTTTAAGCAATAAATTGCCTTAGCCATCCACCTGGCATGACGAAATGCTGAAATACGAACTGGGATATCGTACCACCAAGAAAAACTACAACTAGCTGGAGTAATTCTTTATAATCCTCTCGTGGTTGATTTTCATTGAGATTCTGCGGTGTTATGCCCTGTACGCTATATTTTTTTTTTCTCCCATATAGCTAAGGCGCACCCTAGTGTTTGCCCAAGGATCCAACACATCTCTTTTTAATGCCTCGCCTAAATGATCTCGTTGGTGAAATGTCATTGTTCTGTTCCATTTTGTTGACGACCAATTTTTATGTTAAGAATTCCATTGAAGTAAATTGAAAATTATATGTGAGTTAACGAGTGTGTGGCAAATTTTGTGAGCAGTATTTTGAATTTTTCCCTCAGTGAAAAGGAAAGAAAAGTACCAAAATCGTGGCTACTTCCTAGCAGTGAAATTCTAAATGGTATGATTTTCACATTATAGCTGTGTTTTTATACATACATATGCACTCAAACATTATATGGACTGCTTAAGGTGTAATTTTATCTATTATGAAATTTTTGCGCCTAAAATTAGTACTGCCAAATTGCGGTATGCGTTATACTCAGTTGCAACTGAAATGTGTCTCTCCGTTTTATCTCTGCGTCATTCTCCACTTCTATGACCGAAAAAGGGTGTGTGTCCACTATTAATTGTAACCGATTCAGCTATAGGTTATACACTATGACCAACAGAGGTGGGTGCCTCCGCTATTCAGAACAACCCGTTTTGTAGCAAGTTATTTACCACTGCTGCGAATTTTCAATAATTGCCGCTAGATGGACCTCCTAAACATTATCTAGGCGTTTTTTTAACCACAAATGTAGATGCATATGAAGAGCAAAAAAGAGCAAGACGTATTTTATAATTTATGTTCTTTAGGATGGGCCAGATATAAAAAGTAAAATTTTTTCTTCTGGTATAGTAAAAATATTGTTGAGAACAACGAAAAAGATGGTCCTTAAAAATTTCAGCTTTTAATTTTTATGTTAAGAAGTGCCTCATCGCGATTTTAGTTTCTCCATACAAAATTATATGGGAAGGTTTTGATTTTTTATTTGAAGTGTACCTGCGCTTTAACGACTGGGTCTTAAATGATGAGCAATACCCATTCGTATACAAAATTGGACGATCTACAAAAAAGGTCTAAAGAGATTTTTCACTAAGACGAATCGTTTTTAAGATATTCTGGGTTGAATGTCAACCCCAAATGCAAAGATCTGCATATTTTACCTAAACTTTGAACCATTGACTTAAGCTCTGTGAAGTTGGCACCTACTTGGTCGAATAATTAAAAAAACCATATCTCATTCGTTTGTCCACCGTTTGTCCATGTTTGTCCAGGAAAAATTTTCGTTTGTCCACCTTTTGTTAAAAAGTTATTTAAAAAAAAAAAAAATAGTGTGTGAAGTTGGCACCTCCATTTGCGAGTATTTAAAAAAACTAAATGCCATTCGTTTGTCCATCGTTTGTCCAGGAAAAATTTTCGTTTGTCCACCTTTTGTTAAAAAGTTATTTCAAAAAAAAAATGCCGTGTGAAGTTGGCACCTCCATTTACGAGTAATTAAAAAAACCAAATGCCATTCGTTTGTCCACGTTTGTCCAGGAAAAATTTTCGTTTGTCCACCTTTTGTTAAAAAGTTATAACAAAAAAATAAAAATCGTGTGTGAAGTTGGCACCTCCTTTTACAAGTAATTAAAAAAACCAAATGCCATTCGTTTGTCCATCGTTTGTCCACGTTTGTCCAGGAAAAATTTTCGTTTGTCCACCTTTTGTTAAAAAGTTATTTCAAAAAAACAAAAATCGTGTGTGAAGTTGGCACCTCCATTTAAGAGTAATTAAAAAAACTAAATGCCATTCGTTTGTCCATCGTTTGTCCATGTTTGTCCAGGAAAAATTTTCGTTTGTCCACCTTTTCTTAAAAAGTTATTTCAAAAAAAAAAATCCCGTGTGAAGTTGGCACCTCCATTTACGAGTAATTAAAAAAACCAAATGCCATTCGTTTGTCCACGTTTGTCCAGGAAAAATTTTCGTTTGTCCACCTTTTGTTAAAAAGTTATAATAAAAACATTTTTTTTCGAAAAAACCCAAAAAAATTTTTGTTTCGCTTTATTGTACTAAATCGTTTGTCCGTCGTTTGCCCATCGTTTGTCCATGTTTGTCCAGAAAACATTTTCGTTTGTCCACCTTTTGTTAAAAAGTTATTTCAAAAAAACAAAAATCGTGTGTGAAGTTGGCACCTCCATTTACAAGTAATTAAAAAAACCAAATGTCATTCGTTTGTCCACGATTGTCCAGGAAAAATTTTCGTTTGTCCACCTTTTGTTAAAAAGTTATTTCAAAAAAACAAAAATCGTGTGTGAAGTTGGCACCTCCATTTACGAGCAATTAAAAAAACCAAATGCCATTCGTTTGTACATCGTTTGTCCACGTTTGTCGAGAAAAAATTTTCGTTTGTCCACCTTTTGTTAAAAAGTTATAACAAAAACATTTTTTTTCGAAAAAACCCAAAACATTTTTTGTTTCGCTTTATTGTTCTAAATCGTATGTCCGTCGTTTGCCCATCGTTTGCAAATCGTTTGTCCATGTTTATCCAGGCGAAATTTTCGTTTGTCCACCTTTTGTTAAAAAGTTTTTTAAAAAAAAAAAAATAGTGTGTGAAGTTGGCACCTCCATTTGCGAGTATTTAAAAAAACTAAATGCCATTCGTTTGTCCATGTTTGTCCAGGAGAAATTTTCGTTTGTCCACCTTTTGTTAAAAAGTTATTTCAAAAAAACAAAAATCGTATGTGAAGTTGGCACCTCCATTTACGAGTAATTAAAAAAACCAAATGCCATTCGTTTGTCCACGTTTGTCCAGGAAAAATTTTCGTTTGTCCACCTTTTGTTAAAAAGTTATAACAAAAACATTTTTTTTCGAAAAAACCCAAAAAAAAATTTTGTTTCGCTTTATTGTGCTAAATCGTATGCCCGTCGTTTGCCCATCGTTTGCAAATCGTTTGTCCATGTTTGTCCAGGCGAAATTTTCGTTTGTCCACCTTTTGTTAAAAAGTTATTTCAAAAAAACAAAAATCGTGTGTGACGTTGGCACCTCCATTTACGAGAAATTAAAAAAACCAAAATGCCATTCGTTTGTCCACGTTTGTCCAGGAAAAATTTTCGTTTGTCCACCTTTTGTTAAAAAGTTATAACAAAAACATTTTTTTTCGAAAAAACCCAAAAAAAATTTTGTTTCGCTTTATTGTGCTAAATCGTATGTCCGTCGTTTGCCCATCGTTTGTCCATGTTTGTCCAGGAGAAATTTTCGTTTGTCCACCTTTTGTTAAAAAGTTATTTCAAAAAAAACAAAACTCGTGTGTGAAGTTGGCACCTCCATTTACGAGAAATTAAAAAAACCAAATGCTATTCGTTTGTCCATCGTTTGTCCACGTTTGTATAGGAAAAATTCTCGTTTGTCCACCTTTTTTTAAAAAGTTATAACAAAAAATTTTTTTTTCGAAACAACCCAAAACACTTTTTGTTTCGCTTTATTGTGCTAAATCGTATGTCCGTCGTTTGCCCATCGGTTGTCCATGTTTGGCCAGGAGAAATTTTCGTTTGTCCACCTTTTGTTAAAAAGTTATTTCAAAAAAAACAAAACTCGTGTGTGAAGTTGGCACCTCCATTTACGAGTAATTAAAAAAACCAAATGCTATTCGTTTGTCCATCGTTTGTCCAGGAAAATTTTTCGTTTGTCCACCTCGTGTTAAAAAGTTATAACAAAAATATTTTTTTTTTCGAAAAACCCCAAAAGTTTTTTTCGCTTTTTCTGTCCGTCGTTTGCCCATCGTTTGTCAATATATTTGTCTACGAAAGATTTCCTATTGTCCACCTTTTGTTAAAAAATTATAACAAAATCATTTTTTTCGAAAAAATCTAAACAATTGCTGCTCATGAAATTATGTGTAAATTTATTTGCGACATTTAGTTTTTTTTTATGTGGAAATATATGACAAACATTTGCTAACATAACGTGTTATAAAATTCGGCTCGCTCTTCTAACTCTCGAAGATAATTTTTCCCGGAAACTTCAAATTGCGTCGTGCTGGTTTTTTGTACTAACTCTGCATGTGTTAAAACAAGTAAGGAAGGCTAAGTTCGGACGGACCCGAACATTATATGCCAGCTGTGAGTTACACAGGATTTATTAATTTGCCACCTATGGCGTTAGAAGTATTATGGAAAAAATTAAAAATGCGTACGATTTTTGTTTGTCTAAGAACAAGTTTTGCTTATTAACCTATTGTTTACAATCTGTAAACTAATAATAATAAAAAATATAAAAAATGTGGCTTATATAAGGCAATTTTCCATCCTTGGTCTACTATTGTCCCCCTTTTTGATTTATTATTATACATGCATACTACTTTTGTATTTTAATTTTTTTTATTATTTCAAAGAAAAATTAAAAAAAAATTGGCGCCTTTATATGCGAGTAATTAAAAGAACCAAATTTGTTTTGTTAGCAAATGTTTGTCATATATTTCCACATAAAAAAAGACTAAATGCCGCAAATAAATTTACACATAATTTCATGAGCAGCAATTGTTTAGATTTTTTTCGAAAAAAATGATTTTGTTATAATTTTTTAACAAAATGTGGACAATAGGAAATCTTTCGTAGACAAATATGTATATTGACAAACGATGGGCAAACGACGGACACAAAAAGCGAAAAAAACTTTTGGGGTTTTTCGAAAAAAAAATATTTTTGTTATAACTTTTTAACACGAGGTGGACACACGAAAATATTTCCTGGACAATCGTGGACAAACGATGGACAAACGAATAGCATTTGGTTTTTTTAATTACTCGTAAATGGAGGTGCCAACTTCACACACGAGTTTTGTTTTTTTTTGAAATAACTTTTTAACAAAAGGTGGACAAACGAAAATTTCTCCTGGACAAACATGGACAAACGATGGGCAAACGACGTACATACGATTTAGCACAATAAAGCGAAACAAAAATTTTTTTGGGTTTTTTCGAAAAAAAAATGTTTTTGTTATAACTTTTTAACAAAAGGTGGACAAACGAAAATTTTTCCTGGACAAACGATGGACAAACGAATGACATTTGGTTCTTTTAATTACTCGCATATAAAGGCGCCAATTTTTTTTTTTAATTTTTCTTTGAAATAATAAAAAAAATTAAAATACAAAAGTAGTATGTATGTATAATAATAAATCAAAAAGGGGGACAATAGTAGACTAAGCCACATTTTTTATATTTTTTATTATTATTAGTTTACAGATTGTAAACAATAGGTTAATAAGCAAAACTTGTTCTTAGACAAACAAAAATCGTACGCATTTTCAATTTTTTCCATAATACTTCTAACGCCATAGGTGGCAAATTAATAAATCCTGTGTAACTCACAGCTGGCATATAATGTTCGGGTCCGTCCGAACTTAGCCTTCCTTACTTGTTTTAACACATGCAGAGTTAGTACAAAAAACCAGCACGACGCAGTTTGAAGTTTCCGGGAAAAATGATCTTCGAGAGTTAGAAGAGCGAGCCGAATTTTATGTTAGCAAATGTTTGTCATATATTTCCACATAAAAAAAGACTAACTGCCGCAAATAAATTTACACATAATTTCATGAGCAGCAATTGTTTAGATTTTTTTCGAAAAAAATGATTTTGTTATAATTTTTTAACAAAAGGTGGACAATAGGAAATCTTTCGTAGACAAATATATTGACAAATGATGGGCAAACGACGGACACAAAAAGCGAAAGAAACTTTTGGGGTTTTTCGAAAAAAAAATATTTTTGTTATAACTTTTTAACGCGAGGTGGACAAACGAAAATTTTTCCTGGACAATCGTGGACAAACGAATAGCATTTGGTTTTTTTAATTACTCGTAAATGGAGGTGGCAACTTCACACACGAGTTTTGTTTTTTTTGAAATAACCTTTTAACAAAAAGTGGACAAACGAAAATTTCTCCTGGACAAACATGGACAAACGATGGGCAAACGACGGACATACGATTTAGCACAATAAAGCGAAACAAAAATTTTTTTGGGTTTTTTCAAAAAAAAAATGTTTTTGTTATATCTTTTTAACAGAAGGTGGACAAACGAAAATTTTTCCTGGACAAAAGTGGACAAACGATGGACAAACGAATGGCATTTGGTTTTTTAATTGCTCGTAAATGGAGGTGCCAACTTCACACACGATTTTTGTTTTTTTGAAATAACTTTTTAACAAAAGGTGGACAAACGAAAATTTCTCCTGAACAAACATGGATAAACGATGGGCAAACGACGGACATACGATTTAGCACAATAAAGCGAAACAAAAATTTTTTTGGGTTTTTTCGAAAAAAAATGTTTTTGTTATAACTTTTTAACAAAAGGTGGATAAACGAACGAAAATTTTTCCTGGACAAACGTGGACAAACGATGGACAAACGAATGTCATTTGGTTTTTTTATTTACTCGTAAATGGAGGTGCCAACTTCACACGGGATTTTTTTTTTTTTGAAATAACTTTTTAACAAAAGGTGGACAAACGAAAATTTCTCCTGAACAAACATGGATAAACGATGGGCAAACGACGGACATACGATTTAGCACAATAAAGCGAAACAAAAATTTTTTTGGGTTTTTTCGAAAAAAAATGTTTTTGTTATAACTTTTTAACAAAAGGTGGATAAACGAACGAAAATTTTTCCTGGACAAACGTGGACAAACGATGGACAAACGAATGTCATTTGGTTTTTTTATTTACTCGTAAATGGAGGTGCCAACTTCACACGGGATTTTTTTTTTTTTGAAATAACTTTTTAACAAAAGGTGAACAAACGAAAATTTTTCCTGGACAAACGTGGACAAACGATGGACAAACGAATGGCATTTCGTTTTTTTAAATACTCGCAAATGGAGGTGCCAACTTCACCCACGATTTTTTTTTTTTTTTTTTGAAATAACTTTTTAACAAAAGGTGGACAAACGAAAATTTTTCCTGGACAAACATGGACAAACGGTGGACAAACGAATGAGATATGGTTTTTTTAATTATTCGACCAAGTAGGTGCCAACTTCACAGAGCTATTGACTTAGCCTCTTAAGAAGAATTCTGGTTATGCAGTGTTGAAGCCAATTAAATTTGAGTAAGACAAAGTGTGAGTTTCAAGCAGCTGAGAAGCCGTGTTGATTTAAAAAAAAATTTAAGACTAACTTACGCACTTTTGCCATATATTCCAGGAGAATAATAGAGTTTTCTTTTCTGAAATAAATGTTTTCCTAAGTAAATGGTAAAGCCTTAATATAGTTACTCCTACCCCCAGAAAATTTTCAACATTTATAGTGCATGCAAAGAACATAAATGGCTACCCCGTGTATTAGCTGATTTTCAAAAACGCACACAGAATTATTTCTTTCATTTCAATTTTCGTCGCTAAAAATTTGTGAAAGAAGAGCCAGAAGACATCACTCACACTTCGATCACGGAGCGGGTAGTTGACGGGCTTGGTGGCCGATACCAAGATCCAATGGGCAGTGAAAACGTTTTCTAAGTTTAAATCGCCGGGCCCAGACGGTATATTCCCGGCCATGCTACAAGTTTCAAGTATGGCGGTCGTGGAATGGCTTAAAATAATATTCGATGGGTGCATAAGGCTGCATCATGTACCGCACTCTTGGAGAACTGCTCGTGTAGCTTTCCTACCAAAGGCGGGGAAGATCGATCACGTGTATCCCAAAGACTATAGACCCATTAGCTTAACATCATTTCTGCTCAAAACCTTTGGGAGGCTGATAGATGTGTACATAAAGTCCAACGTGGATGAAAAGCTGATCTGCACAACACAGCATGCGTACGCCAAAGGCAAGTCGGTAGACACTGCATTGCATAGGGTGGTAATAAGCATAGAGAAATTCCTGGAATATAAGGAGTATGCTCTAGGAGTATTCTTGGACATTGCCGGGGCTTTCAATAATGTTTCTAAATGGGCGATTATGGATGGTCTTAATTACATTAAAGTACATCCCGCTTTAATCAGATGGATCGGCTGCATGTTAAATTGCAGGAAGATTACATCACAATGGGGATTGGACGAGGCCACGAAATCAGTGGACAGGGGCACGCCGCAAGGAGGGGTGCTGTCACCTCTGCTGTGGACGCTGGTCATCAACCAACTGCTCAGGCTATTCGATGAGGGACCCGTAAAACACACGGCTTACGCAGATGACGTTGCAATTGTCATAAGTGGAAAGTGCCTTCCAACGATTAGTTCTTTGATGGATCGGGCGCTTCGGGATATTCATGCCTGGGCATCTAATGTCGGGTTGAAAGTCAATGCGAAGAAGACGGATATGGTCTTGTTTACAAAGAGGTACAAGGTCCCAAATTGGACCAGGCCTAAGTTAGGAGGGGTGACCTTACAGGAGAATCCTTGCACAAAATATCTAGGAATCATCCTAGACAGTAAGCTGTCATGGAAGCTCAACGTGGAGGAGAGGTTCAAGAAGGCCTCAACGGCACTCTATGCATGTAAAAGAATGCTGGGGTGTACGTGGGGCTTATCGCCCTTCTTTCTCATTGGGGTTTTACAGCGATTGTAAGCCCTATTCTATACTATGGAGTTCTTGTTTGGTGGAAAGCCACACAAAAAACAACATACCTCAAAAAATTAGAGATGGTATGCAGACTATCGATGCTTAGCATTACGGGAGCCCTGAAAACAACCCTGACGGCTGCATTGTATGCCATTCTGCACATTCCACCTGTAGATCTGGTAGCAAAGAACATAGCATTAACAACCGCGACCAGTCTGGGTGCCTAGGGGCAGCTTGAGCGCCGACCATATGGCCATAGTAGTATAGCGTCATCAACCACAAGACGAACATACTACCTGATTCCCTATCTGCGCTTCGAGGGAAATCATAAGGCCACAATAGAGGTGGACGGTTGGCGCAAGGGTGAGCAAATGGCGGACGAGGCGATACATGTGTACACAGATGGTTCCAAAGTAGTGGAAGGAGTAGGGTCTGCGGTATACTGTGCTGACCCGGAAATAAGCAGATCCTACAGGCTGCCGGATTACTGTAGCGTTTTCCAAGCGGAAATATTAGACGTAACCAAAGCAGTAGAAATCCTGGAAGAGAATAGCTTAAGCTGCAACCGTGTTAACTTTTATATTGACAGGCAAGCAGCAATTAAGGCAATAATCTCGCATAGCACATCATCTAAATGCGTGTTAGAGAGTAAGCAGTCTCTGGAGAGAATCGGGACAGGGAAAAGCATACATTTATATTGGGTCCGAGGGCATATGGGAACAGATGGGAATGAAAGAGCGGACGAACTAGCTAAAAAGGGCGCATCCCTTGAAGCTTGCTCTGTATACGTCCCAATTAGACTGGGCGAGATTAACCGAAGGCGAGAGGTGCACATGATCGACCAAGCGGGAAAGGTATGGGTTCAAGCGCGGGGCTGTAAAATGTCGAAGATTAGGTGTAGGTCTTACAACCTTAGACTAACAAAGTTGCCTCTATCATTAAAAAGAGAGGACTGTAGACTCATGACGGGTATTCTGACTGGGGACTGCCTGCTGTCACATGCCTTTAAATTAGTCTTGGTCAGTGATAACAGATGTAGGAAGTGCGGGTTGGAGGAGGAAACAATCGAGCACATTCTGTGCCCGTGCCCTGCACTTGCCAGGCTAAGACTCCAGCTATTAGGAGTGATACAGCTGTCAGATCTAGAAGCAGCAAGTGGATTAAGTCCTAGGAACTTCTAGTATTTGCCAAGAGGACGGAGTTATTTTATAACATATGTCCTGGTTTTTGATAGGGTTTTTCAGTTTGGTCGTTAAAGCAAATTTCTGGTAATACTACGGACTCAATCAGTCTATGTGGGGTCCTCATGGACCGGCCAGTTCAACCTAACATAACCTAACTGCGAGAAAAAAAATTATAGCTATACAATTTTTTTTATGAGATTCTGCTCTAAAATAAGACTGAAGTTAGTGAAACCAATCGTCCAAAGGTTGGCGGAATAAGTTGATAATTTTACATAATGAGTAGGTAATTAAGTGCAAATTAACTGCGAGAAAAAAAATTTATAGCTTTACAAATTTTTTTTTATGAGATTCTTCACTAAAATAAGACTGAAGTTAGCGAAACCAATCGGCGAAAGGTTGGCGGAATAAGTTGAAAATTTTACATAATGAGTAGCTAATTAATTGCAAATTAACTGCGAGAAAAAAAATTTATAGCTTTCCAAATTTTTTTTATGAGATTCTGCGCTAAAATAAGACTGAAGTTAGCGAAACCAATCGGCGTTGGCGGAATAAGTTGAAAATTTTACATAATGAGAAGCTAATTAAGTGCAAATTAACTGCGAGAAAAAAAATGTATAGCTTTACAAATTTTTTTATGAGATTCTGCGCTAAAATAAGACTGAAGTTAGCGGAGCCAATCGACGAAAGGTTGGCGGAATAAGTTGTAAATTTGATATAATTAGGAGCTAATTAAGTACAAATTTATTGTGAACAATTTTGGCATCTGATGTAACGTGAGTTACCATGGAAGTGACCATATGTATGTTCCAAGGCGTCGTCCAAGGCGCTGATTCATAGAACATTTTTGGTACTTTTCATTGCTATGATTATTTTAGTTAAATACTTTAATAATATTATTTTTTATATGCTCATGTGAACGTGTGGTTGGTACATATTTTTGCAAAATGCAAACATACATTCATGGTCGGAGCACACGTTTTTCTCGAAGTTAATTTGCAATTAATTAGCTACTCATTATGTAAAATTTTCAACTTTTTCCGCCAACCTTTCGCCGATTGGTTTCGCTAACTTCAGTCTTATTTTAGCGCAGAATCTCATAAAAAAAAAATTGTAAAGCTATACATTTTGTTTCTCGAAGTTAATTTGCAATTAATTAGCTACTCATTATGCAAAATTTTCAACTTATTCCGTCAACTTTTGGAGATTGGTTTCGCTAACTTCAGTCTTATTTTAGCGCAGAATCTCATAAAAAAAAAAAATTTTTTAAGCTATAAATTTTTTTTCTCGCAGTGGATTTGCAATTAATTAGCTACTCATTATGTAAAATTTTCAACTTATTCCGTCAACCTTTGGACGATTGGTTTTGCTAGCTTCAGTCTTATTTTAGCGCAGAATCTCATAAAAAAAAATTGTAAAGCTATAAATTTTTTTTCTCGCAGTTAATTTGCAACTTAATTAGCTACTCATTATCTAAAATTTTCAACTTATTCCGCCAACCTTTCGCCGATTGGTTTCGCTAACTTCAGTCTTATTTTAGCGCAGAATCTCATGCAACATAAAAATTGTAAAGCTATACATTTTGTTCTCGCTTTTTGGATTCGATCAATTCTTGCAACATGGCAAGGCCAGATGAAACACGCGTACTCAAGTTTGGATCGCACACACGCGGAATATAAAAGCTTTAGCGTATACGGGTCACTGAAATCCAAGCTATGCATTTAATTAGCTACTCATTATGTAAAATTTTCAACTTATTCCGCCAACTTTTCGCCGATTGGTTTCGCTAACTTCAGTCTACTCAACGTTAAAAAACCCAAAGCAATTGTAATCAACGGCGAATGGGAAGATAATATTATAGTTAATGATGAAATAATAGATAAATTTGACGAAATTAAATATCTAGGCATTGTCAAAAAATTTTATTTCGATAAGCATATAGATTATATCTGCGGTAAAATCTCGAAAAAAATTGGATTTTTCCGAAGAATTTGCAAAAATATATCTATCAACCTATATTTAATGTAATGATCAAGCCACATTTTGAATACTGTTCGACCATTTTATTCTGGGATCCACACAGATGAAAAACAAGCTGCAAAATCTACAAAACAAAGGGATGCGGTACATACTATTAGTTAGTTAGTTAGTTATTTATTTATTACGGCTTAAAGCCTAATTCAAGATACAAATGGTACTATTCTATCTTATAGGTAGAGTTTTACAAAATTCATATAATTTTGCCTTAAAAACTAAGATTTCATTGCAGTTTTTAATTTCCAATGGCTGACACCAAACACATATATTTATTTATTTATTTATTTATTTTTATTAATTCAGTCTACTGATTTACAAATCTTACAGACTAGAATAATTATTTGTTTAACAATATTTTAGCTTCTTAATTAATTTATGAACTTAAAATTCTCAATTAAATATTGTAAATAAAACAAGCTTGAACATATAAAAACTCACATTTAAATCTAACTATTCGGAATATTTGTTACAAAGACGAACACATCTTGTAATGGGCTTATTCATCGAGTAGTTGGTTCTACTAAATGGGTCGACAAACAGACGATTATTTTGTAAACTTCGCGGGGGTAAATATACGTTAAATAAGATCTTTAAGTCATCACAGTCAATGTTGTGGTTCACCACATTATACACAAATATTAAGGCATTATAAATTCGTCGTACATGCAAAGATTGCAATCCTAGAATCTTTCTTCTACTTATATTATACTTAGTTGACTCTATATAAGGCAAATTTCGTGATAACTTTCTGCACTCTTTCAATTTTGTCGGATATACATCGTAATATGGATTCCATATAAGAAAAAAATATTCGAGGCGACTTCGTACGAGAGCAGTATATACAGATTTTATGGTATAATAATATATCTAATATACATAATCTTATATACATAAATGACATAGTCAATGCTATCGAAGGTTGTGAAATTAGACTTTTTGCGGATAATGCATTTATTATGATAAGTGAAAATAATATTAATACTGCACTTGCCAAAATGCAACATGAACTAAATAACTTGTATAAATGGTTGTGTGGTAACAGACTAAAACTAAATATAAATAAAACTAAATATATGATAATAACAAGGAGGAATATCAATGAGGATGATATAGCCGAGCTAATAATAAATGATGAAATCATACAAAGAGTTAACAGTATAAAATACTTAGGAATAATAATTGATAATAAACTCAAATTTGAAGATCATATAAATTATACAATTAAAAAAGTTGCTAATAAAATAGGAGTCATGCAGAGAACAACTAAATCCATTCAAAAAAAGTACAAAATAATTTTATATAAATCAGTTATAGAACCGCACTTCGTGTACTGCCCGTCCATTCTATTCATAATATCGGATAAAGAAGTAGACAAGCTCTAAAAGCTTCAAAATAGATGCATGAGATTTATTCTTCAGAAACCTAGAGATACACGAACGGCTGACATGTGAAGACTTTAGACTGCTTAAGTGTGAAACAAAAGATTTTTTTCCACTCCATGAAATTCATATTTAATATCAAACAAGGAAATGTACCTGAGTATTTAAATAAAAATATAGCATTAGTTCAGCAAACTCACAACATAAATACGAGGAACAAACATAATTTCAAATTGCCGTTTTTTATAACTGAAATTGATCAACAGAACATTTTCTACAAGTGTCTGAAAAGTTACAATGATCTGCCTATGGATATAAAAAGTTGCAGCCAAATAATAGTATTTAAAACAAAATTATACATACGAATATTGTAAAACCTTAGCTATAAGATAAAAAACTGTAATTTTTTCTAATTTACGAATTAGGTTACTGGCCGTAATAAATAAATAATCTAATCTTTAAAATCCCGCTAATTCCTTTGAATAAAGCCTATGTTGTTGTTGTTGTAGCAGTGCTTCGCCCCACCTAACAGCCGCGACCGATCACAAATTGTCATCAATATCCTCTAACGGGAGTCCAAGGAAACTTGCTGTTTCAACAGGGGTGGACCATAATGAAAGGGGTGTTAGAGGCGTTGGTTCCACATTACAATTAAAGAGATGGTTGGTGTCATGTGGGGACACATTGCAAGCGGGCATACATTTTGTATGTCGGGGTTGATTCTGGATAGGTAAGAGTTTAACCTGTTACAGTATCCAGAACGAAGTGGAGCAAGAGTGACACGCGTTTCCCTGGGGAGTATGCGTTCCTCTTCCACAGGTTTTGGGTACTTTTCTTTGAGTATTGGATTCACCGGGCAATTCCTGACATAAAGGTCCGACGCCTGTTTGTGGAGTTCACCAAGTACCTGCTTGCGTTTTTTTTTGCTTTATACGGCTGGGTTCTCAGGTGCCGTATTTCCTCAAAATGCTTACGGAGATGACTCCTTAAGCCCCTTGGCGGTGTTTGCTCATCAATCAGATGTCTGTTTGGATGCCCAGGTTTCTGGGTATTCAACAGGAACTGTTTGGTTAGCATCTCATTTCTCTCCCTGATGGGGAGTATTCTCGCCTCATTATGTAGATGGTGTTCTGGGGACATAAGAAGGAAGCCCGTGGCGATTCTGAGAGCAGTATTTTGGCAGGCCTGTAGCTTCTTTCAGGGGGTATTTTTTAGGCTTGGCGACCATATGGGTGACGCGTAGCACGTAAACGGCTGGCTAATTGCTTTGTATGTAGTAATGTGCGTTTCTTTATCTTTTCCCCAGGTACTGCCAGCAAGGGATTTGATGATTTTATTACGCCTCTGGATTTTCGGAAAAATTGTGGCTGCGTGCTCACCAAAATGTAGATCCTGATCAAACGTCACACCCAAGATTTTGGGGTGTAGGACAGTCGGTAGCGTAGTGCCATCGACGTGGATGTTCAAAATGGTCGACATTTGGGACGTCCAAGTTGTAAATAAGGTCGCGGAAGATTTAGTCGGTGATAATGCCAGGTTTCGCGAGGCGAAAAAACTGGAGAAATCAGGGAGGTAGCCGTTTATTCTGTTGCAGAGCTCATCGATCTGTGGGCCTGGGCCTGTGGCCATTATTGTGCAGTCATCGGCGTATGAAACGATAGCGACTCCTTCTGGTGGTGAAGGTAGCTTAGATATGTAGAAATTAAACAAAAGTGGGGATAGGACACCACCCTGTGGCACCCCTTGTTTAATTCTTCATGGTTTTGATGTTTCGTTTCTAATTTGCACCGATGCCTGCCGACCACCCAGATAATGTGCGGTCCACCTTTTAAGACATGACGGAAGGGTAGACCCTTCCAGGTCTTGCAGTAACGTGCCATGGTTGACCGTATCAAAAGCTTTTGATAGGTCTAGCGCTACGAGCACCATAGAATAAAGCCTATCATTGCAAATGATTTGGACACAATGAAATCAATGCGCTTACTGAACAAGAGCTTTGTGTCGAAGACCACTCCTAAATCTTTGATGTCGGAACAACGAGTGAGAACATTGTTGTTCAACTGATAATTGTACAAAAGTTCATTAGTCTTTTTTGTGAAAGATGCGACAAAACATTTGTTGATATTTAATATACATTCGAAATTGTTACGTGAGACGAGACGTGAAAACCTTGTACACATTTTTCGAGCAGGAAAATTGTGGTAAAAAATTTTAAAAAATTAATAAAAAGTTGTGCAAAATAAAGTGTTTTGTTCGCGCTTCACAAAATGTAACAAATAATGTAATAATGCGTTATTGAATTCCTAATATATTAGGAGATAACTTTGAGAAAAAAGACTCAAATATATTTATTTTATAAACAAATTTAAACACATACATATACTAATAAACGGTGAAGTAAATCGAAATAAGGCAAAAGCAAAATAAGTATGTGCGCGAAATGCAATCACTCTATAAGAGGGACAGGTATACGATGCGAGGGTGTGTGTAATAAAGTGTACCATTTAAGCCTTGCATGTGCAGGTGTTGATAAATATTGTTGTAAAATGTTTGAGGAAAAACCTATGGCACGATTTATGTGTGATGAATGTGTTACATATATTCAGAATGTAGACTTAGTGCTACAAGAAATCCAAATGAGTGTGAAGAAAAACAATACAATGAATATAAATATGAGTTTGAAGAGGTGATGAAGAAAAGCCAAAATGAAATAAAGGCTTTATTGGAAGCTGTGGAGGGTCGATATACTCAAAGAGTAGCAACTATGGAAAGATCACAAAAGCTTTTTGAAAAGCTTTGATAAAAAGCTTATATGAAATAAGAAGTGAAAAATAAAACTGAAATAATTGGTAAAGACAATGAAAAGGTATGTAACGAAATAAAGAAAATTAGTAGTAATAATAAGGAAAAAGGGCTGTCATATGCAGAAGTAATGAAAGATAATAAAAAAGGTGAAAACAAAAGCAAAGATACTACAGTGCCTGAATTAAAGAAACGTACTCCTATTATTGTTAAACCGAAAGTAAAACAATCGTGTGAAAAAACCAAGAAAGATCTAAACAATAAAATTAATCCTAAGGAACTAATGAGCTCAAGGCCTATTGAAAAAATAAAACACAATGTTTTTCTATTGTATTTTACATATATTCGTCGATATTTCGGTTTTATTCTAAAACCATCATCAGGACTAGGAAACACAAAACAGAAGAAAACAGAAAAAACAGGTACAATTGGTTATCAAAATATTTCTTGCATATAGGTAAATACATTTAACAGTAAACACAACTTACACATACGACTATGGTTGATCGACTTATCATATGTTCGAAAACAAAATAATAAGAGAGCTTAAACAAGTAAAATAAACAATTTAAAATACCGCAATTGTAAACAAAAATATGTACTAACAACAATGTAAAGTACAACTGACAATAAGAACGGAAATATTTGTATACATATGTACGTATGTATGTATATTCATTGCTTATTAGCTATTAGCGGGAACATTGTTGGGTGCTGCTGATTTCGATGAGCGTTGTTGTTGTTTGAGAACCAAATTCCTATAAACATGAGCCATACATCTGTATCATTTTTGAAATTCATTTTCTTGTCATTAGGGGTGTTCGTAATGTGTAACATTTCCAAAAAATATCTTTTATGGTAATTTTTGTTGTTGTTGTTGTAGCAATGCTCGCCCCACCCAATAGGCGCGACCGATTACAAATTGTCATCAATATCCTCTAACGGGAGTCCAAGGAAACTTGCCGTTTCAACAGGGGTGGACCATAAGGAAAGGGGTGTTAGAGGCGTTGGTTCCACATTACAATTAAAGAGATGGTTGGTGTCATGTGGGGACACATTGCAAGCAGGGCATACATTTTGTATGTCGGGGTTGATTCTGGATAGGTAAGAGTTTAACCTGTTACAGTATCCAGAACGAAGTTGAGCAAGAGTGACACGCGTTTCCCTGGGGAGTATGCGTTCCTCTTCTGCGAGTTCTGGATATTTTTCTTCAAGTACTGGATTCACCGGGCAATTCCCGACATAAAGGTCCGACGCCTGTCTATGGAGTTCACCAAGGACCTGCTTGTGTTTTTCCGCTTCATACGGCTGGGTTCTCAGGTGCCGTATTTCCTCAAAATGCTTACGGAGATGACTCCTTAGGCCCCTAGGCGGTGCTGGTTCGTCAATCAGATGTCTGTTGGGATGCCCAGGTTTCTGGGTATTCAACAGAAACTGTTTAGTCAGCATCTCATTTCTCTCCCTGATGGGGAGTATTCTCGCCTCATTATGCAGATGGTGTTCTGGGGACATAAGAAGACAGCCCGTGGCGATTCTGAGAGCAGTATTTTGGCAGGCCTGTAGTTTCTTCCAGTGGGTGGTTTTTGGGCTTGGCGACCATATGGGTGACGCGTAGCACGTAATCGGCTGGCTAATTGCTTTGTATGTGGTCAAGAGCGTTTCTTTATCTTTTCCCCAGGTACTGCCAGCAAGGGATTTGAGGATTTTATTACGGCTCTGAATTCTTGGAACAATTGCGGTTGCGTGCGCACCAAAATGTAGATCCTGATCAAACGTCACACCCAAGATTTTGGGGTGTAGGACAGTCGGTAGGAAACGATTGTGACTCCTTCCGGTGGTGAAGGTAGCTTAGATATGTAGAAATTAAACAAAAGCGGGGATAGGACACCACCCTGTGGCACCCCTTGTTTAATTCTCCTTTGTTTGTTTCGTTTCTGAATTGCACCGATGCCTGCCGACCACCCAGATAATTTGCGGTCCACCTTTTAAGACATGGGGGAAGGGTGGACCCTTCCAGGTCTTGCAGTAACGAGCCATGGTTGACCGTATCAAAAGCTTTTGATAGGTCTAACGCTACGAGTACTGTTCTATGGTGGGGATATTGATTCAAACCGCAATTTATCTGGGTGCTAATGACATTTAGCGCGGAAGTAGTGCTATGGAGTTTTCTGAAGCCATGCTGATGAGGGGCTAGCTGCAAATGTGCTTTGAAATAAGGGAGCAAAATGGCTTCAAGCGTCTTTGCCACTGGCGATAGGAGAGATATCGGACGATATGACTCACCTACGTTAGCTGGTTTCCCAGGCTTTAGTAGCGGGACCACCTTGGCCATTTTCCATTTCTCGGGTATGACAAAGGTGGAAAGAGACAGGTTGAAGACATGCGCTAAGTATTTGAAACCCTCTTTCCCTAGGTTTTTAAGCATCGGCATGGCTATGCCGTCTGGGCCCACTGCTTTGGATGGTTTAGCGCGACCAATGGCGTCCTCAACCTCTCTAGCGGTGATGGTAATTGGTGACGCGCTGAGTTTGTGTTTATGTGCGTGTCTATTGGCTCTCCGTCTATCTTTGTCGACCGTAGGATGCATTATATATTGTCGGCAGAAAGCGCTCGCGCATTTTTTCGCATCCGACAGCACCTTATCGCCAAAGGCGATGGAAACTTTGTCTTTGTGCTTAGTCGGATTCGATAGGGACTTTACGGTGGACCAAAGTTTACCTACACCGGTAGAGAGGTTACAACCTCTTAGGTGCTCTTCCCATTTCGCCCGCTTGTGTTCGTCCACAAGCAATCTGATGCTTTGGTTTATATCCCTTATTTGGGGGTCGCCTGGATCAAGCTGTCTTATAAGGTCGCGTTCCCTCGCTAAGCTCGCGGCCTCCGCCGGGAAGTGGGGCCGGATTTCGGGAATTCTCCCGGCGGGAATGAAATGTGCCTAGGCGGATTCAATGACCTTACGGAAGGCACGCTCCCCTTGGCGGGCATCAGTCGGGATAGGGAGGGCAGCAAAGCTGCTGTCTGTTGCAGATTTATATTCTTCCCACTTTCCTTTTTTGAAGTTTATGAAAGTGCGTTTTTCGGTGACGATGAAGTCGGCAGTACGCTCGAACGAAATAAGTATGGGCAGGTGGTCGGATGCCAATGTTACCATCGGCTGCCAGTTGACGCAGTTTACGAGTTCTGCGCTCACGATTGAGATATCTGGCGAGCTATGACAGCTTCCTACCATACGTGTGGGGGCGTCTCCGTTTATTGTGCAGAACGTCGTTTCGTCTATTTGATCCGCCAACATCTCACCCCTACTGTCCGCCCGCAAGTTTGAATGCCATAGGTCGTGATGGGCATTGAAATCGCCTAAGATAATGCGATTGTTGCCAGTGAGTAAGGCCTCGATATTAGGGCGGTATCCACTGGGGCAACAGGTGACAGGAGGGATGTAGATGTTGATGATTTCTAGATTTGCATCGCCTGACCGGACAGATAGGCCTTGACGTTCTAAGACATTGTCACTGCGGTCGATGCCAGGATCAAATATATGATATTGCAAAGAGTGGTGTATAATAAACGCGAGGCCGCCTCCATTTCCGCTCTCGCGGTCTTTCCTGTGGACATTATAACCAGAGCAGGTCTGCAATGCAGATCTTGCTGTGAGTTTAGTCTCTTGAAGCGCAGCAATGCGGATGTTGTGCCGCTTCATGAAATCGACTATCTCCGTAATCTTCCCAGTTAGTCCATTACAGTTGAACTGCAGAATTCTGAAGTGCATGAGGGGTGACGCCGCCACTCTAGGGGTAAGTGAGGGGTGACTACGCCTAGGTTGTGGAAGGTAATTTTTCTCTTTGTCCAGTATAACGACATTTTCAAAATCTGGACAGTGCCCTGTATGCTTACAATGGGCTGTTAAGGCCGTCTTATTTTCAAAATTACTGTTTC
This sequence comes from Eurosta solidaginis, assembly GCF_040869045.1. NCBI lineage: Eukaryota > Metazoa > Arthropoda > Insecta > Diptera > Tephritidae > Eurosta > Eurosta solidaginis. The sequence continues at coordinate 108,630,774 of NC_090320.1, read as the reverse complement.
TAAGTTTAATATTTGATTTATGAGCGGAAATCCTTGTCTTTAATTTTAATTTAGTTGTCCCTACATATACCTTCTCGCATACGTTGGATCCGTCGCCGTTGCATGGTATTCGGTAAACCACGTCAGATTTCTCGTACTTTAAGATTCTATCTTTCGTATTGCTATAAATCTGCCTCAATGTATTATGATATGTAAAAGCTATTTGGTACTTCTCATTGTCATATAAATTCGAGCTCTTAATCCTCTCCGCTATTCCCTGTACATATGTGATTGTTTTGTATATTTTACCATTTGATGGTTTTGTCTTCTCTTTATTAGGATCTCTGGCATAGAAATCCCGGACCAGTTTATTAATTAATTTATGAGGGAACTCATTCTGGCCTAAAGTTTTTTGAATAATCTTAATGTTTTTTCTGTGATATATTTTATCGCTTATTGTTAGGACTCTATCTATAAAGTTTTTAGCCGTGTTTATTATTGTTTTTCTTTGATGTTTCGAGTTGCCGCTGCCGATAGAAAATGAGAGATTTCCATTATTCCAATATATCGCGGATGGTGAGGATCTCATACAAACTATTAAAACAAAGGAAGAACAAGAAGAAGCGAGAACTAAATTCTCACAGCTAATAAAACATCACACAACAACAAATAAACCAAGTGCAATAGATCGTGCAATATCGGATACAGTGAAGCGGACGCGGAATTTTCTTAGCAAAAATAGTAATATTCGTATTTTAACATCGGACAAGGGAAACCAAACAGTAGCAATGTATATGTGTGATTATGAAAATAAAATGAAAGATATATTAAATGACTTGACAATGTATAGAATACAAAGACAGGACCCCACATCGAGGCTACAAAGCAAAAATAATAGCTTAGTTGATAAGCTTTTCAAATTGGACCTGATTTCAAAGGCCGAAAGAAATAAGTTAACCACGACCACGAAACTATCCCCACGAATTTATGGACTTCCGAAAACACACAAAGAAGGAACACCACTTCGGCCGATTTGCTCTGGGATTGGATCACTATCACACGGCCTATGTAAATACATTGCCGACATATTAAAAAACGTCATGACGAACTCCATATATAATATTTAAAATTCGCTAGAGTTCAAAGAAAAGATAAATAACTCATATATTTATGACGATGAAAAACTTATATCTTTTGACGTAATTTCCCTATTCCCTAGTATACCCACACAGCTAGCACTTGACATTATAATAAGAAAATGGACGATAATAGAAAAACATACGAAAATGCCAAAGAAACTATTTATGGAAGTATTAAAATTCTGTATAGAAGAAAACAGATATTTTAAGTTTAAAGAGCCAATATACCCACACAACTAAAAGGATTACCGATGGGATCGCCGACTTCACCAGTAATTGCAGATATCGTAATGGAGGAATTATTGGAAAATACAACTGCAAAATTGACTAGAACACCAAGATACATTACCAAATATGTGGACGATCTATTCGCTATTATAAATGAAAATGACGTAAAAAGTACACTTGATGCATTAAATTCATTTGACAAAAATATAAAATTCACAACAGAACTCGAAGACGACGGAAAATTACCTTATCTCGACACAATTATTATTCGACGAGGAAACCAATTAAAGCTCAAGTGGTATAAGAAATCAACATCTACCGGACGAATCATCAATTTTTATTCAAAACATCCAAAAAAGATGATAATGAATACAGCAATGGGCTGTATACAACGTATGTTACAAATATCAGACGACACTTACCACAAGGAAATAAAAGAAGAAATTAAATTAATATTAAAAAGGAATGAATTTCCTGACAATGTTATCAAAACCTTAATAAAAAGAAGTTTATCACAGACGAGTCAACGTGAATCCGAAAAAACAAAAATATTCAAATCGCTAGCATATGTACCAAAATTGTCAGAGCGTCTAGCAAAATCCGATGTATGGTGTATACTACTGTTCGGACAAATCAAACGAATTAAATCCAGATTACTGGTGTGCTGATTCAGGTGCAACAAGTCACATGACTTTTCGTCGTGAGTGGTTCTCAGCGCTAAGAGAACAGTGGGAGCAGCGTCGTCTTGAAAACGTGATGTATGCTCCAGAACTTGGTAAAAATTTATTTTCGACAATAGTTATGACAGATAAAGGTTTTCAAGTTTTATTTGAAAGTGGTGGTTGCAAAATACTTGATCAACAGCGTAAAATCGTTGCACTAGGTAAACGTGATAAAATGAAACAAATACGCATGGAATTTCGTGTACGTACAAATGAAGTTGCAAATGTCGCAGCTGTTTCGCTTGAGCAGTGGCATTGTCGATTGGGCCCCGTCATCATCAATTCAATAAGAAAAATGGTTAAAGATGATCTCATTACAGGTGTCGACTTGTCCAACAGTGAAAGATTTTTTTGTGAGGATGGTCAATACGGAAAAATGACGAGATCAACTCATAAGGAATCGATCAAGCGACCATCAGTTGCTGGAGAATACATGCATACAGATTTATGTGGTCCCATGGAAGAAATTGGAATTGGTGGCGCTTGTTACTTCTTGTTGATTAAATACGAAGCAACAACGTTTCGTTTCACATATCTTATAAAGTCGAAAAATGAAGTACATGGAAGCTTGAGCTCTTTCATTCCAATGGTACAGAAGGCTTTTGGTTTTCAAATTAAATTTTTTCGTTGCGACAACGGAATTTGTCAACAAAGAAATCAAGAAATTGTTAAGAAATGAATGTATTCAAATCGAATATATTGCACCGTATACTCCAGAGCAAAATGGGAGAATTGAACGTGATAATCAAACATGTGCAAGAACTATGCTTATTGCTAGTGGTTTACCAAAATAGCTATGGTCTGAAGCTGTTCGTACAGCAACATATTTATTGAACCGCACAACAAATAGCAAGTATCCAGGGAGTACACCTTATGAAAAATGGTTTGGTCGAAAACCATTTTTGGATCACATCAAAATATTTGGAACAGAATGTTTTGTTCAAAGTTCCAAAACAAGCGGGTCGACAAAAGTGGGATCCAAAAGCGAAGAAAGTATTTTTGATTGGATTTGAGCCCCCAACCAAAAACTTTCGACTGTTTGATCCGAACAACAGAAGGATATTTCTCAGCTGTAATGTCCGTTTTAATAAGCAAGTATCAAAAAATGTCCGTTTTAATGAGCAAGTATCAAAAAAATTTGTACTTCGGGATGACATTGATACTGATGACGAAGAAGTGTCTGAAAATGCTTCAGGTGAAATCGTCGTTGAATCAGTTGATAATAATGATGTTTTTCTTGACGGTCAAGGAGAATCAACTGCGGAAACTCATGAACGGGTTCGACCCCAGAGAAGTAATCAACGCTACGATCTGCGAGAAAGTGTAAAGAGTCCAGATCGATTAATTGAAAGTGGATTTTCAGCAACAATTGTTGAACCAAAAACATTTGAAGAGGCAATGAACTCACCCGATGCACAACAATGGAAGAGTGCAATGGATGAAGAGTTTAATTCATTGATCAAGAATCACACATGGGATTTGATAGAGCCACTTGATGATCAGAAAATTATTGATAATCGTTGGGTGTTTAAAATCAAAGAAAATACTGATAGCTCAATTGAGAGATATAAAGCGCGTCTTGTGATTCGTGGGTTCACTCAGCAATACGGTGTCGATTGCGAAGAGACTTTTAGTCCTGTCGTGCAATTCTGGCTCTAGCGGCAATGAATAAAATGCGGCTAAGGCAGTCCGACATTAAAACTGCATTTTTGTACGGTGAGCTGAAAGAAAACGTTTTTATGAAGCAGCCAGTCGGCTATAATGACAAAAATGGACGCGTATGCAAGCTGATCAAAAGTGTATATGGTCTGAAACAGGCATCACGATGTTGGAATGAAAAATTTACGTAATTTCTTTGCAAATTTGATTTCACACAAAGTGATTCAGACTCATGCGTTTTCATTCGGCGAAAGGATAAGACAATAACGATCATCGCGATTTATGCAGATGAGGGTTGATGGTAACAAATAACATTACTGAAATTGATTCGATAGTTTCACACCTGCAAGACAATTTTGAAGTAAAAGTTATCGAGGCAAAGCGATTTTTGGGTCTCGAAATTGATCAACGTCAGGATGGTTCAATACGCATACATCAGCAGGCTTGTGCTAAAAAGATATTGAATTGGTTTGGTATGATTGAAAGCAAAACTGTATCAACTCTAATGGATAACAATCAGAACCTTGGCGATTTCGCAAGAGATGAGCATGATGCTGTATATCCATATCGTGAAGATGTCGGTAGCTTAATTTACCTGGCTATTGGGACACGACCAGACATAAGCTACGCAATTGGTGTGGTAAGTCGATATTTGGAACAGCCTAGCTCAGCACACGTAACTGCGGCGAAACGCATATTCAAGTACATTAAGGGCACGATCGATATGGGTATTGTTTATAAAAATGACTGTGTTCTTGATTTGGTCGGCTACAGTGATGCCGATTATGCTGGCGATAGCGAAACAAGACGATCGACGAGTGGGTACGTTTTTCATATTGGGTCCGGTGTCGTAAGCTGGGCATCAGTAAGGCAAAAATCGGTCTCAACATCAACAACGGAATCTGAATATGTGGCGGCTTGTCAGGCAATCAAGGAACTAATCCTGCTTAAACGTTTTTTTAATTAGTTTGTTGTATGAAGCAAAACTAAAAACAACACTATATATGGACAATCAAAGCGCAATTCGTTTAATAAAGAATCCCGTCTTTCATAAAAGAACCAAGCAAATCGATGTCCAGTACCAATTTATCCGAGAAAAACTTCAAGATGGTCAATTCAATTTAGAATATATAAATACTTGTGAGCAGATCGCGGATATATTTACGAAAGCATTTAATAGGAATCGTCATAAATACTTGTGCAATTTGATGGAGATGACATCATAAGAGAACGTCCTCGATTTTGTTTACAACAATGAGTGGGAGTATTGGAATTATCCATTGTCGAAACAAAGATGGCAACCCTTTTTTCTGTATTCTATTTTACTATTTTTACCTTCGTTAACTACAGTTGAAATGTGACGTTTAAGGAAGAAGGAACTTCAATAAAATTTTCTTTCCATAAAAGCGAATTGTGAACTGCTAATTAAACGTGTTTTCTTTTGTGCGCTTATCCTTTTTTTCACTTAATTGCCCAATAACCCATCACTATAATCTACATAGCATTGATAGAAGCAATGCCGAGCACCAGCCTTTACCCCAATCACGCCTCCTTTTTTCGGCACACGCACTCGGATTCATCAACTCCTGCCCCCCATATCATGTGCTCCGTATGCCAGGTAAGAATAGTTATTGCGACATCGGTCTTATGCAGTTTGTCACGCGTACACCACAATCACTGATGAAATCCTACTAAAATTCAACTCTGTTCACAGGAAGCCTGAAACCCTACATAGGCTGTCTTTGAAATTGATTTGTTATTCAGATTTCGTTCGTGTAAGTCGTGATGCGGGAGACGCCGATATAAAAAAAACACGAAGCATACTCTTAATTACAATTCGACTAAATTCTAACTAAAACTAATGTGTAAATTTATAATCTTACCTTTATTTAAAAAACCGTACGCCTAACTAATAATTAAAAAGCCATCCTATATTTCATTATTATTTGGACTATAAAACAATATACGGTAAGTGTGTTTTGTCAAGCCGAGAAATTATAAACTTAACAATTTCAAAAGTAGGGACGGGACTATCTTCTACGAGATCGCGATTAAACGTGAAAAGTGAATTAAAGGTGACATTTTTAAAAAATTTTAAATTGGAGAACCTAATTGTGTTAATATACATATATATACGTCTATACATACGTGCACGTGTACGCTTTGGCATGTTTGTGCATATTCGCGGACAACATAACCACACATATATATACATATATGTACATACATGCATACCGGTGCTAATGTGTGGGTAGCTTGCCGATTTTGAATAACCTCAATTGTACATGGCCCTTTAATCCGGAATAGGAACCGCATCTAAATACAGTCCACAAGATTTATCAGTTTGGTAAAACACAACTCAGCTTCGAGTGCCACATATTTTTCTTGTTTTTTTTTTTTATAATTTCACCGGTAACAACAGTTAACTTCTGCATTATCCGGCGCCCACGGCAAAGGGATTCAGATACAGCGCGTAACAGACAATGCGTGCTTACAGGAGTCCCTGTCTTCGTAGACCTACCTCCGGTGTAAAACACAGATCAATGTTCGTTGATCTTCGGCCCAACAAGTTGGTACCACTCGTTGAGCTTGGGTGTTCAAGTCAACCAGCCTTGGTTTGGCCGAGGAGGACTATCCATCCTCCCCTTCCATTTTCGAGTAATGGCACCCGGTTGCACGGCAACTCCACCGCTAGTTCCGTGCTTGCCTCGGAATCCCTCTTTCATTGATTTTGATATCTCGATATCTGATTAACATGTTAATCAGATTGAGATATTGTGTTTTGTCGCAATTTAGGAATGTGACCAACCTTTCCTGTCCTGCAGTGGGACAACAATGTAAAACATTGTTGACGACGGAGCTGGTTTTGCTTAGATATTGCTTAAAGGCCGCACTACGTTGACAAACAGAGTGAGCTTGGCACCAATTATGCTCCGTCTTAAACTCCATCACAATTAAAATCAAGGGATGTGACCAACCTTTTCCGCGCACAGACCTGTGAGTGCCGAGTGCCCGTCTCAGCAATGTCTCTCGACATCGCTTAAGACCACACTACGTTGACTTGCCATTGCACGCCATATTGTGCTACTATTGGCTTCCATTTTTGCTACTAATTTCGCTCCAATTTTCACTCAATTACGCAACAATTATGCTCCATTTTGCCTCCAATTACACTCCTACCACAATTAAAGGGATGTGTCCAACCTTTTCCGCTCACAGACCTGTAAGTGACCGAGTACCTGCCCCAGCAACATCTTTGCATTGCAGTCCGCCACACTGCAGTGATTTGACAGCGTCAAATCTTGCCACATTTTTGGATGTGGCCATCCATTCCGCGAACGCCTCCTATTCGCTTACGCAGTCTAAAGCAGCCTCAAACATCTCAAAAGACGAGATGAGCACCGGCCCACTCGTACAATTATCGATTGTTTTTCGGCTGACGATAGACATGCGTTTCTTCACCATCTTTCGTCACCGTTTTACAGCATATATAACCGGCATCTCCGGTTGCCACAATTAAGGGATGTGACCAACCTTTCATCTGCCCCTCAGGGTCAGTTTCTCAATGAAATTAGGATTGCTGTGGCAAGCATGAGACCGAATTCCCTTGGGTCTTGGGTCCCCAAGGGAAAACAAGTCTACTCAGAGCGTGTGTCATAAGTGAACTCTATTTGAAACCACAGCCACCGCGATGCTCCCACAAGGGGGCCATCCCAGGACAGGAGGTGAGACCTGAGTACAAAGCATCGTTCGATGCAGTGCACCAGATCACACTGGCTTCTCCTGCTCCCGCGGTAGCAGTTTTTATAAAGACCTTGCCTAGGGTCCCACAGGGTGATACCCGCGTCCACCCTGCTACCTTTCGAGTAAAACACCTTACTCATGGATTGGGTACCCATGATATTATGGTCGCCTTTTACGACCGGTATACCTACCGTGGGCATATTCTAACCCCTAACCCACAGGGGGAACAGCGCGTAACAAGGGGAACATAACCTCACTTTTTTTTTTAAATCACCGCGATTTTGCATAAATTTTTTTGGTAATTTTTCCCTTTATTATTTCTAGCCGTCAAAAAAAATCGGACATTTTACGCGGCCTACGTGTGATGCTTAGCCGAGATAACAACTGCGGCAGAAGCCCTGAAAACAGCGGAAAAATCGTTCCATCCGATCAGACACCCATTGAACACAGTATCCGCCTGCCGCCATGCAATAGTGAATTCCTCAAGGGCAACTACTTATCGTGGCCAACCTTTCGTGACATGTTCACGGTCATCTATATCCAAAACAACCGCCTCAGCCCAGTGGAGAAACTATTCCATTTAAATCAAAAAACCTAGGGCGAGCCAAAGGATAGAGTAAAAAATAGCCCCCTTACAAACGAAGGTTTCGAAACTACATGGAAGAACTTATGTGAGCGATACGAAAATAAATTATCTTAGTCAACTCACAACCACAAATCCTAATTAATTTAAAGAAGGCAGAGAATTAATGTGGTACCTCTATTAAAAAATTACAGCGGGAAATCAACAACAGCATTTCTGCTCTCAAGGGTCACAAAATTGACATTACCTGTGTTCGGCAAAATTGCATGAAAAAAAATTAGCTCTATGGGAACAAAGCATGGACCACAAAATGGGCATATCTAAGTGTGAATATATGGACAAGTTCTTATTAAATCGGTTTCAGACACTAGAAACAGTGTCACTGGCAATAACGCCCAAAAGCGAGAAAAGCCACAAAATACACGGCATACATCCGAAACCCCTACAAAAAGACTTGGTGTATACATATAGGCATCCTGCATGCTGAAACATTTCAGCAAACTCCAACGCGCAATCCATTCAAAGATGTGGATATTATCCCAACAACTTCGACACAGGCGCGAAAAAGAGAGGAATCGAGGCAACAAAATTCTTCTGCGAACCAGAATGTAAAATCCTGTCATGCCAATTCCAGCACAGGCGTGGTATTAGGAACTGCTCGCGTACACATTCACCATATTGCTACCGACTTCTCCGCGCAGGCATCAGTTGATTCAGGGTCTGAATATTCCTTCAAGACAAAAAGACTGAAACGCAGAATCCATTTGCCGGCGAGAAAAATGCATGCTCAATTTTCAGGCATCATCAATGCAGTATCTTCTCAAGTTAAAGAAGCATCCAACATTGAACTACGATCACCAGTGGATCCATGCTTTAGCTTGACAACACCATGACTATGCAGGCATTCATTCACAGGCTTGGTTTTTGGCAGACAAGAGGTTATACGTCAACGAAGATGTAGACCTCATACTTGGTGGAGATATATATCCCCAAATCATACTAAGCGGCCTGAAAAAGAATGTACCTAATACACTTCTGGTACAAGAAACAGTGCTCGATTGGAACGAACGAGCGTCGTGTCATTCAGCAGCGAGGTTTGACAACTAACTAAGGGCATTCTGGGGGTTAAAACATCTGCCAAACACCAAAAGCATTAATGCAGATGACGCATATTGCGAAAAAATGTACAGAGAAACAACCAAAAGAAATGAAGATGGGAGGTACATAGTACCGCTTCCATTCAGACAGGGATACTCAGAAGAATTGAGTTTAAGAGAATTCCTTAGCGCGCATGCTCGCAATATTTTCGAAGCGAGTCTGTTAATAAGAAATCCGGATTTAGGGAAAGGATATATGAGGGTACTCTCTGAATATGAAACGCTGGACATATGCATAAATCAGAAGTATAGTTGCGGCAGATGACACCAACAATTATTTTCTGCCACACCACGCCGTTGTCAAGGCAGAAAGCATAACAACAAAAGTTCGAGTCGTTTTCAATGCCTCAAGCCCGACGGCTACATCAACAGTGTCTGCATCAAAACAAATTTAAAAAAACGCAATGCTTCCAGCCACAAATCAATCTCCCAAACTCCAGAGTCAAATGACCAGTATTCAAAAATATTTTATGCAACAATTCACCTGCTTCAGAACGCACCTCATCACTGCACAGTGTTTCGTGTGGAACAAGCTAGCTGGACAAAATTATTTTATGAGATTTTTCGTTTCATATGCAGTCATTTATTACAACCACGTCATTTTTTTCAGGCATATGTTCTTTTTTTATTTTTTTTCCAAAATTTTACTTTATATGCATACATTTGCTTATTTCATATACAGTAACTAATGTGAATAAGTGAAATAGATCCAAAAAAATTTAAAGGACTTAAGAATATTACTTTATTGTACTTAAATTGAATGGACTACAAATCTCAATACTCTAAAAAATTCCAAAAAAAAAAAAATTTTAATTTTTTATGAAAATTCGTCGAATTTTTCAAACATTTTTTAAATATAATTTAGTTTTTGTTATAGATCGTGACAAATTTTCTTATGGGAAATTAGTTAAAATAAATTTGCGAAAGCGAAGACTGTAAGAATTGTTCAAAAAGGGGCGTCTACTTATTTATGTGACTGTACATATGTAAATACATATTTTGTATTTATTTGAGTATTTATCCTGGCACTACAATTTTTACAAAATTATTTTATAGTACCAGTCAGGAATGTAAAAGTGAACTACAATAATAATAACAAAAATGTAAATAATTAAATTAATTATGTGAAAATAGTTTATTACAAAAACTTAAAAGTAAAGTATAATACAAAGTAGAAAAGACATAAAACCTGATCCAACAAAAAGTTATAGGGTAGGTTATCTTTTATAATTATGTTATTATTCGCTATAATCACTTTCATTCGATGAGTAACTTGTGGAATAGTCATGAGCATCAGCAACACTACTGTGAAAGCTTGAAACAACGGGTATTTATTGACTCCTCAACATTATCGAGGGACAGTAAATTTAAGACTTCTGAAGTCAGACTTTAAAATTTTTTCTTAGGTATCTCCCTAAAACTGTTAACTAAAGGATCCGATGTTATAAGCAACATATTCATAAGATCTCTATTCGTGGCTTCACGCGACTGCTTTTGTGTGTTATCATCCCTGAATCGTCTCAAATCTTTGTTACGGGATTCCTGTGCTTCCTCAGAAAGTTGACCAATAGGTAAAATTGCTGATTTTATAATATCAGTACTATGCACTAAGATTTTATGAACTGTAACAGGCATATTAAACCATGGATAGAGATCTATGTATAGTTTTTTAGTCTCGACCGCAAATTTTTCAAATCTTTGGATATTGTACCCAGATGCTAATGCGCGAAGGAGAGTGTCGAATCTTTTGATGAGCGTTACATCCAATCCCGTAATCTCAGCACTAGCCTCAGAATTTTCGAAAAACCTACGAGCAGTGTTGCCGTCATTGGTATTGCCGAAACCTGGTTTTGGTTTATCTAATATCAATCCAAGTACACTTTTAAATTTATTCTGGATTTCGTTGGAATGTAGCTTTACACTCTCTTTATCTGCCTCATTCCTAAGCTGCCACTTTTTTACTTCGAGGCGATAACTTATATGAAGCAAGCATTCAAAACATCTTATCCATGCATGGAGAGTAGACAAACCAAAATCAAGATTATCTCGGTTAGGCGTAAAGTCCCGTAACTCATTATTCATATCTTTTGGAGTGGCACCACAAATATAACACTTTTGTTCGGAAGAAGTTTCAGTCAAAGCATTGCAAACTTTTCCGTCAATCATTGTTAGAAGCATATTGTGATTTACGGAAACTTCGTATTCTTCGAGCATGTACTTTGTTGGCAACAACGCATTTATCTCCTCTAAAACTTTGTTCGTTTCAAAAACAATAAAATCTTTTGTTTCTTTAGAAAAAATAAATTTAATTGGACGACAATACATGGTAGAAGAAGGTCGCAGATTCTGCCAAACAATGTTACCTTTTTCATCCTGTAATTGAAGAGGAACGAAGGAAAATATAAACAAAAATTCATCAGTGTCAGAACTTCATGTAAACTTTTGCTTATATGTGCTATGGCCAGAGCTTCCATCGCAACCCCACTTGCTGATTAAAGTATACGTCAAGTTTGTAGGTAATAAACTAACAAAAACTAAACGCTCAACAGTTTTATCTAATACGGATTGGACTTTAATTCCCGCACGTGTTTCACCCACATCAATTTCATTTGAATAGCATTCTGCCTTAGCTTTTCTTAGACTATAAAATGATGGATAAACCTTATGGCCTGCCTTGATGCTCCACTTCCGAGTCGTTTTGTACCCATGAGTCGTCGACTTGCTATCTACGTAGTATGCTAAAGCTTCTACATTGCTCAAGCATCTTGCATCTGGCTCACATGTCATCTTTTTGCCGGATATTTGAGTGGTTTCCTGTGATTTTTTTATAATGTTAGCAACATTTCGGTTGCCGGACATACGAGTTGATACTTCTGCCGCATAAAGTAACTCACCAGGACTTCTAGATTGCAAGAGGTCATCCACTCGACGCCGTTTGGTTTTTTCACTGCAGCTAACAAAGTCCTTCATTCGCCTTCCGGGGTCGGGGTTACCTGAAGAAGTGGTTGGTTGGTCTGATGGCAACTTTGAATCCACCGTTATTGTAAATGTGAAGTCTGGACCCGAAAGCCACTCCGATTTTTCATTCAAAAATCGCTCCTTATGTCTTCCAGAAGTGTTCCAATTTTGATCCAGCTTCGACGAATATGCCGATATTTGTAAGCTTAAACTTTTTATCGAATACTCAGCTGCTTCGCTTAAATCGTACTTAAGTACAACAAAACTCAATAATTCTCTATATCTGGTTTCCTTCGAATGTTGAACCCAAATGTCAAAAAACTTCGTTCTTGGTACGGTTATAACTAAACTGTTTTGTGTTTTTGATTTTCCGACAGGGTGAATAGTTGATGATTGTTGTGCTGCCATCTTAAGTGTCGTTGATCGTTCTAATTTGTTATCAGTTGCGCAGTATTTATATTACATTCAGGTATTGGCGTAGATGCTACCAAATGGGGTTGTTTTGTGTAGCGTTCCTGTGTGGTTATACCTGCATTAGGATTTCTTTGTATGTACCTGTTTTTATGCCTTGGTGACTGGTGCGGTAGGTTGTGGCAGGTTAAAGTCAGTTATCTTCGCCTTTTTGCTTTTGGTCTGCTCTTTTTGACCTTGCGCGTTTATTTTTATGTGTTTTATGGCTACGTGTTTGTTCCCTGTACCTGGGGATTGGTTTTGCCGTTTGTAGATCAGCTTTAAAGTTTCAAATATCTCGTCGGAGCTGGTACGTACATCCTATTTTATATGTAGAGATAACTAAATCTACAAAAAAAAATTAAAAATAGATGTGCAAAGAATTCGCAATGGTTTTTTCTTTGGACTATTAGAGAATACTTGCGACTATAACATATGTAAAATTTAGCCCGGATGTTGGTGGATGTATGTAACTTTTTTGTCCCTAAAGTTAAAAATATAGAGAAAAAATTGTAATATTCGTATTTTAACATCGGACAAGGGAAACCAAACAGTAGCAATGTATATGTGTGATTATGAAAATAAAATGAAAGATATATTAAATGACTTGACAATGTATAGAATACAAAGACAGGACCCCACATCGAGGATACAAAGCAAAAACAATAGCTTAGTTGATAAGCTTTTCAAATTGGACCTGATTTCAAAGGCCGAAAGAAATAAGTTAACCACGACCACGGCGCTATCTCCACGAATTTATGGACTTCCGAAAACACACAAAGAAGGAACACCACTTCGGCCGATTTGCTCTGGGATTGGATCACCATCACACGGCCTATGTAAATACATTGCCGACATATTAAAAAACGTCATGACGAACTCCATATATAATATTAAAAATTCGCTAGAGTTCAAAGAAAAGATAAATAACTCATATATTTATGACGATGAAAAACTTATATCTTTTGACGTAATTTCCCTATTCCCTAGTATACCCACACAGCTAGCACTTGACATTATAATAAGAAAATGGACGATAATAGAAAAACATACGAAAATGCCAAAGAAACTATTTATGGAAGTATTAAAATTCTGTATAGAAGAAAACAGATATTTTAAGTTTAAAGAGCCAATATACCCACACAACTAAAAGGATTACCGATGGGATCGCCGACTTCACCAGTAATTGCAGATATCGTAATGGAGGAATTATTGGAAAATACAACTGCAAAATTGACTAGAACACCAAGATACATTACCAAATATGTGGACGATCTATTCGCTATTATAAATGAAAATGACGTAAAAAGTACACTTGATGCATTAAATTCATTTGACAAAAATATAAAATTCACAACAGAACTCGAAGACGACGGAAAATTACCTTATCTCGACACAATTATTATTCGACGAGGAAACCAATTAAAGCTCAAGTGGTATAAGAAATCAACATCTACCGGACGAATCATCAATTTTTATTCAAAACATCCAAAAAAGATGATAATGAATACAGCAATGGGCTGTATACAACGTATGTTACAAATATCAGACGACACTTACCACAAGGAAATAAAAGAAGAAATTAAATTAATATTAAAAAGGAATGAATTTCCTGACAATGTTATCAAAACCTTAATAAAAAGAAGTTTATCACAGACGAGTCAACGTGAATCCGAAAAAACATAAATATTCAAATCGCTTGCATATGTACCAAAATTGTCAGAGCGTCTAGCAAAATCCGATTGATATAATAGAGAAAAGGTGAAGATAGCTCACAAACCAATAAACACATTGAAAAATATTTTTAACAAAACTAAATCCGAAATTCCTAAAACAGAAAAAAGTAATATTGTCTATAAAATACCTTGTAATGGAAACAAAACAGAATCATGCAATAACATATATGTGGGAACAACGAAAGCAAAATTAAAATCTCGACTAGCGCAACATAAATCCGATTTTAAATATTGTCATGAAACTATTAACCAAAAAACAGCATTAATGACACACTGTGCAACGAAGAACCATTTTCCAGACTTTGATTAAACGACTATACTCCAACAAGAAACCAATTATAACAAAAGATTTACACTGGAAATGCTGCATATAATTAACACACCGACCAGCATAAGAATGAACTACAAGACGGACATCGATAATGGCGCGAGCTTCTACAGACATTTGATAACAAACAGACGGACAGTACAAAACTCCGCGTTAAGCAGTGAAGACGCGTAAAATAATGTATGTAAATAATGTTGTTTATGAATGTTTGTTTTGATGTCAATTGTTATTTTTATTTTGTTTATTTTTACTTTATATTGTTATAGTTAATCCTGAAGACGGTTACAGTAGGTAACCGAAATATATTGAAGAAAAATACTCAACAATTTTTGAAACATTTTATTTACAAAATTGGACCTCAAGCCGGCCAGGAAAATGTTTATTTAAAAAACAACAACGCTCATCGAAATCAGCAGCACCCAACAATGTTCCCGCTAATAGCTAATAAGCAATGAATATACATACATACGTACATATGTATACAAATATTTCTGTTCTTATTGTCAGTTGTTCCTTACATTGTTGTTAGTACATATTTTTGTTTACAAATGCGGTATTTTAAATTGTTTATTTTACTTGTTTAAGCTCTCTTATTATTTTGTTTTCGATCATATGATCAGTCGATCAAACATAGTCGTATGTGTAAGTTGTGTTTAGTGTTAAATTTATATACCTATATACAAGAAATATTTTGATAACCAATTGTACCTGTTTTTTCTGTTTTCTTCTGTTTTGTGTTTCCTAGTCCTGATGGTGGTTTTAGAATAAAACCGAAATATCGACGAATATATGTAAAATACAATAGAAAAACATTGTGTTTTATTTTTTCAATAGGCCTTGAGCTCATTAAAGACTTCAAAAATATTTACGTATAAGGCTAATAAAATTCATCAAAAATGCTAAGGAACTAAAGATAACAGATATTAAAGCTGGAAATAATGGTATTATGGTGATCGATAGTGTTGATGAAAATGAAAGAGGCAAAATAAAAGAAATAATGGACAAAGAAATTAGCAATGAATATGAGATAAAGACACCTCGTGAATATAAACCAAGACTATTTATAACAGGTATGCAATTTGAAAAGAATGGTGATGAATTAACTGAATGTCTACGAAAACAGAATAAATGCTTTGAACAGGGTGAAGTAAAAATTATTAAGCAATATAATGTTAAAGTTAGTCACAAAAATTATTATAATGCAATAGTTGAGGTGGATGTGGAAATATTTACTGCAGCGTTCAAATTAGATAAACTGAATATAGGATGGGAAAGGTGCAAAGTATACGATTGTGTTGATATTACAATGTGTTTTAAATGTAAAGGATACAACCATAAAGCTAGTGAATGCAAAAATGAAGATGTTTGTAGCAAATGTTTGGGTAAACATAAACCCATGGAGTGCAAGGAACAACCTAAAAACATGTGCATAAATTGTATTAGGGCTAATGAGAAATTAAATCTAGGGCTTGATACCAATCACCCTTGCAATAGCAGACATTGCCCTGTCTACTTAAAACACTTAAATGTAAAAAAACAAAGGCTAGGATACTAGCAACTAACAATCAGGCCACTGGCTCACCTGGACCATAATGTTATGCAACGTAGAGTATCAAAGTACCAAAAAAGATCCACAAAGGACATCAACAATGACTTTAAATGCATCTATTTAAACATATATAGCCTAGTAGCTAACAAATCAGAGTTGGAAGTGTTGGCGGAAGTTCATAGACCAGGCATCATACTGTGCTCTGAAACATGTACAAGCAAAGATATTCTAGGCAATGAATTAAAAATAGCAACCTTTAAAATGATAAGATGTGATTCCCATAGCAGGCACACAGGAGCTGTGTTAGTTTATGTACATAGTACAATTGATGTTAAAGTAACCTATAATGATAACATAAATGAAAACGTATGGTGCATTGTAATAAAACTGAAGAAGGTTGATAAGAAGTGGCAGATTGGAGTTCTGTACCACTCGCCGAGCACTAGTGATGCAGCTTTTGTTGAATACCTAAATGAAATTCTAATTGATAAATATGAAAAAAGTAACCATAATATAGCAGTCGGTGATTTTAATATTAACATGAACTGCATTTCAACATATAGTACTAAATTAAATGAGATATTTGCTGTGATGGGGATGAGCCAAAAAAAGAATTTAATACGCGAATCACAGATACAAGTGAATCGAAAATTGATTTATTATTTTCAAACTCGGATGAAATTCTCTGTAATAATTTGCAGGAATACAAAATATCTGATCATGAAACTATAAAATTTAATATTAAAACGTCCAAAATATACAAGATGAGACTGACAAAGAAAATCATAGCATGGGACAAATATAATAGTGATATTTTAATAAGCATCCTTAGATCATTTAACTTCAACCTTACTATAAACTTATCAATTGATGTAAAGTTTAACCTACGAGAAATAAGTGCATATCAAGTTAATGAATAAATGGTATGACAGAAAATTGGCACAAATGAATAAATATAAATACAATATGTTCACGCGTGCGTTACAAACTGGAGAGTGGGATGAATATAAAAATATAAATAGGTCATACAAAAAATTTGTCAAATTAAAAAAAAATAAAGTATATGGAGAATAAAATCATTTTGAATGAATATAATGCTAAAGAAATGTGGAAATATCTCAAACAAACGGTTAACCAAACTAAAGATAACGAAGGGATAAAAAAGGTGATACTGGATGGCATACTGGTTGAAAACGAAACCGATCTGGCGAATGGTCTGAATAGATTTTTTGTAAACAGTGTGATTGAAATTAATAATAACATCGAAACCTGTCAAGTAGCACTAGAGGATACACAAGTCCATTCAAAATTAAAGTTTGCTGAAATTACCACCGATGATGTTATTAATATCCTAACAGACTTTAAATATAAAATAGGTGGAAGAAAACTGCTATCCGAAGGTGTACTAAAAGATTGTATATCGTATACCGGATATTTCTATGCTCAAATAATCAATAACAGCTTAGAAGATGGTGTGGTATCTGAAATGTGGAAAACGTCAACAATAGTGACAGTGAGTGATGCGCCTATCACAAATCCAAAGCTCACAATATATTATCACAATGCCGGTGGTCTGCGTACAAAATCAAATGAGCTATTTGAATCGGCAACGACCCAAGACTTTGATGTCATCATACTCGTGGAAACTTGGCTAACTGCAGATTTTTTATCATCAGAGCTTTTTGATCGTTTTTATAATGTCTATCGAAGGGACAGAGTACTGCAACCGGGGGTAACAAGAGGGGCGGTATTTTGGTGGCTGTAGCATCTTCTCTGGCAAGTCGTGAAGTGTAACTACACGTTAACGATGCCAACATTGAGCAAATTTGTATTTCTGTAAATATAGGAGAAACGTTCCTTGATAGTATAAATGAAATTTTCTTTATTGCTAGTTATATCCCACCAAATAACAATTATGGAATGCACAAGTCACATATTGATAATATCAGCTTTATTATTGATTCTCTATTACCTCACCAAACGCCCTGTATTTTGGGTGACTTTAATCTGGGTTCTATTCAATGGGTGAGCGATCCTGATGACGGCTTTTTAACCCTTTACATCTAAAAAGGATGTCGAGGACTTACTTTTTGAACTCAAAAGAACTTTTGAGGTTAAAAAACCAACGAAACAAAGCGCATAAAAAAATTAAGAAAACTGGCTCTGCTGACGACGAAACAAAATTTGCTGAGTGCAGGAAGAAATTTGAATGCCTATCCAAGTTCCTTCATGATAAATATATTAATTCGCTTGAGATTAACATAAAAGCCAACCCGAAGTCTTTTTGGGTTTTTGTTAACTCAAAACGAAAATATAACGGTATGACGAAATCAATGGAGTTTGGAGGCAAAGTTGCTTCCTCAACTCAGGAAGCATGTGAGCTGTTTGCCGACTTCTTCGGGTCGGTATTTAACAGGTTCCGAACAGTTAGTACGTCATGTGATACATCTGCCATAGTGGAGTCTGTAAGAACCTTGATGTATCTAAGGGAGCTGGATACGATCTTCTGCCACCCTTGTTCTTAAAGAATTGTGCGGTTTTACTCTATCCGCCTTTTACTAAAATCTTTACCAAGTCCCTTGAATGTGGTAATTTCCTTGACGAATGGAAAGTGTCATTCTTATCGCCAATTTATAAGTCTGGCCCTCGAAACAAGGTAGGCAACTATCGACCCATTGCTAAGCTATCCATCATCCCAAAGCTGCTGGACAAAATTGTAAATGAACGGCTATTTGCAGTTTTTCAAAACTATATTGTCCCTCAACAGCATGGTTTTTATCCAGGGAGATCCATCAGCACAAATCTCACAATATTTGTTAATTTTGTGGTTAATGCGATTGACGACGGTGAACAAGTGGGCACTCTGTACACTGATCTCGTAAAAGCTTTCGACAGTCTCAATCATAATCTTTTACTTAATAAACTCGAGAAACTCGGAATCCACTCCAACGCTCTAAGTTGGCTTGAGTCGTATCTCCAAAACAGGAAATTAATAGTAAAGATTGGCAGCAATCTCTCCAAGCCTATAATCGTTACATCAGGAGTACCACAAGGTAGTCATCTGGGCCCTTTACTTTTTCCTTTATTTATAAATGACATCTGCCAATGTTTTAAATTTTGTAGTTGCTTGATGTATGCTGATGATCTAAAACTTTATTACAGAGTTAAACACATTAGCGACTGCATAGAGCTACAGCAAGACATCTTGGAATTGATAAAATGGTGTAATAGTAACGGTATTTTCTTGAACTTCTCCAAGTGTAATATTATCACATTCACTCGGAGAAACGCATGCATAATGAACAGCTATTACTTTAACGATAGCGACTCATTCAATCTTACAACTTCTGTTAAGGATTTAGGAGTATACTTAGACTCGAAGCTTAGATTCGATTTTCATAGGGAGTACATAATCAGTGCTGCCAATTCAAAACTCGGCTTTTTCAAACGTAATTCCAAAGATTTTTTTGATCCGCTAACGCTGAAGTCTTTACATTAGCCTTGTAAGATCCATTTTGGAATATGCCTGCATCATTTGGGACTCAGACTTTGTCACACATTCCAGCCGGTTAGAAAGAGTTCAAAGGAGATTCACTAAATTCGCTCTTCGACGAATGTTCACTTTTGAATCGATGCCATCTTATGAACTAAGATGTAGAATTTTAAATATTCAGTGCCTTAATATTCGAAGGAAAATTTGTGGTATTTTCTTTATCAAAGACATTTACGACAACAAAATCGATTCTCTGGAACTACTTTTTCTTCTCCCCTTCTATGCACCTGAAAGGTGTCTAAGGGACAAATACATTTTCTACGTTCAAACGCGTAGAACGAATTTTGGAAATAATGAACCTATTCACAGAATGATCTCCTTATGTAACTCTGTTTGCAATCATGCCGATTTTAACTCATGTAAAGAACATTTTAAAGCTGATGTTATTACTTTCTTTTCAATTAATATGTTCCAGTATTCCTATTAATATATAAATGTTTGTACATGTGTATTTTTTAAGCCGTAGCGAATTTTTTACAAAAATTTTTGTTATAATGTCATTGTATTTATAAATTGTTAATATATATTTTTCTATTTCGATAATTTTTGTTTAAGTTGTTACATATCTGTGAGGACTATGTCCGGTAGATAATAAATAAATAATACCTGTGGAAAAAGTTAAAAAGACAATGCAACCTGAAGAACTTAGACCCATAAATACCCTGCCAAGTGATGCTAAAATTCTCGAAGTCGTTGTTAAGAGTCAGTTGGTGAATCATCTTGAAGTAAATAATATACTAGTCTACTGTGGCGAGACCGATTCCGGCGTGGCCAAAATGGTCTCCATGTGTCTCAGACAGTATAGAATCGTGCAGATTGATATGCAGGTATGCACTCGTTTGCATGCACGCACTGTATTTCACGACTGTTGAAATATTTGATCACCGCAATTAAAATAAAACACTCGTACTTTTACAATAATGTTGGTTTTATTTGTGTCACACAAATTTATAGGTGAGCCGCTATATTTCTTATATTTTTGCGTACACGATATTACTTAGCGAAAATTTAGATGACTGCCCGAGTTGAATGCGCGTAAAAATCTGGCGTCATTCAATTTGACATTATGTGAGGTAACCCTCACTGTGAATGTTGCTTTGACAGGCAACCCCTATTGTGAATTCTTGTTGTGTTCCATACGCATTGCTTGACCTTATGGTCACGCAACACTTACCGTAGGGTTACCTTACATCATTCCCCTTTGGAAAAGAAGAATTGGCCAAATTCTTCTGTCCCAAAAGCGATGTAATTAACTTTAAAAGTTTAAGACTGTTAAACTAAGTTTAAATTTACATCTATGTTTAGGTCTAAATTAAGAATTAAATTGTAAAGTCTAGTTCTAAAGTAGAACTTAAATTTAGTTTTTATAATTAGAAAACAAAATTTTTTTGTGTTTTAATTCTACTGTATACATTCAGTTCTTAATTTTTAATGATTGCTTAAATTTATTTGATTTCATTGTCTTTTTTTTCAGGTTTGGAAGAAAAACATTTTATTTCTAATTTAACGATAGAGATTAGCTTTAAATAATCTTGAATTTAAGAATTTAATTTAATTAATTTTTCTTATTCTATTTTTATGTACTATTTTTTTCTTTTTCGTTTCGTCATCAATTAACGTGACGTTTACGCCGTCAATACCTATTACGGTATACGGACCAATATAGATACTACTATGCTTGTCGCGGGGTTCTTTTTCAAGCAATACCTTGTCAAATACCTTGACAGATATTGGTTGTGAACTTTTGTTATATCCGGTTTGATTTTTTAATTTGTGTTCTGTAACTGTTTTATTCGCTAATTCGTGAGTTTTTTGAAAACGAAATTTAACTTCTTTCGAATAGTTTTCTATGTTATAAATCGGGTCTATTTTATCGGTTTGCAGTTCTTTTGGTAAATTAGCTGCTTTGCCAAAGACTAATTCATATGGTGAGAATTTATTATCGAATACTGTGTTTGTTGTTGTGTTGTGAAGAAAAGTGAAATATTTCAAGTAAACATCCCAGTCGGAAAAATTGGGATTTAGAAAAGATCTTAAATATTCATTGAAAACTCTGTGATTTCGCTCTACTGTGCCAAGAGTTTCATGATGGTACGCTGTGGAAAATTTATGTTCTATTTTTAATAATTTTGTTAACTCTGAAAAAATTTCATTTTTGTATTCGGTACCTAAATCAGTTTTAATTGTTTTCATAATGCCATATATTAGTATGAAATTTTCAAAAATAGCTGATGCGACCGTTTTTGCACTTTTGTCAGGTATCGCAATCGTTACTAAGTATTTGCTGAGATCGCATATAATGGTGACAGCGAACTTGTTACCATTATCGGATTGAGGTAGAGGTCCTATAGTGTCAATGACAACAATGTCGAATGGCTTACATGGTGTTTCGGTTAGGACTAAATTTTCTTTTGTTTTTGGCTTAACCTTATTCAAAAGACATTTTTCGCAGTTTTTAACAAATTTCGCTATATCGCGCGTCATGCCTTTCCAATAATATTTGGTTCTGAGTTTTGCATAAACTTTTTTGCTACCGAAATGTCCTCCTAAAATTGGGTCGGTATGGTAAATTGTTATTAATTGTTGTTTTTTTGTCTTCGTCTGTCACAGTTTCTACGGGTTCGGTTAGGACGATTTCTAAATGTTTTAAAATTTTATTCCCAGTGGTTTTCAGATCTGATATCGAAAAATATTTAAAAAGATTATCATTTTTTTGCAATTCAATTATATTAATATTGCGCTTGCCAGCTTCTTTTTGTAGCTTCAAAAGTAATTCATCTAAATGTATTATTTTGTTAGCACACGCAACCTTAATTAACTCAATCTTTTTGTGTTTTAGATGCGCATTTAATTCAAAATTCGTAATTTTACCACTTTTATCATAGCTTATTTGGGATTTTACTCTGGGTATTTTCTTTGAAAATTTGTTTGAAAAATTATCATAAACTTGTAATTTTATGTTTTCTTTTACTTTTTCTTCTTTGAGTATTTCTTGTTGCATTAATTGTTTTTGTTTTGTCTGTGATCTTGTCTGTACTGCTAAAATTGATGTTCCTGAATTTTTTATTTCTTCTATTGTGATGCGAGAGAGTGCATCTGCTCCTACGTTCGTTTTACCTTGTATGTATTCAATAGTGAAGTTGTATTCTGCCAGTTCAAGTCTGATACGTGAAAGTTTTGAAGAGGGATCTTTCATATTGAACAAGTAAACTAATGGACGATGATCGGACTTGACTGTAAAGTGTGTGCCATATACGTATGGTCTGAACTGTTTTATTGCAAAAAATATAGCTAAAAGCTCTAACTCAATTATTGATTTCTTTTGTTCTGAATTATTAAATGATTTGGACGCGAAACAAATTGGTAAGTCAATGCCATCTTTATTTTGACTTAAAATGGCACCACAACCAATTTTTGAAGCGTCGACAGTAATTATAAATTCCTTTTTGAAGTCTGGGTATTGGAGAATTTGAGGAGAAATTAAAGATTTTCGGAGTTTTTCAAATGCTATATCACATGATTGATCCCATTTAAATTCTACTCTTTTCCTGCTAAGTTTATTTAAAGGTGCTGCTATGGAAGCAAAATTTGGTATAAACCTTCTGTAATAATTGGCGAATGCCACGAATCGTCTTACTGCATCTTTATCGGAAGGTTTCGGATATTTCTTTATTGCAATTATTTTGGAATCGTCTGGAAGTAGACCTTTTGACGAACATTTGTGTCCTAGGAAAGTTACTTCTGAACGCATGAAGTTGCATTTTTCGGGATTGAGACGCAAATTAAATTTTTTGCATGTTTGAAAGACTTGTTCTAAATTTTTAAGATGGTGAGCTTCGCTACACCCAATGACTATAAGATCATCGACATATAAAAAGGCTTGGTTTGGAGAAATTCCTGAAAAGGCAATTGACATCATTCTTGAGAATGAGTTCGGAGCTACGTTTAAACCGAATGGTAAAACTTTCCATCGAAAAGCACCACGATCAGTGCTGAATGAAGTGATGTCTCTAGAATCTTTATTTAATGGGATTTGGTGAAAACCTGAATACAGATCCAATGTAGAAAAATATTTGGCTCTGCCTAGATTATCAAGAATATCGTCTATTCGTGCAAGTGGGAATTTGTCTGCTATCAATTTTTTGTTTACGGCTCTAAAGTCAACACACATCCTGTAGGATTTCTGTCCATTTGGGTTTTTCTTTGGCACAAGTATCAATGGACTATTATAGTTGGAATAGCTGTGTTCTATAAGATCGTTTTGCAATAAATTATCAACTTGTTTATTAATTTCCTCTCTCTGACAATATGGTAAACGGTAGTTTTTTATGTAAACAGGATTTGTATCTGTCAATCGTAATTTCTGTTCATAAAAGTTGTTAAGTGTCATACGATCGGTCTTTAGTGCAAAAATATCATCATATTTTAGACATAAATCGAGAAGTTTTGGTTTGGCATAGTTTGGCATTTGTTTTTCTAAAATTGATTTTAATTCCTCTGACCTTTTCGAATCTTTTGAAAGATCATTGATTTTATACACGTTATAGTTGGTGATTTCATCCGTAACTATGTTACAATTTCTTACGTATTTTACCTCGTCAGTGACGTTTAATACCTTTATTATCGGATTGTTGGTGTCAACAATACACTTTGCGGTGAACACACCACTACAAATTTCCTGTGCGTCTATAAAAACTGGATGTTTAGATTTTTTCAGCTTAAATAAGCGATAAACTTCGCATCTAGGAGGAATTATCAATGTATTATCGGTTGTATTATGTAAAATTGAAATTTTATGAATATTTTTGCCAATGCCAATTGTTATGCTCTCGTTTGCATAGTCTATGATGCAATTGTATTTTTTCAAAAAGTCTTTGCCTAAAATACCATCTGACGGTATGTTGAATTTGTCATCTACTACATTTAAAGTATGTGGAATTGAAA
Source organism: Eurosta solidaginis (assembly GCF_040869045.1). Lineage (NCBI taxonomy): Eukaryota > Metazoa > Arthropoda > Insecta > Diptera > Tephritidae > Eurosta > Eurosta solidaginis. The sequence goes on along the minus strand of NC_090320.1, from coordinate 108,606,045 downwards.
AATTTGAATAAAAAAGTTCTGTTTTAATGGTACCCAATGTTGAAACTGTATCTGTCGTAACACCCGTTATATTTATAATATTGTTGTTATTTATAGCAACATTTTGTTTTAAACTTGAAAGTTTTATAATTGATATATCAGCCTGTGTATCTACTAAGAAAGTGCATGTTTTAAAAGAGTCATTACAATTCAGTTCGATAAAATCTGAGTAGTTCAGGTTTAAACAATAAATTGATTTATTTTGAAAAACGTTATTTAATTCAGATTCTGGTCCCCCAGTGTTCGCTCCTGAGGGCCGTTGGCGTTTAAAGTGCGTACACTAGCGTTATTTGTAGTATTTGAACGTCGATTGTTGTTGTTACTGTTGTTATTGCTGTTGTTTCTGTTTACGGGCCTGCTATTGTTATTTCGAAAATTACCATTATTTCGCGAGCCATAATTATTGTTGTTATTATACCTATAATTGCTATTGTTGTTTCTGTTAAAATTGTTGTTGTACCTCGAAAAGTTGTTCCTATTATATTGATTTGACCTGAAGTTACCTCGAAAACTATTATTTTGCCTGTTATAACGTGATCTAAACGCTAGTACCTGCCTTTCACTTGTTTGGTTATTTTGTTCTACTATCATTTTCGCAACTACATCCTTAGAATCAGTAAACGTAGTTGACGCTAAAATTGATTTTACTAGGTCTGAGCGGGTGTTAAGCCGACAAACGTTGACGGTTTGTTCGACTGCCATTTCGTGCGCTTTTTCCTGAGTCATTCCTTCTATAACTAATGATCGTTCTAAAGCATCGGAAAGTTCCTCAACACGTTTGGCAAATTCAGTATGATTATTATTAAAAACTTTTAACGATGCAATTTTTCCTGCAACAACTTTTGAGTTGTCAGGTTTTATTCTACCTTTTAATGCATCTTTTATTTGTTGAATTGTTGTTACTTCATTTGGAATTGCCTCACGCGCTTTCCCTTCTAACTTGGATTTTATAAACGAAATGAAAGTATTTGTCAAATTTTCTTCCATCAAATCTTCTATCAAAACTATTTTATCTATAAAGGATGCAAGTGAAAGCGGATCGCCGCTGTAGTTTTCTCTAATTATGGATGCACACATAGTAATAAAAGTTTTCTTTTGCTCTGAAGTCGCCATTGTTGGTTGTTCTTCGCTAATTGTGTCTAAATTATTATTGTGGAGTGAATTGGAAAATCCAGGGAAATCCTCAAGAAAAGATACGTGACTTTTTTTAATAATACTAGCTTTGTATGCTGAAGTTGTCGATGCGTCAGATAATTCTTCCTCAGTGTCAAAATCAGAACTTGATTCGCTTTCTTGTATTAATTCAGAAAGATCTTTGGGTTTTTTTATATTGCAGTTAATTCTAGAAAAACATTTAGTGAGTTGTTCTCTGCACTTTGATAAACTTTCGATTATTGAACTAGGCTTATCTCGATTTTCAAAATATGAATTTACTTGTATTATGATTTGGTTATAGCTTTTAATTAAAGCATCTTCATATTCTATTGATTTTTTCGCTGAGATAGATCGGTTATTTAAAACTCGTTTAGTAACTTTAGTGAAATTAGAGCGTAAATTTTTGAAATTGGAATCAAAATCTGACATTTGACAACTGACATCTGAAAACTTTATTACATTTATTGAAAATGTTTACCTCCGTGGCAGAAAAAAAATGTTTCATAAAAAAAATTCGGAAAAATGTTAGGATTAACGCTGTAGGCACTGTTTATACAAAAATGAATTTGAAACTATTCATTCACTGTGTAATTGTGGTATGCAATTTAAAAAGGAAAAAAAAATTTTTTGTGAAATCAGAGAATATTCGAAATATTCAAAATCGATGAGTTAATTGGTAAATGGTAAAGATTCGCATATTCAAAGGCACTGTATTTAAGACTTATTTTGTAAATGCAAGTGAATGTTGAAATATTTTAACCGCACTGTATTCGTTTAATAATGCCAAGAGAAAAGAAACTGTTGGAATATTTGAAAGACACTGTATATAATACACAGTTTGAAAAGAGTCGCAAATGTAAGATATGTTGAAATATTTGGAATACACTGTATTCGTGTGATGCTTCGAAGGAATTGTTAACTATTTGAATGGCACTGTATTTGTTGCAAAAAAATGTGTAAATGTTTATGATATTCACTATGTTCAATTTCCGAAGAAATAATTGGAAAAAGGGAAATTAAGCTTTCACCGATAAAATAAATTTTCACCATTACCATTATGTGACTGTAACCTGTCTATATTGATATTTGAAGTCAATGAGAGATTTCAAAATTGATTAGCTTCGAATAATTATCGCTTTTGGCGAAAAGATTTGATATTTTTGGTATTATACATATAAAATTGATGTATAATTTGCGTTTCAAAAAGGTTTTAAAAAAAATGTTTAAATTTGAAAGAATATTTTTCCGATTGTATTTATTACGAAGCAGTGTTCGCATTTAAAATAAAAAATTCAAGTTCCATGTTAATGTTTGAAAAAGAAAGAATATAGTAATATATGCGTGATAATTTGCATGTGGTGGCCGTATATTTAAAATTATTTTTAATGTACATTCAAAAAGTTTTCGATATTTAAATGTTTATATTAAATATTTGGTTAAATTGTGAGAAGAAAAATGTGTTGCTACATGCGCAGTATACAAATGTTTAGAAACAAAGTGTCAATTTTTGTTGCTACATGCATAGTATACAAATGTTTAGAGAAAAGTACATATGTAAAAAGGCAAAAGTGTCAAGTTGATTTGCTACATGCATAGTATACAGGTATTGAAAAAGATTACATACAGAAGCAAAGTGTCTACTTATACACAGAAATTAAATATTAGATATGTACGTATGTTCTAATCTACTCTACTGTACCGCTTTTTGTCTTTTCTGCTTGCTGGTGTATGTGTTGTTGGTATTTTTCCGCTTCTTGCCGATGTAGATGTTGCCGTCCAAGTGATGCCGTCGCCGACTGGTTTTTCCTTCTTACTTTTGTTATGTATAGCATGATTTTACCGCTACTAACGGTACTGCGTATTAAAACGTAGCGGGTGGTTGTGCTTATGTGTCAACGTTATGGTATGGTACAGCAGCTTCCAAAAACTTTTTACATATATGTATGTATGTATGTACCACCACAATTCCACACGTAACTTTGGTTCAAGTTCAAATTAATTTTTAAATGTATGTATATACGAAGTTCTAAAAAGTATATTTTGCCATTTAGGATGTACCTTTTTCTTGTAGTTTATGAAATTTTATAAAAAATTTTTTTTTGTAGTATTTGAAATTTTATGGTTTTTTTTGTAGTTTTTGATATTTTAAATTTTTTTTTGTAATTTTTGAAATTTTTAAATTTTTTGGAGTTTTTGAAATTTTTAAATTTTTTTGTAGTTTTTGAAATTTTTAAATTTTTTTGTAGTTTTTTGAAATTTTGTAATTTTTTTTTGAAATTTTTAATGTTTTTTTTTTGAAATTTTGTAATTTTTGTAGTTAGATTTTGTAGTTTTAAATTATAGATTACTTCATGTAATTTTTTGAATTTGTTGCAATCAGCTTTGTGTAATTTATATCATTTTATGTAAAATTTTTTTTGTATGTATGTATTTCTTTTTACTACAACCACCACCGCATCACAACCACCACGCACTCAGTTTTTAGCAAATTGTAAGTGTCTTTTAATTTTGTGCTGCAGGGAATTATTCCAGGTCCCCGGAGCCACCATTTTTCTGCAGGCATGGTCACGGTCGCCATGTGGCGAGACCGATTCCGGCGTGGCCAAAATGGTCTCCATGTGTCTCAGACAGTATAGAATCGTGCAGATTGATATGCAGGTATGCACTCGTTTGCATGCACGCTCTGTATTTCACGACTGTTGAAATATTTGATCACCGCAATTAAAATAAAACACTCGTACTTTTACAATAATGTTGGTTTTATTTGTGTCACACAAATTTATAGGTGAGCCGCTATATTTCTTATATTTTTGCGTACACGATATTACTTAGCGAAAATTTAGATGACTGCCCGAGTTGAATGCGCGTAAAAATCTGGCGTCATTCAATTTGACATTATGTGAGGTAACCCTCACTGTGAATGTTGCTTTGACAGGCAACCCCTATTGTGAATTCTTGTTGTGTTCCATACGCATTGCTTGACCTTATGGTCACGCAACACTTACCGTAGGGTTACCTTACACTACCAACAGTCAGGATTTAGGAAAAAACATTCCTGTGAGACAGCGCTGAACTTGGTGATATCTGATTGGAAAGAAGAGCTGTAACGTAGCGTTACAATAGTATGACCCCCACTGTAACCCTTTTTCTCCTACGCCTGAGACCCCCACTCTAACCCTTTTTCACCTACGCCTGAGAGTATACATACATAGTACATTAACATGTAGCCAACAGCAGCAGCTACATACCAATGCATGCGAATAGCATTTGGCCTTAGGGCTACCCCGCCCCTTCCTCTCAGCTAAGGCTCCACCCGACCCGGTTCGGCAGCTGCGTAGCGTGGTGCCTTCGGGCCCAGTTTCTCCTCGCAGCCTACGAACCGGCAAGGACAGAGCTGGTGCACCGCCCCCCGGCACCTTACCTTAGTGTTCAACCACGGAGTGAGCGATGTCCAGCGAACGAGCCAATCCCACCTCCAGAGGGAAAGGGGGTGCCGCCACGGCACTGGTCACCCCTTGCTTGCGGGGACAACGGGTTGTCGTCTTTATGGTTTTCTCGCCCGTGTCCCAGTTAAGTAAGGGGGGGGGGGGGGGGTCTTGTGACCATCCGGCCCTTTTCCCCTCCGCCCCGGCTCCGGCGGTAGGGGCTACCGCAGCAGCTAAAGGGACTACCGCTGTGCCGTAAGGTGCACTTCCCCTCAGCCCACGGATCGGCCTACGGAGTTCCGGCTGGTACAACTCCGCGTCCAGCCCTGCCATCGTGTGGGCATGGAGGCGGTGGTGTCCAGCTAGCGGACCAGCACTAACCACAATTATATTCATTCCTCGCAGGTCCCTCCACCGCCGCCACTGAGACAGCGTCGTTATCGGAGCCGCCCGCAACAGCCGCCACTAGAACGAAGTTACGACGCCGAATTCCGACTCACTCAATTGGATCTACTTACTGAAAAGGGAGAAGCATACGATTCACGTGGAAGGCCAAACCATAGCCGAGCTGCGCCGCGCACTGAGCACTTATGTACGAGCGAAACGCACGAGAAATTCAAGTGAAGACCTGCTGAAGGAGCTGGAAAGGGAAGTGAATGAAGAGGAGGGGAAATCCGTTATGCTACCACAGCTAACAACAAAGCCGAGCCCTCCGATCTAGATTCATAGCCCCAACCGCATGCGCATGAGAGAGAACGCGCACCACCGAAGCGAGACGAAATGAGCGACGGTGAGCTAATGAATACCGTTCGCCGCTGGGATTTGCATTTTTCGGGTGAAGTCGCTGCACGAATTTCTGGAGAGAATAGAGGAGCTTGCCGAATGTTACCACATCCCCGTCGACCGGCTCCTCCCAACGCTGCCGGAACTTCTACGTGGCAAAGCACTCCAATGGTACCGCATCCGTAAACAACAAATCAACCAATGGAGCGATTTTCGAACGGAGGTGCAAAATTGTTTCCTGCCCAAGCGTTATCTTCGACATTTGGAAGAGGCCATTCGACAACGCAAGCAACACGGCCGTGAAAAAGCCAAAGACTACATCCTCGCATTAGAAACACTGATCCGCCAGCACCCGACAATGTGTTAGGGAAACCACATCGAACAAATCTACGATGGCCTACGCGTTGAATACCGCCTCTTCTTCAAGCGCAGCGAGTTTAAGACGATCGATGAGCTCCTGGAAATAACTGAAGAATATGAGCTGCTACAAATCGAGGAAGCGAAACAGGGCAAAGTGGCGATCCACAGCCTGTATCATCTTCAAACGGAGTACGATAGCAAGGAGTGCTGCTGGCGCTGCAAGGAACGCGGACACCGCCGCTTCCAATGCAGGGGCCGCTGGAGAATGTTCTGCTCCAGGTGTGGACAAGACAACATCCTATCCAGGGACTGTCTATGCCCTTCGACCAACCAATCCACCGACAACAACACATCCAGGATGCCGTCAAGTTATGTGGAAGGAAGCCGCCAAGCATTATTTGTGCGGCCAAAGAAGGCTATGGAACCACCAGCCTGCAATCCCGCTGCCGAAATGCAAGTAGATGACCGTCTCTACATACCGATAACCATCGAGGGCATGAGCGTGTGCGCGCTAGTAGACACCGGCGCCCCCCTCTCATACGTCGACGAGTCAATAAGAAACCACCTGGAGAGGAACAAAATCAAACCACATCTTCACAAGCGGAGCGTCCAATTGGCAGACCAGACGTGTGTCTATAGCTCGAATTCGTACCCAGCAAGGATTACGTACCAAGGACGAACGACTAAAACAATGATGTCCGTCATCCCGGACCTGGCAGTACGGATGATCTTAGGAATGGACTTTCTACGAGAAAGGGGAATCACCCTGTTGTTGTTGTTGTAGCAATGCTCGCCCCACCCAATAGGCGCGACCGATCACAAATTGTCATCAATATCCTCTAACGGGAGTCCAAGGAAACTTGCCGTTTCAACAGGGGTGGACCATAAGGAAAGGGGTGTTAGAGGCGTTGGTTCCACATTACAATTAAAGAGATGGTTGGTGTCATGTGGGGACACATTGCAAGCAGGGCATACATTTTGTATGTCGGGGTTGATTCTGGATAGGTAAGAGTTTAACCTGTTACAGTATCCAGAACGAAGTTGAGCAAGAGTGACACGCGTTTCCCTGGGGAGTATGCGTTCCTCTTCTGCGAGTTCTGGATATTTTTCTTCAAGTACTGGATTCACCGGGCAATTCCCGACATAAAGGTCCGACGCCTGTCTATGGAGTTCACCAAGGACCTGCTTGTGTTTTTCCGCTTCATACGGCTGGGTTCTCAGGTGCCGTATTTCCTCAAAATGCTTACGGAGATGACTCCTTAGGCCCCTAGGCGGTGCTGGTTCGTCAATCAGATGTCTGTTGGGATGCCCAGGTTTCTGGGTATTCAACAGAAACTGTTTAGTTAGCATCTCATTTCTCTCCCTGATGGGGAGTATTCTCGCCTCATTATGCAGATGGTGTTCTGGGGACATAAGAAGACAGCCCGTGGCGATTCTGAGAGCAGTATTTTGGCAGGCCTGTAGTTTCTTCCAGTGGGTGGGGAATCACCCTCACGCTAGATGGTCAGCCCTTAGAAGTCACCTTGACCAGGAGATCAGCCGAGCTAGACACACTATGTGCAATGACCAACCGGGATCACGTGAACAATGGTCAAAAACCGGAGCAGCACCAGAAGCGATTGAGCAAAACCGGTAGCCCAATTACCGCAGCCGACCATTCGACCATCCGTAAACATAACCGACCACTGAAGCAACGCTTCTACCCCCGTTATCCGGCTATACAAACATACAACGTCAATGAGGATAACCGAAAAAGAGCGCCGAACGCGATATGCAATGCGCTCTCCCGCCGCCCGTTAAAAAACACCGAGCCAGACATATTTTACACGATAAAAAGCGGCAGAGAAGAGCCCGGTGAGATTATTGGCAACCATGCAATATCCGCAGCCATGGCAAATAGTAACCGCCGACTTCGTGGCACTACTACCACGTTCCAAGCAAAGAAGCATTTACCTCCTCGCCATGATCTACAAATTCTACAAGTGGGTGGAGTTAATACCGGCGCGCCAAGCAACAACGACAAGCGTGCTCAAAGCGCTGCAAGAAAAGGTCTTATAGCAACTTGGTTGTCCGAAAACCTTCCCCACCGACAATGGGAAGCAGTTCGGCGGAAAAGCGTTATCACCGTTCCTGAGCAACCACCGCACATGGGAGTAGGAGACTCCACAAATGGCATTTGCAGTAAATGTAGTCAGCAAAGAGGGTACAAAAGCATCTTCAGCAGAAATAAAGCGACGTTAGAGCGGGTGCACACGGAGGGAGCAGTACCAGTGGCCAGTCAACCGAGTCAAAATAAAAAGGGTACCACATTTTTTTCCGGCCCACATATTACCGGATATCTAATCGTCATAATGCAATCACAACACGAGGTAAATGAGAACAACGCCAATGTGTCAAGGATGGAAGAAGAAGAAGGATTGCAACTTATTTATAATATTCAAGAATTTTGCATTATTTTAAAATTAAATATTCTGTTAGTTGTAAGAACAATGAAATTGTAATTAAACCTGATATGTAAACGTTTTTTTTTTTAATTAACTTTGTTAGATATAAGTGGAATGACTCTGTATATTTTACGGAAAAAAATGTTAATAAAACGATGCACGCATACACACCGCCCGTGTCCCAGCTAAGTAAGGGGGGGGGGGGGGGGGGGGCCCGCCGCCTTAGGGCTACCCCGCCCCTTCCTCTCAGCTAAGGCTCCAGCCGACCCGGTTCGGTAGCTGCGTAGCGTGGTGCCTTCGGGCCCAGTTACTCCTCGCAGCCTACGTACCGGCAAGGACAGAGCTGGTGCACCGCCCCCCGGCACCTTATCTTAGTGTGCAACCACGGGGTGAGCGATGTCCAGCGAACGAGCCAATCCCACCTCCAGAGGGAAAGGGGGTGCCGCCACGGCACTGGTCACCCCTTGCTTGCGGGGACAACGGGTTGTCGCCTTTATGGTTTTCTCGCCCGTATCCCAGCTAAGTAAGGGGGGACTCGCCGCCGTTCGGCCAACAGATCCCTTCCCCTCAGTCCTGGCTCAGGCAGTAGAGCGACCCGTCGGCTAAAGGGGCTACCGCTGTGCCGTCAAGGTGCACTTCCCCTCAGCCCACGGATCGACCTACAAAGTTCCGTCTGGTACAACTCCGCGTCCAGCCCTGCCATCGTGCAAGCATGGAGGCGGTGGTGTCCAGCTAGCGAGCCAGAACTAAAAGCGAGTGAGCCAACCACACCACGGAGTGGAAGGGGGCGCTGTCAGGGAACGGGTCACCCTTGCTTGGGGGGACAATGGGTTGTCACCTTTATGGTTTTCTCGCCCGTGTCCCAGCTAAGTGGGGGGGGGGGGGGGCGCCCGCTATTCCACCGCGGTTGCGCCGCTGCTACGACGACCGTTAGCCGCCGCTACCTTATTACCGTCCATCCAGTTCGCTGGTGCCGTCACTGCGTCCATACAGCTGTGCCAATCCGTCTGCTAATACTGTCCGCCGTGCTACTTCTGCCACTGCGCTCATACCACTGTACCAATCCGTCCGCTAATACTGCCCGCCGTCCGGCCGCCGCGCTGATCCCTCCGCTGCCCCCGGACCACCGTACCAACCCGCCCGCTCCTGCACCGCCGCTCAACCCCCGTGCCGCCCCACCGCTACTATAACGACCATTAGCCGCCGCTCGCCTCCCTCCACCGCCATCTTTGTACGGAAAGCTGCTGCCCTCACTACCCGTCAAACCGTGTGTGTGTGTGTATTCGTCAATAACACATAACTACTGTGTTCTTATTAAGTGGGGGTTTGTGGGACCTCTACTTGACCCTGGACTGACTGAGTGCTACCTCAGCCTACGACAAAACCCACCTCATAGAGCTAAACAACAAAAAAGTAGTGGTTTCAGTTTTCCTTGACCTCAAAAGAGCTTTTGAAACGGTGGATAGAGAGATATTAATAAAAAAAATGCAGCGGATTGGCATAACTGATATTGAACTTAAATGGTTCCGCAACTATTTGAAGCAGAGATAGCAGAAAACAGTTATAAATGCTGTGACGTCGGATGAGTACCCATAGGGTTACCTCAAGGCTCAGTATTGGCACCTATATTATTTCTTATATACATAAATGACATAGTCAATGCTATCGAAGGTTGTGAAAGTAGACTTTTTGCGGATGATGCATTAATGAAAATAATATTAATACTGCACTTGCCAAAATGCAACATGAACTAAATAACTTGTATAAATGGTTGTGTGGTAATAGACTGAAACTAAACATAAATAAAACAAAATATATGATAATAACAAGGAGGAATATCAATGAGGATGATATAGCCGAGCTAAAAATAAATGATGAAATCATACAAAGAGTATAAAATACTTAGGAATAATAATTGATAATAAACTCAAATTTGAAGATCAAATAAATTATACAATTAAAAAAGTTGCTAATAAAATAGGAGTGATGCAGAGAACAACTAAATTCATTCAAAAAAAGTACAAAAGTTCTATACGAACTGTTGACGTGTAAAGACGTGTTTTGCTCGCTCCGTGTTCTTGATACTTTTTGCCCCGTGCCGTCAATTATACCTGTGAGCGCTGCTCCTAAATTCGATACAATTGGCAATGCAACCAAGACTGCTGCTAACACCGTCACTATTACCAGTGGCTCTTCAATACCTGTTGTTTCTGCTGTTAACGCTATTTCTACGGCTACTGATGCTGATGTCGGAATTGTCGCTGTTAATGATATTAATGATGGTGCTGTTAACAACACTGCTGTTGCCAGCTCTACTAATTTGGGCGGTGACTCTTCTCTTCCCGCTGCTGAGCAATTGCATAGTTCTGCGAACAACCATAACATTACTGGTACTAGTACTGCTAGTCAAAATCTTAATCCATTGGCTAATGCACATACTCCTCGGAGGGAGGTAACTGCCGTTCCCCCTCGTATATCATCGTTCAAAGTTTCGGTTCCTGACTTACACTTTGATAAAGTGCTGGATTCTTCGTTTTGGCCGGTTCATTCTGTGGTGCACCTGTATACCAAGAAGCCGAGCAGCCACCCTGTTAAGGATTCAAAAAACTTACATTCCAAAGCTGTAGTAGCGTCACAATGAGTAATGCTGCTGTTCGCAATTTAAACTTTAACACTATCTCTTCTTTAATGAGGAATACTCTAAATATTTTTTATCAGAACGTTAGGGGGTTTAACACCAAACTAGCAGACACGTTCCTTCAAAGCCATGATTGTTTTCATGATGTTCTGGTTTTCACCGAAACTTGGTTGAAACCGACTGTTTTTAATTCTGAAATTTTATCTGATTCTTTTGAGATTTTCAGAAAAGACAGGCTGGGTACAATTGGTGGGGGAGTCTTGATTGCTGTTCACACTAGGTTTTCTGCGGAGGTGGTGCATTTCGCCAACTCTGACGATGTCGAGTTGCTTTGCGTGTGTGTTAATCTGTCTTCAATGTATATATACCTTGTAACAAGTTACATTCCACCACAATCTGATATTTCCTTATATTTGAAGCATTCGTCCATAGTTCAATCAGTGGTTTCTATGACCAGGTCCTCGGATTCTGTGGTGTTGCTTGGTGACTTTAATCTGCCTTGGGTGTCTTGGAGTCGCATTGATGGTTTTCTGGTTCCTGCATCTTCCCGTGCTATCTTTTATGATATCAATTGTCAACCTCACCTATCCGCGGCGAATCCTGTTTCACTAACAGACGAGGCTCTGGCGACCCCAAGCTCCTCATGGAACTTGGGGGTAGGGAGGGAGGGAATGGCCTGAAGGTTTAATGTGGCCACATAAATCGTTCCCGAGATGGTCGGGCTAGCACCTTAATGGTGCTATGGTACCGGAGCGTACCGGATTTGTATCCGGCAAGGACCATCACATCGATAACACTCCCCAAAGCCTTCGGGGAGCAACCTTATCGCTACAACAACAACAACAACAGAACTGCCTATGCTGCTTACTCTATATTACGTCATAAATATAACACTCTAAACAGCAGTTGCTATAAATAGTATATTAGTAGGATTAGGAGTCAAATTTTTTGTAACCCTAAGGCGTTTTACAGTTTTGTTAACTCGAAAAGAAATACTAAAGGATTTCCTTCTACAATGCAGCTTAACGATCATACTTCGAGGGATAATGACATAATTGCTAATATGTTTGCGGATTATTTCAAATCTAGCTATTCGAATTCATCCGATTCGGTGCCGTCAGGTTATACATTTAGTTTGTCCCCACTGAATTCAGCATTAGTTCCTTTTATTAGTGCTGAGGATGTTCTTTGGCATCTGGAAAATCTGAAAATATCTTACATTGCTGGACCTGATCAAATTCCGCCGGTTGTGCTAAAAACTTGTGCACAATACCTATATCGACCTCTAGCTTGTTTATTTAATGCCTCCCTGAAGCAAGGGATGTTTCCTATGAGGTGGAAAGAGTCATTTATAATTCCTCTCCATAAGAGTGGCAGCAGATCTTGTGTCACAAATTACAGAGGAATAGCTAAACTCAATGCCATTCCCAATCTGTTCGAAGCCATTGTCACAAAGCAACTGGCGTTCGGTCTATCTTCGGTTATTGACTTACCACAGCACGGATTTTGTAAGGGAAAGTCTACAGTGTCTAACCTTCTAGAGTTCACGACCCTTGTATCCAATAGCTTTAAATCTAACTGCGAAATGGATGTTATTTACACAGATTTTAGTAAGGCGTTTCATAAACTATCCCATTCTCTGCTCTTACACAAACTCGACCGGTTAGGTTTTCCTCCTTTACTTCTCTCTTGGGTTTCTTCTTATTTGAATAAACGTAAACAAACAGTTTTTTTTAACAACTGTTGGTCCAAATTCATCAATGTAACTTCTGGTGTTCCACAAGGCCTGTGTTATTTCTACTATTCATTAACGACCTACCAAGTGTTTTGAAGCACTGTAAGCCGTTGATGTATGCGGATGATGTTAAACTTATTATGCCTATCCGCTCACCAGAGGATAGAGCACTTCTTCAGTTGGACCTGAACAACCTAGTTGTATGGTGTAATGCTAACCTCATGTCACTAAACCTTCCGAGGTGTAAGTTAAAACTATTACAGTTGCCTACATTACAGAGCCGTAGGGAGATGCTTAATGTCTTATTTATAGTAAATCTCTTAAGGGGGATGATAGTTAGCCCATTTCTGCTTAGCGAAATTAAGTTGAACGTGCCAGTCAGACCGTCTAGATATTTTCAACAACTGCATATAAGTACATGCAGAACGAACTTTGAAATGCATGACCCACTTCGTGGTATTTGTCATGATTTCAATTTTCACTGCAAAAATTTAGATACATGCGATCCGATTTTCAGAATAAAAAAGTACCTACTTACTACCTTAAATATATAAGGTGTAACCCCCTATACCTCTGTGTGTCTTTGCATTCGAATGATTTAATACATAAGTATTTTTGTAATTATCATATATTAAGTTGCCAAGCCTTTTGTTTGTTTTTTATACTATACTTTCTTTAGTCTGATTAATTGTTATATTTGTAGAATAATAAATAAATAAATAAATAATCTTATATAAATCAGTTATAGAACCGCACTTCGTGTACTGCCCGTCCATTCTATTCATAATATCGGATAAAGAAGTAGACAAGCCCCAAAAGCTTCAAAATAGATGCATGAGATTTATTCTTCAGAAACCTAGAGATACCCGAACGGCTGACATGTTGAGGACTTTAGACTGGATAAGTGTGAAACAAAAATTTTTTTCCACTCCATGAATTTGTTTGATATTAAATAAAACATGGAAATGTACCTGAGTATTTAAATAAAAATATAGCATTAGTTGAGCAAACTCACAACATAAATACGAGGAGCAAACATAATTTCAAATTGCCGTTTTTTAGAACTGAAATTGATCAACAGAACATTTTCTACAAGGGTCTGAAAAGTTACAATGATCTGCCTATAGATATAAAAAGTTGCAACCAAATAACAGCGGCGAATTGCATGCGAACGGACGTGTATTTATTTGGAGCTCGTAAATAGAATAAACATTATAAAGTCTGTGTGCTTTGATAAGCACTATAAATTGGTGAAACTAGCAAAGTAGTGACAGGTGATGTACCAGCATTAATAAAGTGCCTTTCTTGTGAGATTCAATTATATTTAATTTAAATAAAAAGGTGAAAATATATTTTGCTTGTGCAGTTTTGTGTAACTGTTAAGCAGAAAACGGAAGAGTGCGGGAAATGTCGCAAAAAAATAAGAGGGGAAACAGGTGTAAGATGTGAGGGTGTGTGTGGTAAGGTTTACCATAAAAATATTGCGTGTGCATCTATCGATGATTATGGCCTTAATTGTTTGCAAGGTTGTAAACTTTTAAGATTTATTTGTGATGATTGCATGACTTATGTTTCCAATGTTGATGAGGCTTTAAGGGAAATCCTGGCTATTTCAGAGGTAAACAAAGTAAATTTGAAAGAGCAAAAAAGCGAAAAAATGTTGAGTGAGCATAAAAGGGAAATAAGCGCTTCCATAACTCACAACGAAGAGAGATGAAAATAATAGTAGAAAAAATCTATAAGGTGAACACAGAAAAACTAGAGTTAATGAAAAAAATAGAATGCTTGTGCTTAGAAAATAAGGATAAACTAAGTAAAGTTAGTACACCGAATGAGGCGTTCACTAAGCAAAAGGATGAAATTATTAATGAAGTTAAAAAGGTTGCTAATATCCCTAATGAGGCATTTAATAAACAGAAAGAAGAAATTATAAAAGAGGTTAAGAAGCCTGCAAATCAGAACAAAGGTTTTGATCGTGAAAATGTTTCTACATATGCCACTGTTACAAAAGGCATCCCTCCAATTGTTATTAAGCCCAAAGTGAAACAAGCCATTGAGAAAACAAAAACGGATTTAAACAAAATAGATCCATCCCATTTAAATATAGGAAGGGTACAAAACAAAAATAATGGCACGATAATTATAAGCGCTAATACAGCAAGCGACAAGGACAAAATTAGAGATACGCTAACAATACGGATAAAAATGTGTATAATATAGCTGAGGCAAAAGTGTATTTTCCTAGAGTTGTGGTAGCTAATATTAGTGCAGAGCATACCGAGAGCGAAATAGTTAGCCGGATCCTTGCGCAGAATGATACACTGAGGGAAGCTAAAATTAAATGTATTACAATTAAACGCGCTAAAAAAGAAAATAGAGGACAACATATTAATGTAGTTATAGAAATAGAGCATAAATATTATGAGGCCATCCCCATACATAAGAAAATTACTGTTGGGTGGGATCGCTGCCAAGTTTATGACGGTCAAACTGTAAAAAGGTCTTACAAATGTATTTGTATTTGTATTTATTAGGCAATTCATTCCAGCACAACAATTTGGCAAAAATTATTTTATAGTGCTAGTCGGTAAAAGGCATAAAATAGGAACAATTTAAACTTGAAACTTAAAGCTAATGACTATGGCTAAGAAAAGGTTACAATAAATAATATATTTAATAAATAGTAAATAAATAAAATAAACGAATGATAGAGTACATGTGCTTAGAAGAAATCAGTATTTTAATTGTCTAGGTTATTATAGAAACTTGTTAATTCTTTATTGAAGAGCAGAGCATTGCTAAGTTATCCCATCACTAAGGCGATGCTAAGGCCATGCCAAGCAGTATTTACGTTAAAAATCAAATCAAGTATACACATATATAAGGCAGCCCAGAGATGTCACACACAGATGCATTTACTTATACGCCTATGTGCGCGCGAGAGACTGTAAACTACAAACATTCACATCAATAATTCAATCTTTATGTATCTACATAAACGAATAAATAATTGCGTCTACACATATGTACCATGTACGAATACAAGCAGCGGAGAGTCAATGCGCAAACACATGCATATATCTGAGAAGTTTGAGAGCTACTGGACTAGTCGATTCTGGAAGCGCCTAAAAGATGTATAAAATTGTCCAATTTTAGTTATAGCTGAGAAGTTTGAGAGCTCATGGACAATGCTAGTACATTCTGGAAAAATGCGAACGAGGAAACCAAAGGGTATAAAAAGCAACAGATGAAGAGGCGCTGTAATTCAGTTTGAGTTGAGCTATCAATCAGTTTGATTAAGCACGCGATCTGGCGGCCAATAGTAGTTTCATTTGAGTTATCAATCAGTTTGGTTATTAAGCCAGCGAGTAGCAAAGTATAAGTGTATTGTGAAGTACTTTAATAAAGGCCATTTTTCCATTATTCAACATTGGAGTTATTTATTCAACAGTTTAGTGATTCGAACTTAGCAGAGGATTGCAAATAAGAGGACTTGCAAGCAATTTCGTTTCAATTGGTGTCAGAAGAGGAATTGTTGAATAAATTTCAGAGGACAATAAGGACATGGCAAAGTTCAGTGAATTGAAGATCCAGCAACTAAAGAAGGAGTTGGAGAGCCGTGGATTGAATACAAGCGGCGTTAAACTTGAACTTCAGGCACGGCTACGAGAGGCAATGGAAGCGGAAGGAATTGATGTGGAAGAGCATGACTTTCATCTTGATGGTGAGGAAGTAACAAAAATTGAAGAGAAAAACGAAATATCGCAGACAGTTACGAGCACAGACTTGAACATGATTTTGGCTGCAATATCTGCTCAAACATCGACAATGTCATCACAGATGGAATCCCAAGAGACACGAATTACATCGAAAATTGAAGCACAAGAAACGCGTATGTCAGAAATGTCGACACAGATTACATCAAAGATGGAGACACAACTGAAAGAACAAGAGGCACGCATAACAGTACAACTCGAAGCGCAAGAGGCGCGTATATCATCAAAACTCGAAGCACGTATGGACGAGAAAATAACGCAGTTTGAAGAAAAAATCGAAGCCGAGGTGGATGCTTTGAGAGGTCGTATACAAGAGTTGCAATTAAACCGCCCAGCTGTTTCAGCAAGCAATACAAAGGTGAAAACACCATCCTTTGACGGTTCTGTTCCTTTCCAGGTCTTTAAGCTACAGTTTGAGAAGACCGCAGCAGTGAACAACTGGAATTCGGAAGATAAAGTTGCTGCACTGTTCGTGGCATTGAAAGGGCCTGCCGCGGAAATCTTACAGACCATCCCAGAGTTACTCGACGGCTCCTTTCTCGTGTAGCCTACATATTGCGTTTTTTTTTTTTAATTTGCTTACCGGGCTAAAGGTTAGCATGCTTAAAATACGTAAGTCGTTTTGTTCAACAAATTTGAGTAGATAACTCAGCAGTTGTTTCCATCAGAGCGACAATTTTTGAGATAGTTATTAAAACTGTTTAAAGGTTGTCAAACGATGTTTCTCGTTGTATATCCTTTAATTCTAGAGTTAAATTGATAAATAACGTGTACGAATTTGTTTAACCCATTTGTTTTGGTTACTCGACGGCTCCTTTCTCGTGTAGCCAACATATTGCGTTTTTTTTAATTTGCTTACCGGGCTAAAGGTTAGCATGCTTAAAATACGTAAGTCGTTTTGTTCAACAAATTTGAGTAGATAACTCAGCAGTTGTTTCCATCAGAGCGACAATTTTTGAGATAGTTATTAAAACTGTTTAAAGGTTGTCAAACGATGTTTCTCGTTGTATATCCTTTAATTCTAGAGTTAAATTGATAAATAACGTGTACGAATTTGTTTAACCCATTTGTTTTGGTTACTCGACGGCTCCTTTCTCGTGTAGCCAACATATTGCGTTTTTTTTAATTTGCTTACCGGGCTAAAGGTTAGCATGCTTAAAATACGTAAGTCGTTTTGTTCAACAAATTTGAGTAGATAACTCAGCAGTTGTTTCCATCAGAGCGACAATTTTTGAGATAGTTATTAAAACTATTTAAAGGTTGTCAAACGTGGTTTCTCGTTGTATATCCTTTAATTCTAGAGTTAAATTGATAAATAACGTGTACGAATTTTGATGAGCGCTTTAGAGAGACGTTACGGAAGCGAGCATAGGAAACAGATATTCCAAATTGAGTTGCAAAACCGCTACCAAAACGCAAATGAGACATTGCAGGAGTTTGCTTCAGATATTGAAAGATTGGCTCATCTTGCAAATGCAGACGCACCCGTGGAATACACTGAAAGGGAAAAATCCAGAGCTTCATAAATGGCATACGAGATATGGAAACGAAGCGGGCTACATATGCGAATCCAAAACTAACGTTTGCTGAAACGGTATCGCATGCACTGACTCAGGAAACAGCCTCACTTTTGAGTAAGCCAGCGTACAAAGCTCATCGCGTGGAAGTGGAAAAGCCAGACTGGGTAGACGCAATTTTGGAAGCATTGAAGGGTACGCAGCAGAAGAATAATGATGCAGTCAAATGCTTTAAGTGTGGAAAGCCAGGGCATATTGCGCGTTATTGCAACACCAACCCTAACAGTTCCAACAATGTGGGTGGTCGTAAACGCAGAGCAGAAGGAGATGAGCAAATCAATCGTTAAACTAAAGCGAGTCAGCAGCAAGGGGCGACAGCTGACTCCCTCAATTGAATGCCCCATAATCTCTATCTCACAAATTGGAAGAAGGTCGAGCAATCTTACTGTCGGAGGACATGTGGATGGAAAAGAACATTTACTGACTGTAGATACGGGTGCATCTCATTCCATTATTCGAGCGGATTTAGTCAACAAGAAGATAAGACCATTGCATGGAGCAATATTGCGTACAGCCACTGGAGAAGACATCCAGGTAATTGGAGAAGTAGAATGTGAAGTAGCAATTGGGAACGTCACGGTACTACACAATTTTATAGTGGCAGGTATTGTTGATGAAATCATAATTGGAGTGGACTTCTTAATCAACCAAGGCATCAAAATCGATATGCAAAGCAAGACGATGCGATATAAGAACATGGATGTGCCACTTAATTTCGGCTACGAGAGAGGCTACAGTAGTAAACGAGTGCTGGTGGAAGAGAGTCAGCAAATACCACCAAAATCATAAGCAGTCATCTGGGCAAAGGTTGATGGAGATTGTGGGACAAACAAATTGTGGGTTGTCGAAGCAGCAATAAATCAGCACTGAACATACTTGTAGGAAAAACCTTGGCTATGACAAAACAAGATGGACGTATTCCGGTAAGAGTACTAAATGAGTTCAAGTCACCATTCAATTTGACCAAAGGAGCTATTTTGGGAAGATGCCAAGAGGCCGAAGTAGTTATTAACTGTGAACAGCTCCAGGAACACGTTTCATCTAGTAATACTGATATTTCAAATGATATCACGGCATGGACGCATGGGCTAGAGGAAGCCTATCAGAGAAAGGCAAAACAACTGCTCATAAAATACGCGAACATATTTGACCAGGATGGTTCCAAACCAGGCCGCACCAATGTTGTGAAACATCAAATTGACACTGGAGATGCGAGGCTGATCCGTCAAGCTCCACGTAGTGTTCCACTAGCGAAGCGGGAAGTTGTGAGTCAAATCATACAAGAAATGAGTGACAGCGGCGTCATCGAACCATCAGCTAGTCCATGGAGCTCACCGGTAGTACTTGTAAAGAAGGATGGAAAAATGAGGTTTTGCGTGGACTACCGGAAGTTGAATGACGTTACGAAAAAGGATAGCTACCCGTTGCCAAGAATTGACGACACTCTGGACTCGCTATCTGGTACGAAATGGTTTTCCACACTGGACTTGAAAAGCGGCTACTGGCAAGTTGAGGTGAAGGAGGAAGATAAAGAGAAAACAGCCTTCAGTGTCGGTGATAGTCTTTGGCACAGTGATGCCTTTTGGACTTTGTAATGCACCAGCTACTTTTGAGAGACTCATGGACCAGGTACTGAAAGGACTACATTGGAAAACATGCTTGGTGTACCTGGATGACATCATCGTATTGGGCAAGAGTTTTGATGAACATCTTAAGAACTTGGAGGAAGTTTTCCAGAGAATAGCTGGCGCTGGTCTGAAGTTAAGTCCCAAAAAGTGTACGCTGTTTAAAAAGGAAGTAAATTATTTGGGCCACAAGGTAACTACAGAAGGTGTCTGTACAGCGAATGAAAAGATAGAGGCAGTAAAGGATTGGCCAAGACCACAGAACCTACATGAATTGAGAAGTTTTCTTGGGCTGTGCACATATTACCGCCGATTTGTACCAAATTTTTCCAGCGTAGCCCATAGCCTCCATGAGCTTACAAGAAAAAACAAAGCTTTTGAATGGAAGAAGGAGCAAGATGTGGCTTTCCAAACATTGAAGGAGCGTTTATGCACTGCCCCAATGTTAGCATATCCGATTCCAGGAGCAACATTTATTCTAGATACAGATGCGAGTGGATATGCTATAGGAGGCGTTTTATCACAACTGGTCGATGGACAGGAGAAGGTAGTTGCATATTACAGCCGTTCGATTGGAAAACCAGAGAGGAACTACTGTGTTACGCGGAGAGAGCTGTTGGCATTGGTAGAGTGCATTAAACATTTTCACAAATACCTCTACGGCCAGCGATTCCGTGTCAGGACAGATCACGCAGCGTTGAAATGGCTTCTGCATTTCCGTAATCCGGAAGGACAATTGGCACGGTGGATCGAGCGACTACAAAGCTAAGACTTTTCCATTGAGCATCGAAAAGGTAGTACCCATGGAAATGTTGATGCAATGTCACGAAGACCATGTAGTTTGGAATGCAAGCACTGTTCAAAAGCCGAGGCTAAAGAAGACATTATAGATGTCCGGCTAATGAATATAACATGTACAGATGAATGGGACAAGGACCAGCTAAGAAAGTGCCAGCTAGAAGATGCAGATCTGTCACGTGTGCAAGGGCTCGAACGAAATGAAAGACCAAACAGAGAAGAGATGTCAGCAGAGAGTCCCATTGCGAAGTCATATTGGGCACAGTGGAACAGTTTAGAATTGATATCCGGTTGCCTTCATCGAGTATGGGAGAGTGAGGATGGTAAATACAAGAATAAACTGATAGTTGTTCCCAGAAAGAGGATTCCTGACGTGCTCAGCGAGCTGCATAATGGTCCAAGCGGAGATCAGCTTGGAATCACGAAGACGCTTGAGAAGATTAAACAGAGATTCTATTGGGTTGGTTGCCGTCAGTCGGTCACTGAGTGGATTGCAAACTGCCAGGTTTGCAGCAGAGCGAAAGGGCCCAGAACACGAAGTCATGGCCAGATGAAGCAATATCTCAGGTGCGCCATTTGAAAGGATCGCCATGGATGTCGCAGGTCCATTTCCTACTAGCAACCGCTGAAACAAATACGTACTGGTGGTTATGGATTACTTCATTAAATGGCCAGAGGTATACCCAATCCCAAACCAAGAAGCAGAAACAGTAGCAGAAGTGGTTAAAAACGAATGGGTTGCAAGGTATGGTGTACCAATGGAGTTACATTCTGACCAAGGCAGGAATTTCGAATCAGCTGTGTTCCAGGAAATGTGTAAGTCATTGGGCATTCGAAAAACACGGACAACTGCATTGCATCCTCAATCCGATGGTATGGTAGAACGATTCAATAGAACATTGGAGGAGCACTTAAGGAAATTAGTAGACAAGTACCATAAAGAATGGGATACCCGCATACCATTATTCTTGATGGCCCACTGCCAGCTTATTTGAAGTTTGGGATAGATGCCAATGCGGAGAGAAATGTCAGGAAATCCACTAGTGATTTGGAAGAAGAGCTAAGAGAAATACATGATCTGATAAGGCAACGAACAAAGATTATGAGTGACAAGATGAAAGCCAGATATGATAAAGCAATTAATTCAGAAGGTTTTCAGGAAGGAGATTTGGTGCTGTTATACAACCCACAACGTAAAAAAGGGTTGTCCCCGAAATTGCAGTGTAATTGGGAAGGCCCATACAAAGTTGTAAAACGGATCAACGATGTAGTGTACCGCATACAAACCACCGGTAAACCACGAACCAAAATGAAAGTGGTTCATTTGGAAAGGCTGGCAACGTTTAGATCGAGAGATTTGTCTGATCGGGACGATCAGACTTAGGTGGAGGGCGGTGTCACGGATATTACCATCACTAAGTTATCCCATCACTAAGGCGATGCTAAGGCCATGCCAAGCAGTATTTACGTTAATAATCAAATCAAGTATACACATATATAAGGCAGCCCAGAGAGATGTCACACACAGATGCATTTACTTATACGCCTATGTGCGCGCGATAGACTGTAAACTACAAACATTAACATCAATAATTCAATCTTTATGTATCTACATAAACGAATAAATAATTGCGTCTACACATATGTACCATGTACGAATACAAGCAGCGGAGATTTTTTATTATTTACAACATGGACGCCCCAAATGTCGACCATATTGAACATCCACGTCGATGGCACTACGCTACCGACTGTCCTACACCCCAAAATCTTGGGTGTGACGTTTGATCAGGATCTACATTTTGGTGCGCACGCAACCGCAATTGTTCCAAGAATTCAGAGCCGTAATAAAATCCTCAAATCCCTTGCTGGCAGTACCTGGGGAAAAGATAAAGAAACGCTCTTGACCACATACAAAGCAATTATCCAGCCGATTACGTGCTACGCGTCACCCATATGGTCGCCAAGCCTAAAAAACACCCACTGGAAGAAACTACAGGCCTGCCAAAATACTGCTCTCAGAATCGCCACGGGCTGTCTTCTTATGTCCCCAGAACACCATCTGCATAATGAGGCGAGAATACTCCCCATCAGGGAGAGAAATGAGATGCTGACCAAACAGTTTCTGTTGAATACCCAGAAACCTGGGCTTCCCAACAGACATCTGATTGACGAACGCATTTTGAGGAAATACGGCACCTGAGAACCCAGCCGTATGAAGCGGAAAAACACAAGCAGGTCCTTGGTGAACTCCATAGACAGGCGTCGGACCTTTATGTCGGGAATTGCCCGGTGAATCCAGTACTTGAAGAAAAATATCCAGAACTCGCAGAAGAGGAACGCATACTCCCCAGGGAAACGCGTGTCACTCTTGCTCAACTTTGTTCTGGATACTGTAACAGGTTAAACTCTTACCTATCCAGAATCAACCCCGACATACAAAATGTATGCCCTGCTTGCAATGTGTCCCCACATGACACCAACCATCTCTTTAATTGTAATGTGGAACCAACGCCTCTAACACCCCTTTCCTTATGGTCCACCCCTGTTGAAACGGCAAGTTTCCTTGGACTCCCGTTAGAGGATATTGATGACAATTTGTGATCGGTCGCGGCTATTAGGTGGGGCGAGCATTGCTACAACAACAACAACAACAAGCAGCGGAGAGTCAATGCGCAAACACATGCATATATCTGAGAAGTTTGAGAGCTACTGGACTAGTAGATTCTGGAAGCGCCTAAAAGATGTATAAAATTGTGCAATTTTAGTTATAGCTGAGAAGTTTGAGAGCTCATGGACAATGCTAGTACATTCTGGAAAAATGCGAACGAGGAAACCAAAGGGTATAAAAGGCAACAGATGAAGAGGCGCTGTAATTCAGTTTGAGTTGAGCTATCAATCAGTTTGATTAAGCACGCGAGTAGCAAAGTATAAGTGTATTGTGAAGTACTTTAATAAAGGCCATTTTTCCATTATTCAATATTGGAGTTATTTATTCAACAGTCTAGTGATTCGAACTTAGCAGAGGATTGCAAATAAGAGGATTTGCAAGCAATTTCGTTACAATATATATTAATTTATGTAGCGTAGTGAGCGTTTTAAGTTTAATAAGGTTATCGAAAGAAATGTTTAGCAACCTGTAAGCATGATGAGAGACGTGGTCAAGTCTTTTCAACCCATAGACGTATCTAGCAATGTTGTTATAAACAACATTAAGTTTCCTATTACATACATAGTCACAATTAGAGTAAACCTCACAACCATAAAGGAGCGTAGGTATTAAGTACGATTTTGCTATTAGTAGACGAATATGTAACGGAGTAAAATATTGTGTAAGCCAGAGTGTACGAAGCATCCCATACACTTTTCCCACTGTGCGAAAATGATGTGATCTTTCCATGTCAAGGTTTTGTTAAAAACTACACCTAGATTTTTTGCCGTGTCAACGTATTCTATAATAGTGTTGTCTAAAATTAAATTTTCCATTCCACTTTTATCTAGTGACCTTCTATGAATGACTATACATTTTGACTTCTTAGGGTTAAGACATAAGCCGTTCATAGAAGCCCACGTACCAATTTGACACAGATCGTAATTTAAGTTATTAATACATGAACTGGTACGATCACTAGGACAGCACATATACACGTGCGTAAAGCTGGCAGACCCAAGTGCTCAAAAATAAGTTTAAGTTGTTTGAGAATTAAGTGCATTTTAGGTGCTATTTAGGGCCACAAAAGATAATTTAGGTGCTCATTTGGTTTTCGAGATATTCGCAAAAAGGTGTGGGTCTGCTAGGTTAACGTCAAGCTAGCAGACCCACAACTTAAATTTCATTTTATTTCAAATAAAAAATATATCAAAATTAGGAGCTATTTAGGTGCTTTTTAGGGCCACAAAAGATAATTTAGGTTTTCATTTAGTTTTCGAGACATTCCCAAAAAGGTGTGGGTCTGCTAGGTTAACGTCAAGCTAGCAGACCCACAACTTAAATTTCATTTTATTTTAAATACAAAATATATCAAAATAAGGAGCCATTTAGGTGCTTTTTAGGGCCACAAAAGATAATTTAGGTTTTCATTTCGTTTTCGAGATATTCGCAAACAAGTGTGGGTCTGCTAGGTTAACGTCAAGCTAGCAGACCCACAACTTAAATTTCATTTTATTTCAAATAAAAAATATACCAAAATTAGGAGCCATTTGGCTGGTTTTTAGAGCCACAAAAGATAATTTAGGTTTTCATTTCGTTTTCGAGATATTCGTAAGAAAGAGTGGGTCTGCTAGGTTAACGTCAAGCTAGCAGACCCACAACTTAAATTTCATTTGATTTTAAACAAAAAATATACCAAAATTAGGAGCCATTTAGGTGCTTTTTAGGGCCACAAAAGATAATTTAGGTTTTCATTTCCTTTTCGAGATATTCGTAAAAAAGTGTGGGTCTGCTAAGTTAACGTCAAGCTAACAGACCCACAACTAAAATTTCATTTTATTTTAAATAAAAAATATATCAAAATTAGGAGCCATTTAGGTGCTTTTTAGGGCCACAAAAGATAATTTAGGTTTTCATTTCGTTTTCGAGATATTCGCAAAAAGGTGTGGGTCTGCTAGGTTAACGTCAAGCTAGCAGACCCACAACTTAAATTTCATTTTATTTTAAATAAAAAATATATCAAAATTAGGAGCCATTTAGGTGCTTTTTATGGTCACAAAAGATAATTTAGGTTTTCATTTCGTTTTCCAGATATTCGTAAAAAAGTGTGGGTCTGCTAGGTTAACGTCAAGCTAGCAGACCCACAACTTAAATTTCATTTTATTTTAAATAAAAAATATACCAAAATTACGAGCCATTTAGGTGCTTTTTAGGGCCACAAAAGATAATTTAGGTTTTCATTTCGTTTTCGAGATATTCGTAAAAAACTTAAATTTCATTTTATTTTAAATAAAAAATATACCAAAATTAGGAGCCATTTAGGTGCTTTTTAGGGCCACAAAAGATAATTTAGGTTTTCATTTCGTTTTCGAGATATTCGCAAAAAAGTGTGGGTCTGCTAGGTTAACGTCAAGCTAGCAGACCCACAACTTAAATTTCATTTTATTTTAAATAAAAAATATATCAAAATTAGGAGCTATTTAGGTGCTTTTTAGGGCCACAAAAGATAATTTAGGTTTTCATTTCGTTTTCGAGATATTCGCAAAAAAGTGTGGGTCACCCACAACTTAAATTTCATTTTATTTCAAATAAAAACAAGTAAGGAAGGCTAAGTTCGGGTGTAACCGAACATTACATACTCAGTTGAGAGCTATGGAGACAAAATAAGGAAAATCACCATGTAGGAAAATGAACCTAGGGTAACCCTGAAATGTGGTTGTATGACATGTGTATCAAATGGAAGGTATTAAAGAGTATTTTAAGAGAGAGTAGGCCACAGTTCTATAGATGGACGCCATTTAGGGATATCGCCATAAAGGTACGATATGGATATCAAATTAAAGGTATTAATGAGGGTTTTAAAAGCGAGTGGGCCTTAGATGTATATGTGAAGACGTTCTCGCGATATCGACCAAAATGTGGACCAGGTGATCCAGAAAATCATCTGTCGGGTACTGCTAATTTATTTATATATGCAATACCACTAACAGTATTCCTGCCAAGATTCCACCTTGTAGAACTTTTTTATTTTCTTCTACTTAATATGGTAGGTGTCACACCCATTTTACAAAGTTTTTTCCAAAGTTATATTTTGCGTCAATAAACCAATCCAGTTACCATATTTCATCCCTTTTTTCGTATTTGGTATAGAATTATGGCATTTTTTTTCATTTTTCGTAATTTTCGATATCGATAAAGTGGGCGTGGTTATGGTCGGATTTCGGCCATTTTTTATACCAAGATAAAGTGAGTTCAGATAAGTACGTGGGCTAAGTTTAGTAAAGATATATCGGTTTTTGCTCAAGTTATTGTGTTAACGGCCGAGCGGAAGGACAGACGGTGGACTGTGTATAAAAACTGGGCGTGGCTTCCACCGATTTCGCCCATTTTCACAGAGAACAGTTACCGTCATAAAATCTATGCCCTGAGAAGGATTGGTAAATTTTTGTTCGACTTATGGCATTAAAAGTATTCTAGACAAACTAAATGAAAATGGGCGGAGCCACGCCCATTTTGAAATTTTCTTTTATTTTTGTATTTTGTTGCATCATATCATTACTGGAATTGAATTTTGACTTATTTTACTTATATACAGTAAAGATATTAAATTTTTTGTTAAAATTTGAATTTAAAAAAAATTTTTTGTAAAAAGTGGGCGTGTTCTTCATCCAATTTTACTAATTTTTATTTAGTACATATACAGTAATAGTAGTAACGTTCCTGCCAAATTTCATCATGATATCTTCAACGACTGCCAAATTACAGCTTGCAAAACTTTTAAATTACCTTTTAGTAAAAGTGGGCGGTGCCACGCCCATTGTCCAAAATCTTACTAATTTTATATTCTGCGTCATAACGTCAACCCATCTACCAAGTTTCATCGCTTTACCCGCCTTTGGCAATGAATTATCGCATTTTTTCGGTTTTTCGAAATTTTCGATATCAAAAGTGGGCGTGGTTATAGTCCGATATCGTTCATTTTAAATAGCGATCTGAGATGAGTGTCCAGGAATCTACATACCAAATTTCATCAAGATACCTCAAAATTTACTCAAGTTATCGTGTTAACGGACAGACGGACGGACGGACATGGCTCAATCAAATTTCTTTTCGATACTGATGATTTTGATATATGGAAGTCTATATCTATCTCGATTCCTTTATACCTGTACAACCAACCGTTATCCAATCAAAGTTAATATACCCTGTGAGCTCTGCTCAACTGAGTATAAATATATCAAAATTAGGAGCTATTTAGGTGCTTTTTAGGGCCACAAAAGATAATTTAATTGGTAGATGGGTTGACGTTATGACGCAGAATATAAAATTAGTAAGATTTTGGACAATGGGCGTGGCACCGCCCACTTTTACTACAAGGTAATTTAAAAGTTTTGCAAGCTGTAATTTGGCAGTCGTTGAAGATATCATGATGAAATTTGGCAGGAACGTTACTACTATTACTGTATATGTACTAAATAAAAATTAGTAAAATTGGATGAAGAACACGCCCACTTTTTACAAAAAATTTTTTTTAAATTCAAATTTTAACAAAAAATTTAATATCTTTACTGTATATAAGTAAAATAAGTCAAAATTCAATTCCAGTAATGATATGATGCAACAAAATACAAAAATAAAAGAAAATTTCAAAATGGGCGTGGCTCCGCCCATTTTCATTTAGTTTGTCTAGAATACTTTTAATGCCATAAGTCGAACAAAAATTTACCAATCCTTCTCAGGGCATAGATTTTATGACGGTAACTGTTCTCTGTGAAAATGGGCGAAATCGGTGGAAGCCACGCCCAGTTTTTATACACAGTCCACTGTCTGTCCTTCCGCTCGGCCGTTAACACAATAACTTGAGCAAAAACCGATATATCTTTACTAAACTTAGCCCACGTACTTATCTGAACTCACTTTATCCTGGTATAAAAAATGGCCGAAATCCGACCATAACCACGCCCACTTTATCGATATCGAAAATTACGAAAAATGAAAAAAATGCCATAATTCTATACCAAATACGAAAAAAGGGATGAAACATGGTAACTGGATTGGTTTATTGACGCAAAATATAACTTTGGAAAAAACTTTGTAAAATGGGTGTGACACCTACCATATTAAGTAGAAGAAAATGAAGAAGTTCTACAAGGTGGAATCTTGGCAGGAATACTGTTAGTGGTATTGCATATATAAATAAATTAGCAGTACCCGACAGATGATTTTCTGGATCACCTGGTCCACATTTTGGTCGATATCGCGAGAACGTCTTCACATATACATCTAAGGGCCACTCGCTTTTAATACCTTTAATTTGATATCCATATCGTACCTTTATGGCGATATCCCTAAATGGCGTCCATCTATAGAACTATGGCCTACTCTCTCTTAAAATACTCTTTAATACCTTCCATTTGATACACATGTCATACAACCACATTCCAGGGTTACCCTAGGTTCATTTTCCTACATGGTTATTTTCCTTATTTTGTCTCCATAGCTCTCAACTGAGTATGTAATGTTCGGTTACACCCGAACTTAGCCTTCCTTACTTGTTTTTATTTGAAATAAAATGAAATTTAAGTTGTGGGTGACCCGCACTTTTTTGCGAATATCTCGAAAACGAAATGAAAACCTAAATTATCTTTTGTGGCCCTAAAAAGCACCTAAATAGCTCCTAATTTTGATATATTTTTTATTTAAGATAAAACGAAATTTAAGTTGTGGGTCTGCTAGCTTGACGTTAACCTAGCAGACCCACACTTTTTTGCGAATATCTCGAAAACGAAATGAAAACCTAAATAATCTTTTGTGGCCCTAAAAAGCACCTAAATGGCTCCTAATTTTGGTATATTTTTTATTTAAAATAAAATGAAATTTAAGTTGTGGGTCTGCTAGCTTGACGTTAACCTAGCAGACCCACACTTTTTTGCGAATGTCTCGAAAACGAAATGAAAACCTAAATTATCTTTTGTGGCCCTAAAAAGCACCCAAATAGCTCCTAATTTTGATATATTTTTTATTT
This sequence comes from Eurosta solidaginis, assembly GCF_040869045.1. NCBI lineage: Eukaryota > Metazoa > Arthropoda > Insecta > Diptera > Tephritidae > Eurosta > Eurosta solidaginis. The sequence continues at coordinate 108,577,015 of NC_090320.1, read as the reverse complement.
AAAATAAAATGAAATTTAAGTTGTGGGTCTGCTAGCTTTACCTTAACCTAGCAGACCCACACTTTTTTGCGAATGTCTCGAAAACGAAATGAAAACCTAAATTATCTTTTGTGGTCCTAAAAAGCACCCAAATAGCTCCTAATTTTGATATATTTTTTATTTAAAATAAAATGAAATTTAAGTTGTGGGTCTGCTAGCTTTACGTTAACCTAGCAGACCCACACTTTTTTACGAATATCTCGAAAACGAAATGAAAACCTAAAAAGCACCTAAATGGCTCCTAATTTTGATATATTTTTTATTTAAAATAAAATGAAATTTAAGTTGTGGTTCTGCTAGCTTGACGTTAACCTAGCAAACCCACACCTTTTTGCGAATATCTCGAAAACTATATGAAAACCTAAATTATCTTTTGTGGCCCTAAAAAGCACCTTAATAGCTCCTAATTTTGATATATTTTTTATTTGAAATAAAATGAAATTTAAGTTGTGGGTCTGCTAGCTTGACGTTAACCTAGCAGACCCACACTTGTTTGCGAATATCTCGAAAACGAAATGAAAACCTAAATTATCTTTTGTGGCCCTAAAAAGCACCTAAATGGCTCCTAATTTTGGTATAATTTTTATTTAAAATAAAATGAAATTTAAGTTGTGGGTCTGCTAGCTTGACGTTAACCTAGCAGACCCACACCTTTTTGCGAATATCTCGAAAACTAAATGAAAACCTAAATTATCTTTTGTAGCCCTAAAAAGCACCTAAATGGCTCCTAATTTTGGTATATTTTTTATTTAAAATCAAATGAAATTTAAGTTGTGGGTCTGCTAGCTTGACGTTAACCTAGCAGACCCATTCTTTTTCACGAATATCTCGAAAACGAAATGAAAACCTAAACTATCTTTTGTGGCTCTAAAAAGCACCCAAATGGCTCCTAATTTTGGTATATTTTTTATTTAAAATAAAATGAAATTTAAGTTGTGGGTTGACGTTAACCTAGCAGACCCACACTTTTTTGCGAATATCTCGAAAACCAAATGAGCACCTAAATTATCTTTTGTGGCCCTAAATAGCACCTAAAATGCACCTAATTCTCAAACAACTTAAACTTATTTTTGAGCACTTGGGTCTGCCAGCTTTACGCACGTCACATATACAATTGTACGTCGTCAGCATAAATGTGAATATTACAATACTTGAGAACACCAGGCAAATCGTTTATATACAAAACAAATAACAGGGGACCAAGGATTGAGCCTTGTGGGACTCCTCTTAAAACACTGACGAAGTCAGACTTTCTGCTACCAACACTTACTCCCTGAGTTCGTTCGACCAAATACGATCTGATTAGGGCTGTTGCACAGTTGGAGAAATTAAATAGGTTGTCCAGCTTCTTGCAGAGAACGGTGTGGTCGACCGAGTCAAACGCTTTTGAATGGTCGAGAAGAGTTAGGAAAGCAGTAAAATTGTTGTCAACTTGTTCTCGAATATCCTCTATCACCGATAGGAGCGCTGTTTTACAGCTACGATTTGACCTGAATCCAGACTGGGAATCTGTGATCCTGCACATAAGTATTTATCTGGCAGTGCAAAATTCGTTCGACGACTTTGGAAAGGAAAGGCAGAATAGCAATAGGTCTATACGCCTTGTTTTGCTTGGGGATTGGGATCACCTTAGCAACTTTCCAACATTTGGGAAATACACAGGACGTTAGCACAGAGTTAACCAAGTAGGTTAAGTGAGGAAGGATTTTAGGAAGAATTATTTTTTAAAATTTCGGACATATACCATCGAACCCCATAGCATTAGACTTTACTGAAAGAATGGCTTGAACGACATCACAATCATCGACACTAGCAAACTCAAGAGGACCAAAATCAACATTAGCGCGAATACAATAATTGTCAGCACATATATTGTCAGTTGAGATTGGCAGATTTACAAAATTTATATTTATCTCGTTAATGACCAAAATCAACATTAGCGCGAATACAATAATTGTCAGCACATATATTGTCAGTTGAGATTGGCAGATTTACAAAATTTATATTTATCTCGTTAATGTCTACATCAGGGAGGACAGAAATATCGCATTTGGATTTTCCGATACCAATATGTTTAATCGACTTCCAGGTTTCCTTCGAACTCAAAGCAGCACTAAAATTGTTATTATAAAATGTCTGCTTAGCTGACCTAATGGGTTTGTTTGCAGCGATCCTAGCTGCTTTGAAGCAGTTGTGAGCCTCCAGGGTTTTGTATATTTTCCATCGTGAGTAAGCAAGGTTACGCTGGTGAATTAAGTGTTTTAGATTGGCACTAAACCAAGGGGTATTATTGTGTGTAGCAGCCTTGAGTTTCACTGGCACATGGTTGTCGAAAATCCTAATAATATGGTTCTGTAGGAATGATGCCTGATCATCGACCGATATCAGCGTACGAATCAAGCTCCATTCGACCGACTCCACCGCTGCATTAAGGGAACTATAATCTATGCTTCTAAAATCACGATACGTAAAGGAACATTGGATGTGTGACGTTTGAAAGTTGTAACTAAGAAATATCAGATCGTGTTTTGAAAAGCAAGATGCCGACAATTGATCGTAGTGGAGCAATTTCAGGGGATCATTCACAAAAAATAAATCCAACAAAGAACTTGAGTCAGTAAAGTGTGTAGGTAAAGTTAAATTAGTGGGGAAAATTCCAAGAGACTCCATACTTAGTTTAGAGTTGAGTCGACGAGAAGGTTGGAGTTGAAATCCCCAGCGATGATTATATTATCATAGCTTATAAGTAGAGGCTCGAGAAATTCAATAAAGCCAGAGAAGTCAACTCCACGATTAGGTCTGTATGCAAAGCCGATAAGAAGCCTTTCATTATTTACAGAGAACACGTCTACGAACACATATTCGACAGAATCACTTGGACTAGCACTGCAGCAAGGTTTACAGGATAAACTACTTTTAACATATATAGCAACACAACCACCATGACCACGTCTATCAGCCCTGAAAAGTTGATATCCATTTAGTTGCACCAAATCATTTTTATGACATGAAGAAAACCAGGTTTCAGAAATACATATAACATCTATATCAGAACCCTCAGATGTGAATCTCAATTCATCCAGCTTTTTATATAGGCTTTGCGCATTGAGATGGATGACTTTGAGCCCTTTAGTACGTTTGCTGAATACGCGCAACAGTGTATGTATGCAGTCTTTGGAACTAGACAACGTATAGTCTACGACCATCACTATCTATGGGATATAAAGAATGTTCTGCGATGCGTAACAATAAAGACAACATAAAAGATTGTTTACAAGTTTGATAGGGAGAGATAAAGACGGAAACGAAGAGACTCAATAACTTAAGTAATATACCATACATACAAATTTATTTATTGATCATTATTCGTTGGCGCATCATCAACTCGAAAGGATCTCGCGCTTTCTTTGCCGGTATTCTCAAGACGCTCTAGAAAATCCAAGCTATTGCTTCAGGGCTGGCGTTGGCTGTTCGTCTGATATGTACCAGACCCTTCTTAGAAAAAACCGCTACTACCTTCCTTTTCTTCTTTAGACGGATCGCTGCCTTGAAGATCGCATAGTTTTGCCTGGACAGCGAAGCATTTACATAAATCAGAGCATTTGAATTTATGCCCACATGAACTAATTGCAGACCTTGATGTTTGGATTGTTTTGGCGCCTAAAGGTGCCTATACTTTTTAGCAATTTGTTTCTGTCTGTCGGCGACTGAAATTTGATTATTACGGCCGGATCTGTCACGCTGTTGGCTAGTTTCCGTAGCCGAAAAATGCTGATTATAGGAATTGGTTGCAATCTAAGAGTGGAACAGAGGTGATGAAAGACACTTGTTAAGTTTTCTCCTTCCTTAAAGGGAATTCCGTGTACCCGGACTTCACTTGCGGCAATATGGCTCTCTTGCTTTGACGCATTGTTTTTGAGTGTTTTTACTTCCTCTTCGAGATAACCAACGCGCTCGAACACGCTCTCCAGCTGAGTAACTCTTGCATTAAGCTCACTGACCTCTTTCTTCAGCACCACAAATTTGTCTTCTAGTTTTTTGCATACGAATTCAATGAGCCTTTTTTCCGAGTCCAAAATTTGCTTAGCAATCAGATCGTTGAACTTAGCAAATCGCTGATCCATGCTTTGCATTAAACTAGGAGAGAAGCCGCTGATCCGTTGCACCTTTTTGGCGCTATCAACCTCGTTATTAAGGTCGTCACCACGACGCTTACCATTGACTTGATCCATGGTGTTCGAAAAAAAACGGGCCAAAAATAATGTTCGAAGAAACTGGGTGGCAGCTCTAACGCAGCTTAGATTATTGTGACGCAGGCTTCAAGTTTAGCATAGACGCAAACCACAAAATAAAGCTTGAAGCACAAACAAACTTCAGTGACTATAAAACTTTTGGCGGGAAGATACACAGTTGATGAAGGTGTGAAGGTTTCAAAAAAAAAAATGTTTAGGGTTTAACCACCACATAGCTGCCAATTGCACTCTGAAACAGAGATGTAGTAAATGTCTGGGAGAACATGGGGCAAAAAACTGCCAGGAGAGCATGCCCATTAATAAATGTGGTAATTGCGTAGATGCCAATAGTCAGTTATACTGTTTTCACACAGAAACTTAATGATCTCATTTCACCTGCTAATGAAATCGTAAATTTTTTGCTTTCACACAGAAGTAACTGCTCGATTAGTATGAAGGATGAGACAGACAACCATGGCGGAACGATACAAGGTGGGAGCATGGTGACATACCTACAAACAAACAAAATTCCATGTACTTGTAAATTCGATGGACAAATGTCAAAATCGTACTGCGCCGGTAGTTGATGTATCAAATCAAATAAAAAAGGTTATAATCAGCTTTTCGATACGGCCACCTTGTATCGTTCCGCCATGCAGACAATGACATTTGCTTTGAAAACTAAGAAGCGGAAACGGAAGCGGAAAGCTGCCAACAGAGTTGCATTGTGTTTTTGACATCATTAGGCATTCGATTAGCTACTAATGAAATAATAATAAATTCGTATTTTGTAGGGAAGATTGAGCTCAATAAGCGTCTTAATGTAGAAAACTGCCTTTATTATTCAATAAGCCGTCTGTGTGAAAACAGTATTAGGTTTTAAGCTCAATATAGACGATAACATAATGAGCCATGACTGCCCAGTTTATCAAAGGAAGCTTAAACTGGAAAAACAACGAGTTGGTTTTTAGCAACCAAGACGTACAAGCCCAGTAATAAATGTTTTTGATTTGAAATGTGTCTACTTGAATATTTGCAGTTTGTTAGCAAATAAAGCAGAGCTCGAAAAAATGATAGAAGAAGTGGATCCGGACATTGTTTTACACTCAGAAACACGCATAACTTCAGATATTCTTGATTCTGAAATTAATATTGCACCGTATACATTAATTCGCTGCGACTCTCATAGTAGACATATGGGAGGGGTCGTTTTATTACTGAAAAGGAAATCAAGTACAAAGTCAGGTTTAATCGATCAATTGATAGAAATGTATGGTGTGCTATAGTAAAATTAAAGCAAGTGGACATAAAGTGGCAAATAGGTGTGTTGTACCATTCCCCAAGCCCTAGTGACAGTGAATTTTTAAATCACGTAGAGAGTATTTTATCAGAAGTATTAGAATCAGGTACGAATTCCCTTCTAGTTGGAGATTTCAATATAAACTTAAATATTAACTCTTCGAGTAGCTACAAACTGAATGAAATTTGTACACGTAGCGTAATGAAACAAAAAATAAATTTCAATACAAGAGTCGCGGAAACTTTTCAAACAAAAATAGATTTATTATATGCAAACGCTGATATACTGTCTTGTGTAAATCTTGAAGACCACAGAATATCCGATCACGAAACTATTTCATTTGCTATAAAAGTAAGTAATTCAAACCCGTTACGAAGAGCCATTTCATCAACATCCTCGGAGAATTATTCTGCCGATAACTTGACCACGCTACTGAGGAATTGCGATCTCAGTTTAATAAGAAGCATGAATGTCACCTACATGGTCAACTATATAAATACTTGTTTACTAGATTGCAGGGATGCACCTTAACGTTAAGCTAATCGTTTATCAAAAAATTTCCATCGTTTCCGTTGAAACACTTCGAATTATTATCGATAAAGAAATTATCAAGATAAATTGTATCTCGTTTTTAACCGAAACGAAAAGCTTTCGTTAACGTTAAAAACGTTAACAAAAACCTGATACTTGATGTTTGAATTGGGTTGGCAATGCTATAGCCATGGTGAAGCCGTAAGGTGGTAACAGCGAGCGGACATACACACAAACTCCATGCAATGTTTTTATGTAATTCGTTGGTGGTAATGTCAAAAATACTCTGAGAAATGTTCGTACTGTCAAAATTCATGAGAAAAGTTGCAATCAGCTTGGCTAATGCTTTCACCTTTAATGACTCCGCCATCAATCAGCTTTGCCAGCATAGTTTGAAATTAATAATCAACATAAACGATTTGATTTCGTTTTGATATGGCAGGAAACGAAACAAAATCATTTCGTTAATTTGACGTTCTTAACGTTAATAAACGAAACAAAGTCATTTCGTTAATTATCGTAACGAAATGATATCGGTTCGTTGGTTAAGCATGCCTGCTAGATTGTATGGGAGTACTAACGTTTGAAAAAAACAGTACGGTAAAGTTAAGAAATAAATGGTATGACCAAGAATTGACAGAATTGAATAAACTAAAATACCGGTTGCACTCACAAGCTAGGGCAACGGCTGACTATATCGAATATAACATGGTCGCGAAGTACTACAAAATACTAAACAAATTTAAAAAGATTAAATACATGGAGAATAACATTGATATCAATAGTTCAGATAGCAAACTAATATGGCAGCATCTTAAGCATGCTGTAAACTTAACAGGCCACAAGAAAAGATCTTGACGGTGATCGTAAAAGGTGTGACATATGATACACCTCGCGATATTGCTGAAGCATTGAACTCCTTCTTTATAGATAGCATTGTTGATATAAACAGGGAAATTGAAGTTGTTCAATGTCAGAAGGACTTCCAATTTACAGCTAGGTCATGTTTAAAATTCGAAGAAATTACGGTTGAGGATGTTACACGTATAGCAAAAAGGTTCAAAAATAAAACTGGAGGGAAAATTTACTTTCAGAAGGCGTAATTAAAGTTTCAGTATCGTACATGGGTTTCTTCTATGCAACCGCTATAAACAAATCCATGACTACTGGAATAGCGCCAGACATGTGGAAAATTTCGGAAAGTAAAAGGTTCAATAATGGCAGAAGAACTAAGGCCGATAAATACATTGCCGAACATAGAAAAAATTCTAGAAATTGTAATAAAAAATCAACTGCTTAATTACTTAGAAAATAATAAAATCCTTATAAAGGGACAATCCGTCTTAAATTACGTTATATCTAGCTGGAAGTAAGAGCTGAGCCTGAAAAAACATATAGTAGCAGTTTTCATTGACCTGAAAATAGCGCTCGAAACAATTGATAGGAATATAATGCTCGATAAACTACAAAAAATTGGTATTAGGGAAAATGAATTGCAGTGGTTTAGAAGCTTTTTATCAGACCGGAAACAAAGAACAACCATCGAGTCAGTAGTCTCATCCGAGGCACAAGTGGACATAGGTTTACCACAAGGTCGGTATTAGCACCAATCCTGTTGCGCTACTTGAAGTAAATGAAACGGAAATTTCAATAGCAAGGAGCAAAATGCAAGAAGATTTGGACTCATTGTATAGATGGCTTTGCATTAATAAACTCAAGCTTAACGTCAACAAAACTAAGTGCATGGTTTTATCTAGGACGACCAATAAAGAATAACTTAATTTAGATCTAAAAATAATGAATACAAGCATTGCGGATGTCAAAATATTTAAGTACTTAGGGATCCTGATTGACAATAAACTCAGGTTTACGGATCATATTGATTATATTGTGTCCAAAATGGGCAAAAAAATTGAATTTTGGAAGAGATCGTGTAAGAAATATATGTTGAAAGTATATAGATCCATCATAGAACCGCACTTCTTATATTGCCCTACAATATTCTTTATTGCCAATGAAACACAAGTAGACAAATAAACACAGAGGAACCTTATGCATCAGGTCAAAAACATATATCGCTCGCAATCAGATGGGAAAGAATTCCGGAAAATATCGTCCCAGACAAACAGTTGGAGTGTTTATGTGAATCACGTAGATTCTTACAACAATGCTATATTATAGTTGGTTGTGTGTAGATAAAAGCTGGTACAGGGAGGATTGGAAACGCGTCCTTTCCAACCGTCCGATAAGAGTGGCTCGTTCTTTGTCATACCCGAGAAATGGAAAATGGCCAAGGTGGTCCCGCTACTAAAGCCTGGGAAACCAGCTAACATAGGTGAGTCATATCGTCCGATATCTCTCCTATCGCCAGTGGCAAAGACGCTTGAAGCCATTTTGCTCCCTTATTTCCAAGCACATTTGCAGCTAGCCCCTCATCAGCATGGCTTCAGAAAACTCCATAGCACTACCTCCGCGCTAAATGTCATTGGCACCCAGATAAATTGCGGTTTGAATCAATACCCCCACCACCAGTACTCGTAGCGCTAGACCTATCAAAAGCCTTTGATACGGTCAACCATGGCTCGTTACTGCAAGACCTGGAAGGGTCTACCCTTCCCCCATGTCTTAAAAGATGGACCGCAAATTATCTGGGTGGACGGCAGGCATCGGTGCAATTCAGAAACGAAACATCAAAACCACTTCAGAATTCTGCAGTTAAACTGTAATGGACTAACTGGGAAGATTACGGAGATAGTCGATTTCATGAAGCGGCACAACATCCGCATTGCTGCGATTCAAGAGACTAAACTCACAGCAAGATCTGCATTGCAGACCTGCTCTGGGTATAATGTCCACAGGAAGGACCGCGAGAGCGGAAATGGAGGCGGCCTCATGTTTATTATACACCACTCTGTGCAATATCATATATTTTATCCTGGCATCGACCGCAGGAACAATGTCTTAGAACGTCAAGGCCTATCTGTCCGGTCAGGAGATGCAAATCTAGAAATCATCAACATCTACATCCCTCCTGTCACCTGTTGCCCCAGTGGATACCGCCCTAAAATCGAGGCCTTACTCACTGGCAACAATCGCATTATCTTAGGCGATTTCAATGCCCATTACGACCTATGGCATTCAAACTTGCGGGCGGACAGTAGGGGTGAGATGTTGGCGGATCAAATAGAAGAAACGACGTTCTGCACAATAAACGTAGATGCCCCCACACGTATGGTAGGAAGCTGTCATAGCTCGCCAGATATCTCAATCGTGAGCGCAGAACTCGTAAACTGCGTCAACTGGCAGCCGATGGTAACATTGGCATCCGACCACCTGCCCATACTTAAACATAAAAACGCACTTTCATAAACTTCAAAAAAGGAAAGTGGGAAGAATATAAATCTGCAACAGACAGCAGCTTTGCTGCCCTCCCTATCCCGACTGATGCCCGGAGCGTGCCTTCCGTAAGGTCATTGAATCCACCTCGGCACATTTCATTCCCGCCGGGAGAATTCCCGAAATCCGGCCCCACTTCCCGGCGGAGGCCGCGAGCTTAGCGATGGAACGCGACCTTATAAGACAGCTTGATCCAGGCGACCCCCAAATAAGGGATATAAACCAACGCATCAGATTGCTTGCGGACGAACACAAGCGGGCGAAATGGGAAGAGCACCTAAGAGGTTGTAACCTCTCTACCGGTGTAGGTAAACATTGGTCCACCGTAAAGTCCCTATCGAATCCGACTAAGCACAAAGACAAAGTTTCCATCGCCTTTGGCGATATGGTGCTGTCGGATGCGGAAAAATGCGCGAGCGCTTTCTGCCGACAATATATAATGCATCCTACGGTCGACAAAGATAGACGGAGAGCCAATAGACACGCACATAAACACAAATTCAGCGCGTCCCCAATCACCATCACCGCTAGAGAGGTTGAGGACGCCATTGGTCGCGCTAAATCATCCAAAGCAGTGGGCCCAGACGGCATAGCCATGCCGATGCTTAAAAACCTAGGGAAAGAGGGTTTCAAATATTTAGCGCATGTCTTCAACCTGTCTCTCTCAACCTTTGCCATACCCGAGAAATGGAAAATGGCCAAGGTGGTCCCGCTACTAAAGCCTGGGAAACCAGCTAACGTAGGTGAGTCATATCGTCCGATATCTCTCCTATCGCCAGTGGCAAAGATGCTTGAAGCCATTTTGTTCCCTTATTTTCAAGCACATTTGCAGCTAGCCCCTCATCAGCATGGCTTCAGAAAACTCTATAGCACTACCTCCGCGCTAATGTCATTAGCACCCAGATAAATTGCAGTTTGAATCAATACCCCCACCATAGAACAGTAGTCGTAGCGCTAGACCTATCAAAAGCCTTTGATACGGTCAACCATGGCTCATTACTGCAAGACCTGGAAGGGTCTACCATTCCCCCATGTCTTAAAAGGTGGACCGCAAATTATATGGGTGGTCGGCAGGCATCGGTGCAATTCAGAAACGAAACATCAAAACCAAGGAGAATTAAACAAGGGGTGCCACAGGGTGGTGTCCTATCCCCACTTTTGTTTAATTTCTACATATCTAAGCTACCTTCACCACCGGAAGGAGTCACAATCGTTTCCTACGCCGATGACTGCACAATAATGGCCACAGGCCCGGGCCCAGAGATCGATGAGCTATGCAATAAAATAAACGGCTATCTCCCTGATCTCTCCAGTTTTTTCGCCTCGCGAAACCTGGCATTGTCACCGACTAAATCTTCCGCGACCTTATTTACAACATGGACGCCCCAAATGTCGACCATATTGAACATCCACGTCGATGGCACTACGCTACCGACTGTCCTACACTCCAAAATCTTGGGTGTGACGTTTGATCAGGATCTACATTTTGGTGCGCACGCAACCGCAATTGTTCCGAGAATTCAGAGCCGTAATAAAGTCCTCAAATCCCTTGCTGGCAGTACCTGGGGAAAAGATAAAGAACCGCTCATGACCACATACAAAGCAATTAGCCAGCCGATTACGTGCTACGCGTCACCCATATGGTCGCCAAGCCTAAAAACTACCTACTGGAAGAAACTACAGGCCTGCCAAAATACTGCTCTCAGAATCGCCACGGGCTGTCTTCTTATGTCCCCAGAACACCATCTGCATAATGAGGCGAGAATACTCCCCATCAGGGAGAGAAATGAGATGCTGACCAAACAGTTTCTGTTGAATACCCAGAAACCTGGGCATCCCAACAGACATCTGATTGACGAACCAGCACCGCCTAGGGGCCTAAGGAGTCATCTCCGTAAGCATTTTGAGGAAATACGGCACCTGAGAACCCAGCCTTATGAAGCGAAAAAACACAAGCAGGTCCTTGGTGAACTCCATAGACAGGCGTCGGACCTTTATGTCGGGAATTGCCCGGTGAATCCAGTACTTGAAGAAAAATATCCAGAACTCGCGGAAGAGGAACGCATACTCCCCAGGGACCGCGTGTCACTCTTGCTCAACTTCGTTCTGGATACTGTAACAGGTTAAACTCTTACCTATCCAGAATCAACCCTGACATACAAAATGTATGCCCCGCTTGCAATGTGTCCCCACATGACACCAACCATCTCTTCAATATTAATGTGGAACTAACGCCTCTAACACCCCTTTCCTTATGGTCCACCCCTGTTGAAACGGCAAGTTTCCTTGGACTCCCGTTAGAGGATATTGATGACAATTTGTGATCGGTCGCGGCTATTAGGTGGGGCGAGCATTGCTACAACAACAACAACAACAAACATGGGGTGCCACAGGGTGGTGTCCTATCCCCACTTTTGTTTAATTTCTACATATCCAAGCTACCTTCACCACCGGAAGGAGTCACAATCGTTTCCTACGCCGATGACTACACAATAATGGCCACAGGCCCAGGCCCAGATATCGATGAGCTATGCAATAAAATAAACGGCTATCTCCCTGATCTCTCCAGTTTTTTCGCCTCGCGAAACCTGGCATTGTCACCGACTAAATCTTCCGCGACCTTATTTACAACATCGACGCCCCAAATGTCGACCATATTGAACATCCACGTCGATGGCACTATGCTACCGACTGTCCTACACCCCAAAATCTTGGGTGTGACGTTTGATCAGGATCTACATTTTGGTGCGCACGCAACCGCAATTGTTCCGAGAATTCAGAGCCGTAGTAAAATCCTCAAATCCCTTGCTGGCAGTACCTGGGGAAAAGATAAAGAAACGCTCATGACCACATACAAAGCAATTAGCCAGCCGATTACGTGCTACGCGTCACCCATATGGTCGCCAAGCCTAAAAACGACCCACTGGAAGAAACTACAGGCCTGCCAAAATACTGCTATCAGAATCGCCACGGGCTGTCTTCTTATGTCCCCAGAACACCATCTGCATAATGAGGCGAGAATACTCCCCATCAGGGAGAGAAATGAGATGCTGACCAAACAGTTCCTGTTGAATACCCAGAAACCTGTGCATCCCAACAGACATCTGATTGACGAACCAGCACCGCCTGGGGGCCTAAGGAGTCATCTCCGTAAGCATTTTGAGGAAATACGGCACCTGAGAACCCAGCCGTATGAAGCGAAAAAACACAAGCAGGTCCTTGGTGAACTCCATAGACAGGCGTCGGACCTTTATGTCGGGAATTGCCCGGTGAATCCAGTACTTGAAGAAAAATATCCAGAACTCGCAGAAGAGGAACGCATACTCCCCAGGGAAACGCGTGTCACTCTTGCTCAACTTCGTTCTGGATACTGTAACAGGTTAAACTCTTACCTATCCAGAATCAACCCCGACATTAAAAATGTATGTCCCGCTTGCAATGTGTCCCCACATGACACCAACCATCTCTTTAATTGTAATGTGGAACCAACGCCTCTAACACCCCTTTCCTTATGGTCCACCCCTGTTGAAACGACAAGTTTCCTTGGACTCCCGTTAGAGGATATTGATGACAATTTGTGATCGGTCGCGGCTATTAGGTGGGGCGAGCATTGCTACAACAACAACAACAGTGGTTGTTTCTGCTGAGCTGCTAGCTTTTTGGTTGACCGGAATCAAATGCATTCCGACAGGATAAATAATAAAACTGTGTAATCATACGTCTTGGGGTAGGGCAGAATTGAGAACACGTCCTTCCAACCTCCCAATGAGATGACTCCAAGACCCGCCCGTTGGGACCACCAGTTCCCGTGCTGATCGGAATCTCAGGCATTCCGACACCCCAAACGCTAGAAATCCTATTATTATTAAAATATAGTTATAATTTGTAATAATCTAAGTTTTAGGCTTAAAACGCCGTAATAATAAATAAATATAATATAATATATAACAGTATTTAAAACAAAATTATATGAATATTGTAAAACCTTAGCTATAAGATAAAAAACTGTAATATTTTCTAATTTACGAATTAGGCTTCTGGCCGTAATAAATAAATAATCTAATCTAAATATAGGTGATTTGATATACACCAAATCTCAAAAGTACTTAAACCAGATTATAGATTTCTGCTATCAGAGATACTATCAACTCGCAGCAAAAGTTTAACATCATCGGCGAACATCAAACATTTTACAAACTTGAAGTGTGAAGGTAGATCATTAATGAACAATAAAAATAACAATGGGCCACAGTGGGTACCTTGAGGAGTACCGGACCATACGTTTACGCAACTGCTCGAGGTGTCTGAACCCATCTTTACAAATAGTTTTCTGCCACTAAGAAAACTAGAGAAAAAGTCTAGAAGTAAACCAGTAATACCATAAAGCTTCAATTTATGTAACAGGATAGCATGGTCCACCTTGTCAAACGCTTTAGAAAAATCCGAGTATATGACATCTAGTTGGGATTGGTAATTAACTGCCCTTACGATCTCATGGGAGGCTAAAAGAAAATTTGAGCATGTGGATCTGCCTGGCATAAATCCATGTTGGCAGTTACTGATCGAGCTTCGTACGTGCAGGTAAAGTTTCGATGAAGAATAGTGTCGAACAACTTGGCCAGCGTACTTTGCTTTACTACAGGCCTATAGTTGCATATATTATTTCGGTCCCCTGATCAGGCGTGGACAACAGGGAGTCACAAAAGATTTATAAAAGTTACGAGGACATGTGGTTTTGGGATCTAGCCCAGAACAACCTGTCCGATGCAACCTTCCCTTTCAGATGACACACTGACAAGAGTATGACCGTCCTAAAACGATTATTTTCCGGCAAACGCAGCAAAACCATTTCTCAGGACCGGGTCAGAAGACGGACCCGGATTGGGTTCGATACCTTCCCGGAGGAGGAGTATGGCGTAGTCCCGCTGCAAAGAGATGGTGGGTGGATGACAATTTGTGCGAGGGACACAACAAATTAAACGGGGTTACACTGAAATGACAGTCCTTGGTCGGGAAAAGTCCCGAGTCGCTCCGGATAGCACAGACCGCCTTGGAAAGCGGTTCGTACCGCTGTGTTCTCAGGTGCCGTATTTCCTCATAATGTTTACGGAGATGACCCCTTAACACCCTGGGCGGTGTTGGCTCATCAATCAGATGTCTTTTGGGATGTCCATGTTTCTGGGTATTCAACAGGAACTATTTTGTTAGCATTTCGTTTCTTTCCCTAACGGAGAGTATTCTCTCATTATGTATGTAGATGGTGTTCTGGGGACATACGAAGACAACCACGTCGCGGTTCTTAGGGCAGTATTTTGGCAGGCATGTAGCTTCTTCTAGTGAGTAGTCCCTAGGTGACGCGTAGCATGCAATCGGCTGACCAATTGCTTTGTAAGTGGTAATGAGAGTTTCTTTATCTTTACCCAAAGTACTGCCAGCAAGAAATTTGAGGATTTTATTGCGGCTCTGGAATTTCGGTACAATTGCGGCTGTATGCTCACGAAAATGTAGATCCTGATCAAACGCCACCCAAGATTTTGGGGTGTAAGACATTCGGTGGCATTCATTTTTCGTTATTATCTGTGGAACGGGTAAAATTTTAAATTTCTGCCTTCGGGTTAATAATACTCAATACTCGCGTCGTCCTCCGGAATTTTGGGACGAGTTTTAGTGGTCGACCGCCGTTGTGTACGTTAAATATATATGAGGGGTCGACTGCTAATACGCAACCAAAAATGTCGACAGAGGTGTCAAACGACGCGTCTTGACATCAGTATTACTAATCCGAAGGCGGAAAAGTTTACCTCGTTCAAAAAATATTAACGAAAAACCGAAAAATTACCCGCGTGTCCCTTTGTACCGGGATCGTATCCATAGTATTTTTGCACAGAACACCTTTCTGGGTTGGCGGCCTTCGGCCGCGCTTATAAAAAATTACCCTGGGTGGGTTCAACACCGGTGTGGAGACCAAAACTATATCCGCGCAAAACACTTTTACCCACCGTTTTTCTTGTGTGTACTACAACATTACAACAACCACATGAAAATATCCGGCCAGAGATACCATTTTTCTTTTCCGCCTTCGTATTATTGTTTTCGAGCTCAATACGCGTCTTTTGACACCTCTGTCGATATTTTTGATAGCGTATTAGCAGTCAACCCCTCAACTAGACTTTTACCAAAAAATAACTATAAGACGCGATAGCCTCTGAAGGATTTTCGGCCGAGCTTCTCTTTCAATTTGCGTCGTGCTCCTTTTAGTGTTTCCTACAAATTTGCGGGACGGGACCTTGTTTAATGCCGAGGTGATAGTCTAGTTCTCCGCGCTTCTAATTCGTTCAAAAGGTATTAACGAAAAACCGAAATATGACGCCGGTTACCTCCGAAATCAATCTTTTTTCCAATTGATAAAAACTTGTTGTAAATTTTCGATGTTGCATTGACGAGAGTAGGACCCACGATGGTAATAGTTTACTTTAGGGTACAACTGCTAAAACTCGTCCAAATATATCGGGAGAGGTGTCAAAAGAAGCGCTTTGTACCCAGGATCACGAATCCGAAAACGGAACCTAAGAATTTTATTTCTGTGAAAAGAAAACTGGCCCCGGAGCGCTCCGAAACCGGGGGTGGGATCCATAGTATTTTTGCGCAGAACACTTTTCAGCAATGGCGGCCTTCGGCGGCGCGTATAAAAAATTAGGTAGTAGTGCAGTTTACGGTACCCACCCTAAAGTTGGGCTAAGATTTTCGAGTGAGGTATCAAAAGACGCGTATTAATCTCGAGAACAATAATCCGAAGGCGGAAAAGAAAAATGTTATCTCTGTCCGGAGATATTTGCAGTTGAAGTTGGCGATTTCCATGTGGTTGTTGTTGTGTGGTACCCCCAAAAAAAAGTGTGCATCACCGTGGCGGTAGCCACGGTTATACCACACACCCGGAATTGGCATGGCGTAGCCCAGGGTTATTTTTTATAAGCGCGGCCGAAGGCCGCCAACGCAGAAAGGTGTTCTGCGCAAAAATACTATGGATCCCACCCCCGGTTTTGGAGGGACCCGCGGGTCTTTTTTCGATTTTTCGTTAATATCTTTTGAACGGGTAAAAAAAGTTAACTTCCGCTTTCGGATTCTAGACGTGAATACGCGTCTTTTGATACCTCACTCGAAAATTTTGGGGTAATAGTCTAGTTGAGGGGTCGACTGCTAATACGCTACCAATAATATCGAGAGAGGTGTCAAACGACGCGTATTAATCTCAAGAACAATAATACGATGGGGGAAAAGAAAAATTGTATCTCTGTCCGGAGATATTTGCAGTTGAAGTTGCAGATTTCCATGTGGTTGTTGTTGTCGTACCCCCAAAAAAAAGTGTGCATCACCGTGGCGGTAGCCACGGTTATACCACACACCCGGACTTGGCATGGCGTAGCCCAGGGTTATTTTTTATAAGCGCAGCCGAAGGCCGCCAACGCAGAAAGGTGTTCTGCGCAAAAATACTATGGATCCGACACCCGGTTTCGGAGGTACCCGCGGGTCTTCTTCGGTTTTTCGTTAACATCTTTTGAACGCGTTAAAATTTTTATTTTCCGCCTTCGGATTATTAATACTGATGTCAAGACGCGTCGTTTGACCACTCTCTCGATATTTTTGGTAGTAGTCGACCCCTCCACTAGACTATTACCAATTTTGGCCCAAATTTCGGTGGGTACCGTAAACTGCACTATTACCAAAAATTACCCTGGGTGGGTCCAACACGGGTTTAGAGTCTAAAACTATATCCGCGCAAAACACTTTTACCCACAGTTTTTCTTGTGGGTACAACAAAATCACCAAAATTACAAAAACTACATGCAAATTTTCGATTTTGTTTGCAAATATCTCCGAAAAGAAATCAAATTCTTAATTCCCGCTTTCGGATTCGTGATTCGGGTCCAAAGCGCGTCTTTTTATACCTTTCCCGATATTTTTGGACGAGTTTTATCTGTTGTACCCTAAAGTAAACAATTACCCAAATTTTATATTCCTGCTTCTGATTATTATTAATAATAAGGTAAAAATGTATATTCGTTTAAAAGGAGCACGAACATAAACACGATTTTTTTAACATACTAAAATGGCGGCAGTGAAACAACGTATAGTTATGGGGCGCATGATATAAAACAGCTTATAGGATTTAAAATACTTGTTTTTAATTTATTTTTATCAAATTTTTTATATGGGGAAAAAAACAACTTGTTGTTGCTGGAAAAACAACTGATAGTTTGCTATTAATTTTGTTGCAACATTGCAACCATGTTTCCATATTTATGAATGTCCTTTTTTTTGCATATAAGTAGGCTCGTAATGCTAACATAAATTTACATTATAGAATATTTATATACTTGTATATGTGTTATTTCTGCGGTTACTGTAATGAAATAAAAATTATATATCTTACGGTTTTTATCCTTAAATCAAGATGCCTGACAACTAACACCCGCACTTCCACAAAAATTTGCTCTTGAATCAATAATTATTTTATTATTCACTTTCGGCTGGTTTACACTAAATTATTCAATCCTTAAAGTTTCAATTGACTATGATCAGCAACGAAGTATATTTCCAAATTCTTGCCACTATCCACTTTATAACATATATAGATCAATATTTTTAAAGTCGCAAACTTTTATGCACTTTTCATCGGAAAATGTATCTCAAGCGTTTATAAGATAATCAGACATAATGAGAGATGGTTACTATAAATCGCTTGAATATCGCAGTCAATTGGGGTTAGATCTAATTTGATCCGAAAATTATAGCTTTCAGCACATCACTAGGCCTGCTACGAATATATGGCACAGTAAGGCAAGGTGCACACGAGGCTACGCGTCATAGACGCGTACAAGATATTTTATGTAGATACAATTCCTCTACGTTCAAGATCTGCATACGTACCCTACAAGAATACTGACTATCATATGACTATCATCTGATTGTCAGCAATGTCAACCTAACGATCAGCGCGCCTCATACAAACTTTCTATCACAATCTTAAGGGGATTTGCGCAAATGTGATGTAAACAACTGTGTACGTGTGAGTTTTTGTATCTTCTTATACACCAACCCTACAAGAATACTGACTATCATATGACTATCATCTGATTGTCAGCAATGTCACCCTAACGATCAGCGCCTCATACAAACTTTCTATCACAAACTTAAGTGGACTTGCGCAAATGTGATGTAAACAACTGTGTACGTGTGAGTTTTTGTCTCCTTCTTATACACCAAAATGGCCTACTGATTAAGTATATAGCCGTACTGCTCACTCTCATTCCTTTTCCTGGATCAGTGCTGACACTCTAACTATCAAAAAGTGTCATAAATGATAGTTTACTGTAGATATCAGGTTTGACTGTTATACTATCATAAATGACCATTGTTATATTCCGCCATAAATGAAACAATGCTTTTTGCTTTTTTATTTACTTTATTTCATTACGTATTTAATTTTGTACGTGATAAAAGCATACGTGTTTCTTATTTGTTTAAAATAAATAGTTTTATAAGAATTCGAGTTCAGAATGTTCAATTTAAATTCAGAAAATAACAAAACAACAGAAGAGCGCTTTCCTCATGCGGAAACACATTTAAAAATGAATCACCACTAACCACTATTATTTTTCGCGTATCAATTTTTTGAGTGCGCCCCATACATTCCGACAGCTTTTGGAATTTTTTAATATTATTTTCGATTTTTTTTCTTTTAGCATGGAGCTCTGAAATGCTCTCTTTTTCATTTTTTAAATTTATTTTTTATATGGTTTTCGTCGGTTGAAAATGGCGGAATTTAAAAAATAACAAAACAACCGTGATAAACATTTGATTGTCATATGACAGTCAGTAGTGACAACATGATTAAATCGGATAAACTGTTCTCGCATACATAAAATTCCGTTGAGAATTATGTATCTGTCTCACATGCATAATGGTATCTGCTGTATGTTCTTTTGTTCTGTACCAGGTGTCCGAAGCTTTCCCAGTTTGAGTCCTTTTTCACGATTATAGGCTGTCGTTGGGAACATGCGGACATGCGTGAGCGAACAAAGGAACATACATAAATTTGAGTATCAATGTTTACGTCATCGCAGGATCAGCATTGTCAATTACAAGTGTGAGTGTATTAGTAAAACTATCAGCGTTTCTTGTAGGGAACATGGCCTACTGATTAAGTATATAGCCGTACTGCTCACTCTCATTCCTTTTCCTGGATCAGTGCTGACACTATAACTATCAAAAAGTGTCATAAATGATAGTTTACTGTAGATATCAGGTTTGACTGTTATACTATCATAAATGACCATTGTTATATTCCGCCAAAAATGAAACAATGCTTTTTGCTTTTTATTTACTTTATTTCATTACGTGTTTAATTTTGTAAGTGATAAAAGCATACGTGTTTCTTATTTGTTTAAAATAAATAGTTTTACAAGAATTCGAGTTCAGAATGTTCAATTTAAATTCAGAAAATAACAAAACAACAGAAGAGCCCTTTCCTCATGCGGAAACACATTTAAAAATGAATCACCACTAACCACTATTATTTTCAATCAATCAATCAATTTTTTGAGTGGGTCCCACACATTCCGACAGCTTTTGGTATTTTTTAATATTGTTTTCGATTTTTTTTTCTTTTAGCATGGAGCTTTGAAATGCTCTCTTTTTCATTTTTTAAACTTATTTTTTATATGGTTTTCGTCGGTTGAATATGGCGGAATTTAAAAAATAACAAAACAACCTTGATAATCATTTGATTGTCATATGACAGTCAGTAGTGACAACTTGATTAAATCGGATAAACTGTTCTCGCATACATAAAATTCCGTTGAGAATTATGTATCTGTCTCACATGCATAATGGTATCTGCTGTATGTTCTTTCGTTCTGTACCAGGTGTCCGAAGCTTTCCCAGTTTGAGTCCTTTTTCATGATTATAGGCTGTCGTTGGGTACATGCGAACATGCGTGTGCGAACAAAGGAACACCGTGGTGTGATGGTAGCGTGCTCAGCCTATCACACCGTATTCCCTGGGTTCAACTCCCGGGCAAAGCAACATCAAAATTTTAGAAATAAGATTTTTCAATTAGAAGAAAATTTTTCTAAGCGGGGTCACCCCTCGGCAGTGTCTGGCAAGCGCTCCGATTGCATTTCTGCCATGAAAAGCTCACAGTGAAAACTCATCTGCCTTGCAGATGCCGTTCGGAGTCGGCATAAAACATGTAGGTCCCGTCCGGCCAATTTGTAGGGAAAAATCAAGAGGAGCACGACGCAAATTGGAAGAGAAGCTCGGCCATAGATCTCTTCGGAGGTTATCGCGCCTTACATTTATAATTTTTATTAGCGTTTCTTGTAGGGTATAGTTGCCATTATACAAAAGTTGATTTTGTATAAAATTAAAAACAAAAGTTTTCACCACCGCGCATAAGAGAAAAAAAAGAATTTTCAAGTCCAAACGGTTTTCAATAACAATTTTTGTTTGTATCGGTCAACATAAACATGTGCAGCGACGAAGAATTGGTATTGCTAAATTTCCTTCGTCGCAGAAAGGAAAAGAAAGCAAAGCGAAAATATTGGGCACATCCATATATTCAGAAAAATGTTAGTTGTAGATTGTTTGTATGTGCAAAGGAGTTGTCTCAGGATGATACAAAGTTCCGGACATTTTATCGCATGTCAAAAGCTACATTCAAGGATTTGGTTATGCTCGTTGGTGCTTTCATACAGAAAGAAAACACCAATATGCGTGAAAGTGTCCCTCCTGAAGAACGGCTTATGGTAACATTAAGGTATGTGTATAACATTGTTTCATTCAATGTACGGGATTCAATTGTGTAGGGCCTCATTTTCGGAAAAGGTTCAGTAACGTTGTTGTTGTTGTTGTAGTAATGTTTCGCCCCACTAATAGCTGCGACCGATCACAAATCGCCATCAACATCCTCTAACGGGAGTCCAAGGAAACTTGCTGTTTCGACAGGGGTGGACCATAATTAAAGGGGTGTTAGAGGCGTTGGTTCCACATTACAATTAAAGAGATGGATGGTGTCATGTGGGGACACATTGCAAGCGGGGCATACATTTTGTATGTCGGGGTTGATTCTGGATATATAAGAGTTTAACCTGTTACAGTATCCAGATCGAAGTTGAGCTAGAGTGACGCACGTTTCCCTAGGCAGAGTGCGTTTCTCCTGTTGTTGTGTTAACAGTGGTCGTTCCTCTTCTGCTAGTTTTGGGTATTGTTCTTTAAGTACTGGATTCACCGGGCAATTCCTGGCATAGAGGTCCGACTCTTTGTGGATTTCACTGAGGACCTGTTTGTGCTTTTTAGCTGTATATGGCTGTGTCCTCAGGTACCTTATTTCCTCATAATGCTTACGGAGATTACCTCTTAAGCCCTGGGCGGTGTAGCCTCATCAATCAGATGTCTGTTGGGATGTCCAGGTTTCTGGGTATTCAACAGAAACTGTTTCGTTATCATTTCATTTCTCTCCCTAATGAGGAGTATTCTCGCCTCAATATGTAGATGGTGTTCTGGGGACGTAAGACGACAGCCCGTAGCGGTACTGAAGGCGGTATTTTGGCAGGCCTGTAAATTCTTCCAGTGAGTAGCCTTTAGGCTTGGCCACCATAACGGGGACGCGTGGAATGCAATCGGCCGGCCAATTGCTTTGTAAGTGGTAATGAGCATTTCTTTATCTTTGCCCCAAGTGCTGCCGGCAAGAGGTTTGAGGTTTTTATTACGCCTCTGGATTTCGGTACAATTGCGGTTGCATGCTCTCCAAGTTAAACAAAATAGGGGATAGGACACCACCCTGTTCCACACCTTGTTTAATTCCTCTTGGTTTGGATGTTGCATTCCTGAATTGCACCGATGCTAGCCGAACAGACAGATAATTTGCGGTCCACCTTTTAAGACTTAGAGGAAGGGGAGACCCTTCCAGGTCTTGCAGTAACGTGCCATAGTTGACCGTATCAAAAGCTTTTGACAGGTCTAACGCAATGAGTACTGTCCGATGATGAGGGTTTTGATTTAATCCGCAATTTATTTGAGTACTAATGGCATTTAACGCGGTGGATGTGCTGTGTAGTTTTCTGAAGACATGCTGATGATTGGCTAGTTGCAAATTTGCTTTGAATTAGGGGAGCAAAATGGCTTCAAGCGCCTTGGCTACTGGCCACAGGAGAGATATCGGGCGATATGACTCTCCTATGTTAGCTGGTTTCCCAGGCTTTAGTAGCGGGATCACCTTGGCCATTTTCCATTATTCGGGTATGACAAAGTTGGAAAGATACAGGTTGAAGACATGCACTAAATATTTGAAACCCTCTTTCCCTAGGCTTTTAAGCCCACTGCTTTGGGTGGTTTAGCATGACCGATGGCATCGCCAACCTCTTTGGCGGTGATGGTAATTGGTGGCGCGCTGAATTTATGTTTATGTGCGTGTCTGTTGGCCCTCCGTCAATCTTTATCGACCGTAGAATGCATTATATATTGTCGGCAGAAAGCGCTCGCGCATTTTTTTGCATCCGACAGCACTTTATCACCAAAGGCGATGGAAACTTTGTCATTGTGCCTAGACGGATTCGATAGGAATTTTACGGTGGACCAAAGTTTACCTACAGCGGCAGAGAGGTTACAACCGCTTAAATGCTCCTTCCATCTCGCCCGCTTGTGTTCATCCACAAGCAATCTGATGCGTTGGTTTATATCCCTTAATTGGGGGTCGCCGGGATCGAGCTGTCTTATAAGGTCACGTTTTCTCGCTAAACTTGCGGCCTCCGCCGGGAAGTGGGGCCGAATTACGGGAATTCTAGCGGCGGGAGTTAAACGTGCCGTGGCGCGCGTCAGTCGGGATAGGGAGGGCAGCAAAGCGGTTGTCTGATTTGTATTCGTCCCACTTTCCTTTTTTAAAGTTAATGAAAGTGCGTTTTTCTGTGACGATGAAGTCAGCGGAACGCTCGAGCGAAATAAGTATAGGCAGGTGGTCGGATGCCAATGTTACCATCGGCTGCCAGTTGACGCAGTTTACGAGTCCTGAGCTCACGATTGATATGTCCGACGAACTGGGACAGCCTCCTACCATACGTATGGGGGCGTCTCCGTTTATTGTGCAGAACGTCGTTTCTTCTATTTGATCCACCAACATCTCACCCCTACTGTCCGCCCGCAAGTTTGAATACTATAGATCGTGATGGGCATTGAAATCGCCTAAGATAATGCGATTGTTTCCAGTGAGTAAGGCTCTGATATTAGGGCGGTATCCACTGGGGCAACAGGTGGCAGGAGGGATGTAGATGTTGATGATTTCTAGGTTTGCATCGCCTGACCGGACAGATAGGCCTTGACTTTCTAAGACACTGTCCCTGCGGTCGATGCCGGGATCAAATATATGATATTGCACAGAGTGGTGTATGATAAACTCGAGGCCGCCTCCATTTCCGCTCTCACGATCTTTTCGGTGGACATTATACCCAGAACACGTCTGCAGTGCAGATCGTCGTGGAGACCAGAACATCTAGGAAAGTGGCACCGTCCATGGCAGGAGCTGCATTGGGCGGATGTCGCAAACGTATATATTCTGTGCTGGCAAACGGTGCAAAGGGAGGTAGGGACTAAGAGTATGTTTCCCTAACCTACACAATTGCTGTATTCAACTGTTGAGCGAGCGATTGGATTTGATTGTGGTGAAAGCTATGAGCCGTCGTTATCACTAAATTGCACATAACCACCTAGGCCATTTAAACTGCTGCGTAGAGATGCGACACAAAATCGCTTGCAGCACCTGGATGAAAGAACAAAGCAACACCTTTGACGATGTAGAACGGAATTGGCCGACCGATATTTTTTGTGAGCCACCAGTATGGTCTTCCGACCTACATAACCTCCACTGGATACAGATGCAGGCCTACCATAATTCTACACTCATAACTGCTATGGAATGCTTGGTTATGACATCTGAATAACACGAACTCTTCCTTGTTGAAGATCGAAATGATATGCTAAACAAGCTGCTTCTAAAATTTTCTAACTCGGGATTTCCTGACCGAAAACCGTTTTATCCAAATAAATACGAGCTGGTCCGCAAAGGTTTCTAAACACAGTTGGCTTAAACCGCATTTCCATACGTTGCAGATAAGTACGCACATTTCCAGGGCCCGATACCATCTCGCCTTTCATAATCTGGTTAAAGTACTTTCAATAGTGCTTAGTCCCTCCAAAACCTTCCGGGACCTGGGGTAATTAAACACTTCCCAGTGAGTTCCTTGTCACCTTGTCACTTGCACAGCTTCGATATTGTTACAGAGTAAATTCTTACTTATCCAGAATCACCCCGGCATGCGTCATGTAATCCGCATGACATACACCACCGAGTCAATTGTAATGTAGAACCAACAACTCTAGCAGTAATTCCTTTGTCGTCCAACTCTGTTGAAAATCCTAGTATTAGGTGTTGCTACAACAACACTGTTCTGATGACAAATTCGATTTGTTATAGGAATATTTTCTGAGTCGGAGCTTTTCATTAGATATGAGTATCTTTGAATTGAGGCCACTACTGAGTTGGTAGCGAACATGTTGTTGTGTATGTGCGTGGTCTAAATTCTTTATGACTTTTTGTTTAGGTATCTGGCTACAGGATGCACGTTCAATGCGCTTGCTTTATATTTTCAAAGAGGAGAACGTACAATCGGAGTAATTGTTGAAGAAACAACAAAAGCTATATGGAATTCATTAAAAGATTGTTATATGACGTTGCCAAATGAGGAGCGTTGGAAGAGTATTTCGGGATGGTTCTCTGATCTATGGCAGCTGCCAAATTGCTTAGGAGCTATCGACGGAAAGCATGTGCGAATTCAAAAATATCCAAATTCGGGTTCAGCTAATTTCAATTACAAAAACTAACATTCAGTAATATTACTTGCCTGTCGCGATGCCGACGGGATATTTACATCAATAGAATGCGGATTTGCAGGACAAAATAGCGACGGGGGAGTTTTTAGAATTTCGACGTTTGGACGTTGGTTAGAAAGTTACAATAATTTACCATCCCCAAAGGAACTACCGCATGACGACAGTGGAAATAAGTTTCCATATTATTTCGTAGCAGATATCGCCTTTCCTTTAAGGAAAAATGTTATGCGGCCTTATCCGGAAAGAAACATTGTCAACAAGATGCGCATATTTAATTATAGACTAAGTCGCGGTAGGAAGAACATAGAGTGCAGTTTCAGGATGATGGTAAAAAAATTTGGAATTTTCTCAACACCTATACGATGCCAAAAGTACGAAACAATCATTTCAATTATACAAAGTGCTTGTATCCTACATAATTTTATAAGGAAAAAAGATGGCATATCATACACGATCTTCCTTCCCGATATCGAAAACCAGCAACCAGTTCAACGGAACATAAGTACTCTGCCAGAGTTCGATAATGTAAACATAATGGAAAATTCTGCCCCACAAAACTTACGACACTATTTAAGAAATTATTTTTTATTACCAAATTTTTCTTTGCCCTGGCAGTGGAATTATTGTTTATAAAAACTGTTAGACTGTTTTACTTTCCATTTAACAACATTTATTGCATTAAATTTAATTCAAATAGTTGAAAAAAGTGAATAATAATTCATATCAAATAATATTACGAATAGTACTCGATCTGTTCTGTGAATGAGGCTAGTTTGAACTATGTCTACACATGCGAATAAAATTATAGCAGCAAAAATTAATTGCAAGTTGTTTCAGCTACTTCCTTTTTTGTTTTCACTATTTTTAAATAAAACTTAAATGAACGAAAACTATGCAAACCGATTTCAAAAACATGTTCTAAATTTTGGGAAACATTTTAAGCATGTGATTTTTTAGTCCATCTTATTTATATATATATTTATATAATTATTTTTCTAAAGCAACACTAGGTGAAAACCGCAAAAAGGCCTTGTGCCAATACTTACTTCCCTGGGTGTACATGTATTCAAACTAGCATCCACTTGTAACACTGGTACTTTTTTCGTTCACTATTGTATCGTCTAATTCATGACTACTTCTATGTAGTAAGATACTTATGAGATCAGCCCATTGAAAACATACCCATTCTAACATCTGTTTATAACTAAATAATAGTATAATTATATAATAAATAATATACAAAAACGCAAGTTTACTCGGGCGAAGGAGCTGGGGTGCATACCATAAGATGTTGCTGGATCAAAGAGTTCCCGCCTGACGGATTGTGCCCTTTGTCCATTTAAAAGCTCCTCTAGCAGCATCATAGATCGAATTTTAAATGTGCGCAAATTCTCGAGAGAAAGACTTCTTACGTCGGGAAGTAAGCTCATTAGAAACATTTTTTTTTTTGGATCTTCTGAAGTTGTATTTCCCTTTTTTGTTTTAAGGTAATTTAGCACCGCCACATCGACTTCATCTCGGGCTGTTTTATTTCTTTTCTTGGCACTAAATGTTGGTTCAAAATTGCTTTATTTGGCTGGATGTGATTCTAGGTTGTTGCAGATCAAAGACCCTGTCTTCGTGGGGGCACAATCGCTGTAGTTGTCGTCAGCAATTGATCCATTTTCAATTTCATCCAAATATTGTTCTTCCATTTCTGATATTATAATGTTGCTGGTATTTTCAGAATGATGCACTGGTTTTACATATGGAAGCACGAATTGCATAATGTCGTGCAAATAGTAAGGCCTCTTCGCTTTAGTAGAAGATCCACTAGGAGATGGCTTGAGACTTCTTACAAAGCCATTTCGCAAGTTCTTCCATTTTTCGTTGCAATCAGGCACTGTCAGGAAGAGTGTAATAAATTTAGATCTATTTAGACATATTATTTGTTTTTATTTATAAAAAGAAATCCAAAATCTATACACATGACCAATTCATTTCCACACCAATTGCTGCCCAGGCTCTTTCTGTAACATCTTTCTTCGAATATTCTGCTAAATTATTTTTGTATAGGCAAGGATAATTCTCAACCAATTGAACGAATTTAGTCGCGTCGACCATTTTATATTTTTTTATATGAAATAAATTCAATATATAATTATAGCAACAGAAGCACAGCACACAAGTTTGCAAACGAAAAATTGTAAACAAACATCTTCTTCTTGCTCTTTTCTAGGCGTATTTACGCCTAGCGACCATCATTGCTGTACGCCCAGCTACACGAAAATTTCATGCTTTGTCGCTTTCATGCAGCTGACGCCTTGTATGCAGCTCTCCATTCAAATACATGTGTTCGGCATCAAAGCGTACAAATTTCGCCAGCAGCGTCTATGACGCGTAGCCTCGTGTGCACCTTGCCTAATACACATATATACAGAATAAAGCTGCAGACATTGGTGCGTTATCGGTACCCGTATCGGTAACCTTATAACAGCTGATTCGTCCAACCTTACGGGAATCAATGCAATCGATTTTTGGTGCCGCTAAGGTCGTACCCGTATCGCAGCTAACCAATTGGTTTTTGGTTTACCTTCGTAACGATAAACCGCTGATTACGTTAGGGATACGACTACGGCGGTACGACATACGGCACCAATAACTGCAGCTTAACATAGCACAGCACTGGAAATAAGGAACCCAGCAGAAACAGGCATAAGCGGTCGTAAGTAAGGTAACGTTTTAAAAGACGGTGCAGCACATACTTTTCTTCACACAGTAGTAGTGCAGTTTAGGGGCCCCACCCTAAAGTAGGGCCAAGATTTTCGAGTGAGGTATCAAAAGAAGCGTATTTACGTCTAGATTAAGAATCCAAGAGCATAAGTTAACTTTTTGCACCCGTTTAAAAGTTATCGGCCAAAAACAGGTTGGTGTGATACATATTGTTTCCGCACGTTTACAATCTTTTAAGCGCGCACAACACTTTACTTTTTATATTTAGTATATTAACATAATCTAACTTGCACCAATTAACGAAAAAATTATGTTAAATTTCACTAATTTACTTATAAAATATCAACACAAATATTGCAAAAATTACTGTCCAAATAAAAACACATGAAAGTGAACAGTGTTGCAAGCTCAGCAACAATGGAAATTACCTTTGTCGTTCTCTGTTAGGATTAATACAAGGCGGTGGCGGCTCAACATAAATTTAAATAAACTACATATAAACTTATAAGGTAAAATTATATCCATTTACACACACTGTTATATGAACGCACCTAGTAAAATTCTTGATAAACTTGATTGTTTATCAGCTGTATTAATGGCAAACAAAATTTTTTTGATTGTTATACAAATTAAAAAATGCCAGTATTAAGTTAAAATCAAAACTACAACGTCTTTACCTGCTGATGTTGGAGATTTCTGATGAAAATAGTTTACCGCTTTTACACAATAAAATGTGCGCGTAAATTTATACAGATTGTGTAAATGATTTTCCATACAAAATTTGACAGCTCGTTTACGCACTAGATAAATGTATACGTCTACACACTTTATAAGGCATTTATAAGGTTACATGAGTCCCCCTATTGTTTTTGTAATTTACTGAATATTTTGCAATTTAGTATATTAAAAGAAAAGAGAAATCGTCTATTTATCGAAATAAAGTGATGCTGGCATATTTTTAGAATATTCATTTTTATTTAGGCGCAGTCTTTTCTCATCTTCTCTTCTCTCTTATCTTCCCTTCTCTTCTCTTCCCTTTCCTTCTCTTTTCCACCCTTTCCTTTTCTTCCCCAACCTTTCCTTCCCTCCTCTTCTCTTCCCTTCTATTTTCTTCTCCGCCATTTCCTTCTCTTCCCTTTCCTTCTCTTCTCTTCACTCCTCTTCTCTTCCCTTCCTTTTCTTCTCTCCTTTTCTCTTCTCTTCCCTTCCCCTCTCGCTTAAATCTTATCATAAAATATGAAAATCGCGCGATTTTTTAATCCAAATTTTCGCCTGCGACGCTTTTTCGTTAAATGAAAACATGTCTTCGATTCCTTTCATTTCACATCATAAAACTAAAATTATCGCCTGTAAGGTTTAGGAATAGGAATAGATTTTTGGTCGCGGGGCTTTGCTTCGATAATTTAAAAACTTATCTCCTTAAATATGTTACGGTCTGCTGTTATGGTCTACTGTTACGGTCCACTTGGGAGCGTTTTCGTGCGAACACACCTAGTGACTGGTGATGGGGCGAAAGTTGCGATACAAAAGTATCGAAACAAAGAAAGAAAATTTCGGCGATCACTAGCAAAAAAAAAAAAAACCACGAGTTTCCGCAGATGAAAAATCTTTCGTTTTTCCTTTTCCTGGTTGGCAGCGGACGGAGGAAGTCAGACAAGAATTAACGAATTTATAGTGGCTTAGCGATTGGTGTGCTTTGAATGTTTTTGTTCTTCCTGGTTGGCACGCGATCAACTGAGGATTACAGATCTATAGTGGTTTAGCAATTTGTGTGTTTTTAATGCTTCCTTTTACTGGTTGGCTTAGCGATTTGTGTGCTCTTAATGCTTCCTTTTACTGATTGGCTTAGCGATTTGTGTGCTTTTAATGCTTCCTTTTGCTGGTTGGCACGCGGAACGAGGATTACCAATTTATAGTGGCGTTTAGTGATTTGAGTGGTTTTAATTCTTTCTGATCCTGGTTGGCACGCGGACAATTTATGTGCTTTTAATTCTTTCTTGTCCTGATTGGCACGCGGAGTTCGTATGCGAGGGGCGA
The DNA here is from genome assembly GCF_040869045.1 of Eurosta solidaginis. Taxonomy (NCBI): domain Eukaryota; kingdom Metazoa; phylum Arthropoda; class Insecta; order Diptera; family Tephritidae; genus Eurosta; species Eurosta solidaginis. The sequence continues at coordinate 108,546,826 of NC_090320.1, read as the reverse complement.
CTTGACATATTGGCAACAATGACAATTCGAGCAAAGCCTATTAGCCAAAGCGTTTAATGCCCCGAAAAGTGTTTAAATTCTGCGGAAAGTAGGGGTTGCATCCGTACCAGCAGCAACGACGCCCCTAACCACATCACCACTAAACTAACAACGAGAGGTAGCACCGCACCCACATTTCAGGCGGCAACGTGGTAAAGAAGTTGGGAATACAGCAGCCAGCACCTCGTCGTCGTTTTCCTACACGATTCTATGCAATTGATAAGCAATTGGTGACCCATAAGCAGCGTTGTAACGCCCGGCAATATTTGGCAGACCCGCCAGCTCTAATTCACGTCCGCCAGCCGTCCTTATATCAACCAAACGCGCCAACCAGCATCGCCTGTGCAACCACAACCAATACAGTGCACGACCGCCAACCGTGCCCACCGAAACCGTGCACCACTACTACAGCGCCACCAAAACGCGCCAACCACCATCGCCGGTGCAACCATAACCATTACAACGCACCAAGCACCACCAACAGCGCCACCAAAACGCGCCAAACCCCCATCACCGGTGCAAAAATAACCCTTACAGCGCACCAAGCACCACCGACAGCGCCTACCATTACAACGCGCAATCACCATCGTCGGTATAACCATCACCAGTTGCAACGAACATAGGCCTGCGCCACTACCGTCAACAGCAACAACAGGCGGCACCACAGCTCACAATACCAGCTACTACTACAATACCAGCAACAACAACAACAGCAAGGCCTGCTGCAAATCCCGACTACGACAACCAACAACTACATTTAAAGTGGTGAGTTCGTTCCGTAAAGCGGACAACTACAATTTTCTAAGCTGGAATTTTCATGTTTAAATTTGGTAGTTTACTTTTTTCCAATCAGTTATGTTTTATTAACAAGTTTTACTCAAGCCTTAATAATATCAAGGGTGGTTATCACCATTAAATTAATAGCAACTAGCAGCTATATAAGTAAGAATATAAACTAATATATGTAATTCAGCACTACCTGGAAAAAGAAAATTTGCTGAACGATGTGCAAATAGTACTTCTACCTTAGAGTAGGAATATATGATTACCTAATCAAATTGACTATAATTTATAATGGAATATAATTCAAAATCCAAATATCTGGACCATAGTGTCGTCAAATAAAACCCATGAAGTACATTTTGACGAACTGCTTACTTACTGTCCTTTGTTTCCCTTTACTTTAAGTTCAACATTAACAAAAACAAAAAACAAAAAAAAAAACACAAAATTATAGTTGCATAATGCATATACAATTTATTTAAGAATTTCAATTACAAAGGTAGTCAGTAAATCGTTCGGTCATTTAATTAATTTAGTCATGCTTTTAAAGCTCCTAATTAAACCAAGAAAAGAAGGAAAATTAAACAAAATTTGTAAATTGAATTTTTCTTACGATGTAGGCAAAATGTATATATATATATATGTATATACACATATTTACTTATTATCCATAATATAGATTAGAGAGTGGCAAATGAAGGCATCATCGTAAATACATATGTAGAATTACGTAGCTCGCAATAGATTTATAAACATCCAATACACATACCTAGCCTTAATATGTATGATTAGTTATTTAGGTAAATAAGGGTGCGGATTGTCATTGTGGGAATAGCAATAAACTATTAGGCCTATTGTCATGTACACGTATTAGACACATATATTTTGCACATCATCAGGTCAGCATCTTTGGGATGCGTTTTAGCGTATAACCAGTAGGAATTTTGAAATAACAAATAACACTTTATGAAGTGCCATAGGAACAACCAAGAGAGTAGGAAAAGGTAACTCAGATAACAGAGCCACCAAGCGCTCTTTAATTAATACAAGATTGAAGAGGCGAAGGGTAATTAGAATTTAGTAGCGACTTTATTATAAAATATGAAGGGTGTGCTGAACTTTTTTTGTGATTCTTCTTCACGAAACAACACACTCATATACATAGAAACCCAACAAACCACATTCGTAGTTACAACGTCGACACAAGTATCGATTACACTCAACTAGAATTAGTAGCATTTAACGCACCAACACTAATACCTAACCATAGTTACTAATACTTACCCCTGAAGTACTAATGATTCAATAATTACATTAAAATTTTCCAGTTTTCAATTTTAACGAAGTTACATGCGAATATACGTACTTTGAATTATTCGAAGCGAATCTAATCGAATAGTTGAACAATCCGAATAATTCGAATAATTTAAAGAACGCAGGCCTGTTGAATTGCTGGGCGATCGTTTCTCTGAAGCTTTAAGTATAATCAGAAGAAATTAAAGACGGCAGAAGATTATTGCAGTAAGATTATTGTGGCTTAGACACACGTACTAATGAAAGGGGATTAGTTTAGGAGATTTTATTTCTTTCCTTCGCTGTACATTTATTTTGTGATACTTGGATGAGTCCTAGTATAAATCTAGATGTATTGCACTCGTTTCCCGGTATATACGTATTGTTGCAATCAATTAAGGTCTTAGGCCAAAACGTTTGTAAGGAATATTATCTTGCAAAAGCAAAATCAAGGCAGACTCAGTTCTTTTATTATCCGCGTTAATCGGAGATGCGAATCAGATATAAAACCTAGTTAACTTTCAGTGATGAACGAGTCCTTATACTTGGTCGTGATTTTGTAAGATTGACCATTAGTTAGTTTTAGACTTAATAGGTTCACCTCGTATTAATTCGATATATACCCAGATACATTTTGAGTAAGTTTTATTGCAATGAATTATAAATAAAGTGTGTGTAATGGGAATGTTGCCGTTCATCTTTATTTAGAAGGCACTAGGTAGGACAGGTAAGGGGCCACCGGAATTTTAGGTGCCACGGTGGCCATGGATTTTGAGGGTGCGATAATGCACAGGGCGTCGCAACACCACCCGCGGCGCCCCTATGTATATTCGGCCCTTTTTGTTTATTTTTCTTTCCTTTTCCCTTTTCAGTTTTTTTTATTTTTATTTTCAGCGTTTTTTTGTATTTTAAATTTTATCAGTTAGTAACCAGTCATTTCCGGTTCGGTTAGCTTTGTCTCCTTTTGAGTTAGATTTTTTTGAGTTTTTTTGAATTTGAATTTTTTGAATGTTAACGGTCTGTCCGTGACATCCTGTTCGGCCGGATGTTGTTTTATTTTGAATTATAAGCGTTTTGAGTCGTCTATGCGCTTTTTGACAGCTAGTTTTGATAGGCATGATAGAAACTTTTTTCTGATTATGGCGCAGGAACAGTAAGGTTGGCAAGGACCCGCCCCAGCCGACAATGACTAGCCAATGTGCACCACCACATCATGCCGACCGCCTTCCTTACTGCTTCCACTGTAAATGCGTTTCCATAACAGTTGGCGCCCAACGTTTTGGCGTCCGAGGCACTGTCGCGATGACAGTTGCTGAGGGCGCCATAACAGATGGCGCCCAACGTGGTTCCTGAGGCGCCGGATGCGAGGGTCACTCCTGGTCAAAGTGTGAAGTTGACCATCCCACCAGCCCGGGGTGAGCAGCCGCAGGAGCAGCCACCTGCGTTGCGGTGGGATGGTTAGACGGATCAGGGTGTCCGGAGTGATCATCGTCTCCGGTATCTGAGGGATCCACGAGACTGAACGTCAAGTTATCCGGATTGTTTTTATTTCACCCAGTGAGGCAGTGCTGCACGCACTTAATTTTTTTTGTAAGTGGGGTTTTTATGTTGCCGGAATGTTGTCCGTAGTCGGCCTAGGTAAAATATGTGTCCGCTAATTGGGGTTTATTAAATTTTTTTTTGTAATGTTAAAATTTTTAATAGTTCTTTTAGTTTTGCCGAATTTGTGTTGTTAGTGTGAGTGCGTGTGTGTATGCGACGAAAGAACCCCAGCTCATCCCACGTCCCAGGTGGTAGTTTAGAATACCACCTGGATTGTGACGGGTTGAGCTGGGATTCAAAGTGGCACTCCTTCCTGTCCCACCAGACTGGGGAACGGCTCCGAAACAGCTGCGCCCATTGCGGCGGAGGCAGGAGGGGTGTCCCGGGTGAATGGACGGGAGGCCTCAAGACCCCCAACCAGTCCCAGGGGCAAGCCCCTGGAGACTGCCCCTGCGTTGCGGCTGGGCGTGTTGAGACCAACCCGTGTGTGCCTGGAGTGACCCTAGTGGCCCCAACCAGTCTCGGAGGGGGCCTTAAGACCCCCTCGCATTGCGGTTGGGAGCACTAGGGACAAGTATGAATGGATTTGTGTTTTTTCTGCCTCTATCCTGTGCCTTCTTGAGGAATCGAACCGTCAGCATTCCCATTGACTGCATAATATATCTATATTTAACTAACCGTTTTTTTCCAGCTTTTGGAATTTTTTTTCTGTATTCGATACGATTATCGAAGAAGTAAAGTAATCATTGTAGTTATTCTCAAATTTTTTTTTCTAGCACCAAAAAATTTTTTTTGCATATAAATATATATATATAAACCTTTTTTTTTACAAACCGTCGTCGAAAATGTAAGATGAAGGGGGAATTCTGACCTTTTTTTTTTGGACACCTAACTGCATTACGCGGCAAAAGTTTTTTTCCGAACTACCACATAACAAGTTACATTTTTTTTTATTATTTTTTTCACCTGACTATGTCACGCGAGCAGTCGTACGGCCAACCGGGCCGAAATACTCCGTTCGGGAGTGCGGGAAGCTTTCGGGGGAGCCAGAACCGGGTCGGTAATAATAGGGGGCTTTCTCCAAGGCCAGGCGCCCCTTGGTGGTGCACACCCCAGTAGGTGGACCATATGGGGATCCCGCGGGGACAAATATGGGCTCGGACCTGAATGACCCTCGCGATAAACTGGACAGACCTGGAAGCACCAGTAATCCGAATGCGCCCCTATTAAACGCGCATGATATCTCGGGGCTAATGACCAATGTGTCGACCTACGCACCAGATGGAGCTGGTGCTTTACCACCAAATTATGGAATGGGAAATATAAGAGAAGCTGCAAGTGACCGGACGAATACTCCAGGGATCCAGAACGAAGCTACTCGTGGAGGCTCGTGGGTGGACGTGCTACACCAACTGTTCCAGGCTTCGCAGGAGGAAATTCGGAGGGAGATGGGGTCAACTAGAAACAATATGGACCAGCTCAACGCCGCTCTCGAATCTGCGCAGCAATCAACGAATCAAAACCGGAACGCGAATAGGATGGACCGTAACCCACTTCCAACAGTAATACCACCAATGTACCCTGCTCCGAGCAGCATAGTAGTGAAACCGCAGGAGTGGAAAATCTCGTTCGACGGCACTGGGAGCGTAGCAGATTTCCTTTTTAAGCAGAACACCTTGTGTGAGCGCACACAATGCACGGACGAACAAATAATGGCTAGTTTCCACCTGTTTCTTTCCGGGCGGGCCGAAGAATGGTACTGGCTGTTCTCAAAACAAAACCCAAATGCGACTTATGCCTTTTTATTCTACTCATTGAAAAGAGAGTTCGGCACTTTGAAAACGGGCCACGAGATCATGATGGAGATCTCCATGCTTAAGCAAAAAGCAAGCGAGTGCTATGACGTGTTCCACACGGACACAATTTCCTTGAACTCGCGCTTAAGAGACCCATGTCGGAGCTTCTACTGATTGACATTATAAAGGGGAACGTCAACAGTAGATTTAAGCTGATGATTTTCAACGCAGATGTAGGGACCCTTCATGATCTACGAGATGTAGCACGCAGAGGTGAACAACTGCTGAAAGAAAGCAAGCTGTTGGGAGCCACTTACTCAGGACGGCATGTAAACGAAGCACGTGTGACAACCCCGGACATGAGGATGGAAGGCGAGGACGGCGAAATGGATCCGCAGATAGAGGCGCTGGAATATCGCGCAACAGGAGGCCAGACTATTCGCGAATCCAATGCTGGAATTGCCAGGCAATGGGTCACTCTTACATATACTGTGAGGAACCCATCAGGAATTCCTTTTGTTTTAAATGTGGCCATAGGGGAGTATTAATCCCAAAATGCCCTAGGGACCATCGCAGGCAGGGAAACCAGTACCCGAGCGAGAAGGCGCGGGAACCTCGTTCGGCATCATAGCTCCCACACCAGCCAGTGCTCGAGGCGTCGTCCCGTGCACTGAACCCGAGGGTGGATCTCTCGCAGGTACCGATTTGCATGGAGGTGGTGAGCTTCCGAGGTGCAGTAGTACCCTGGAAGAAGAACCCTCAAACGTGACAGTACGGACAATTCGAATAGTTCTGAATCCGAGAGTCAAACGTCCTCATCCGCGATGAGCGAACCGACCAGAATTCTGCAACGCCAGCATAGGGATCTCGCTTGTCAAACGCAATTTTCACCAAACCTAGAAGAAAGGGAACATAGGTATGAACAAGTAAGACATACCATTTTTGAACAATACCCGGTATCGGACAATATTTTGAAGTGCAGGAAGAGATACCACAGGAGCGTAGATTGCTGCAAGCCACCACGGTAACGCTTACAGAGGATGAAAGGCCTCTCGTAAAGGCTAAAATTAAATATAGTTTTATTGTAGGGTTGTTGGACTCGGGAGCCCTCGTCTCCATCTTAGGAAAAAATGGATTAGAATTCCTAGAGGATAACGGCTTCGATTATCAGCCCTTACATGCGTTCGTATACACCGCGGGCGGCAACAAGCAAAAAATCTTAGGCTCAGTATCTCTACCGGTGACCTTCAAAAATATCACAAAAGTTATTCGTTTATACCTAGTTCCTTCACTTCTCCAAGAAGCTTACTTCGGGGTAGAATTTTGGAGAGCATTTGCGTTAGCTCCCGAAATATTCCCAAGCGTAGAGTGCATAGAGAATAGACCTGAAAAGGAAGAAGAACTTAACCTCCATAAATTTTCACCAGCCCGGAAGTTAGAATTACGAAAGGTCATCGAGACGTTTCCTTCGTACGAGGAGTTAGGCCTAGGGCAAACTAAATTAGTGGAGCATCACATCGACACCGGTGATGCCGTTCCCATAAAAAGCAAACATTTCCCTCTTTCGCCACCGAGGCAAGCCGAAGCTTTCAGAGAACTAGACAGGTTACTCGAATTAGGAGCTATAGAAGAATCAAACTCCCCGTGGTGTAGTCCTGTAGTACTCGTCCGGAAACCAGGTAAAGTTAGGCTGTGCATAGATTCCAGGAAGGTCAACGCGGTGACTAAGAAAGACTCGTACCCCTGCCTCATATCAGCGGCTTATTGAGCAGACTGGAAGATACGCATTTTATTAGTGGCATTGATCTGAAGGACGCGCTCTTCCAGATCAGATTGACAGAGTCCTCTAAGGAAAAAACAGCATTCGAAGTTCCGGGGAGGCCTCTGTACCACTTTCAGGTAATGCCATTTGGTCTGTGCAATGGACCGCAGACTATGAGTAGGCTGATGGACAAGGCAATCCCTTCGCGTCTGCGAGAGAACGTCTTTGTCTACCTGGACGACCTGATGGTATGTATCACTAAACTTGAAGACCACCTGAAATTGCTAGCGGAAGTGGCCAAATGTTTGAGAGACGCAGGGCTCACAATAAACGTGAAAAAAAGTAAATTTTGTCAGAAGAAAATACACTACTTAGGGTACTTTATAGGCAGCGGGTGTTTGAAAGTGGTTCCGGGAAAAATAGAAGCAATGCAAAACTTTCCGATCCCTAAATCCCCTCGGCAGGTGCGTAGGTTTGTTGGCATGGCGAATTGGTACAGGGCGTTTATTACCAATTTTGCTGACCTGGCAGGTACCTTGACCGACTGTCTCCGTAAGTCATCAGGCCCGTTCAAGCTTACCTCTGAAGCTATAGAGACCTTCGAAAAACTAAAAGTAGCTTTGAGTTCCGCTCCTGTCTTGGCCCAACCAGACTTTTCCAAGGAATTCGTAATACAATGCGACGCTTCCAAAATAGGTGTTGGCGGAGTGTTGTTCCAGGTCGATGATGAGGGCGCTGAGCATCCAATCGCGTTCTTGTCGAAAAAGCTGAATAATGCTCAGCGCAATTATACGGTAACAGAGCTGGAATATCTTCGCGCCATAATCAGCGTGAAGCACTTCCGGGACTATGTTGAGGGATTACCGTTCCGGATTATCACGGACCACTCCAGTCTCAAGTGGTTAATGACCCAAAAGGACTTGAGCGGCAAAGATACGACTTTAAAATGGAACATCGTAAGGGCACTCTGAATGTAGTACCAGATGCTTTTTCGCGGTTTGATGCCGATGAGTTGACTTTCACTACCACACCCGGGGAAATAGATTTAGTCTCTCCCGAATTTAGAAGCAACGAATATTTAGACTTGATTCGGACCGTCACCAAAAACGAGGAATCGCTTCCGGATTTACGAGTGGTGGACGGGGTAATTTTCAAACGAGTTAAATTTCGTAAGGGGGTGGAAGGGGAAGAAGACTCGCTGTGGCGATTATGGTTACCGAAATGGTTGACTGAGGAAGCAGTGAGATTAGCACATGACGCTAACCGGAGTTACCATGGCGGGTGGCAGAAAACCTTAGAACGTGTTAGGTAGAAGTACTTCTGGTCGCAGCAGGCTAAGGACGTCAGGGACTACGTTCAGCATTGTGACACCTGCAAAGCTGTAAAACCCACCAATCAGCATTCGAGACCACCTATAGGGAGTAGCTTTGAATCCGAAAGGCCATTTCAGCGGTTATATTGCGACTTTCTAGGGCCGTATCCGAGATCTAAGCGGCGCAATCAATTTCTTTTTATAGTACTAGACCATCTTCAAAATACGTTTGGCTAAAGCCCATGTAGAGAGCCACCACTGTTAACGTTAAAAATTACTTCGCTCCAGAAATTTTTCCGGCTGTAGGGGTCCCTGAATTTATTCATAGTGACAATGGTAAATAGTTTATCTCGAAGGAAATGAACCAACTTTTAACAAATTACGGAGTGACGCATGTGAGGACGGGGTTATATTCTCCTCAAGCGAACGCATCCGAACGCGTTAATAGAGAAATTGTTTAGAAGATTAGGATTTTCCTGAAAGATAAACCTAACCATACCGATTGGGATAAGCATATACCCGAGATTGTATCTGTTTTGAGAAGTGATTTTCATACGGCGATTCAGTGCTCTCCATACTTTGCATTATTCGGCTAAAATATGGTCCAACATGTCTCAGCATACACTATATATTAGAGAAACTCGGCAGCCTTCGGGAAGACCAGGTTACGATAGTGAGCAGAACGGACAAGTTGACTAATATTTGCGAGCAGATCCGTAGAAATTTTGATCAGGCCAAGGATAGGGGGATAAACACCTATAACAAGCGCTCTAGGCAAGTCAACTACAAGGAAGGCCAAGAAGTTTTCAGGAAAAACTTTGCCCTGAGTAACATCAAACAGGGCATTAACGCCAAATTCCTGCCAAAATACCTGAAGCGTCGCGTGCTCCGAAAAATAGGCAATGCACTGTATGATCTCGAACACCTAAACGGGAAATTGATAGGACGCTTCCATGCTTCGGATATTCGTCCACAATGAACCAACAAGAACATTTTTTTTTGCCAAATTACCAAATGATTTTTCTTTTTTTTACCTACCAATCGGACTTTTTTTGTCTGGGCGTTTTGGCGGTCGGGGACATCTCGCCCAGTATTCTCCCCGAGCACTGACCTCATAGGATGTTCACACGCGTACTCACCGAGGACCGTGAACACCCTGGCAGTCCACGTTTAGGTCGGAGTAGCCTTTCGGAGTTTGGACGAGTTCTCCATATCAAAATGTCTACACCTTTTTTTTGTTTTGCCTTTCTGTGGGGGCGATAACCACTAGAAATCATCTTTCGGAGATTTGACGAGTTCTCCATAACAAATGTCTAATTGCCGCAAAGCCCTTTTAAACTAGGAAACAGAATTAATTCCCAACTTGACTTAACCTTTTTTTTTGATGGACCTATGTCGCCCGGCTAGCTTCGTATTAGGACTTTGAGACTCTTATCTCAGGGGTGAGTCGTGCCCACGTTGATTGGCATCGAAGGCCCCTGGCAGTGGCTTCCCACAGAGGATCCGGTTTCCTGTTCGCTTCATCGTCAGGTCTTCGAAGCGAAACAGGTTTGTTATGGTCTGCTGTTATGGTCTACTGTTACGGTCCACTTGGGAGCGTTTTCGTGCGAACACACCTAGTGACTGGTGATGGGGCGAAAGTTGCGATACAAAAGTATCGAAACAAAGAAAGAAAATTTCGGCGATCACTAGCAAAAAAACAAAAACCACGAGTTTCCGCAGATCGAAAAATCTTTCTTTTTTTCCTTTTCCTGGTTGGCAGCGGACGGAGTAAGTCAGACAAGAATTAACGAATTTATAGTGGCTTAGCGATTGGTGTGCTTTGAATGTTTTTGTTCTTCCTGGTTGGCACGCGAATCAACTGAGGATTACAGATCTATAGTGGCTTAGCAATTTGTGTGTTTTTAATGCTTCCTTTTACTGGTTGGCTTAGCGATTTGTGTGCTCTTAATGCTTCCTTTTAATGATTGGCTTAGCGGTTTTTGTGCTTTTAATGCTTCCTTTTGCTGGTTGGCACGCGGAACGAGGATTACCAATTTATAGTGGCGTTTAGTGATTTGAGTGGTTTTAATTCTTTCTGATCTTGGTTGGCACGCGGACAATTTATGTGCTTTTAATTCTTTCTTGTCCTGATTGACACGCGGAGTTCGTATGCGAGGGGCCACTTGACATATTGGCAACAATGACAATTCGAGCAAAGCCTATTAGCCAAAGCGTTTAATGCCCCGAAAATCGTTTAAATTCTGCGGAAAGTAGGGGTTGCATCCGTACCAGCAGCAACGACGCCCCTAACCACATCACCACTAAACTAACAACGAGAGGTAGCACCGCACCCACATTTCAGGCGGCAACGTGGTAAAGAAGTTGGGAATACAACAGCCAACACCTCGTCGTCGTTTTCCTCACAATTTGTCGACAAGTGCGCATGTTAGCAGACACGATTCTATGCAATTGATAAGGAATTGCTGACCCATAAGCAGCGTTGTAACGCCCGGCAATATTTGGCAGACCCGCCAGCTCTAATTCACGTCCGCCAGCCGTCCTTATATCAACCAAACGCGCCAACCAGCATCGCCGGTGCAACCACAACCATTACAGTGCACGACCACCAACCGTGCCCAACAAAACCGTTCACCACTACTACTACAGCGCCACCAAAACGCGCCAACCACCATCGCCGGTGCAACCACAACCATTACAGTGCACGACCGCCAACCGTGCCCACCGAAACCGTGCACCACTACTACAGCGCCACCAAAACGCGCCAACCACCATCGCCGGTGCAACCATAACCATTACAACGCACCAAGCACCACCAACAGCGCCACCAAAACGCGCCAACCACCATCACCGGTGCAACCATAACCCTTACAACGCACCAAGCACCACCGACAGCGCCTACCATTACAACGCGCAATCACCATCGTCGGTATAACCACCACCAGTTGCAACGAACATAGGCCTGCGCCACTACTGTCAACAGCAACAACAGGCGGCACCACAGCTCACAATACCAGCTACTACTGCAATATCAGCAACAACAACAACAGCAGGGCCGACTGACATAGGCCTGCTGCAAATCCCGACTACGACAACCAACAACTACATTTAAAGTGGTGAGTTCGTTCCGTAAAGCGGACAACTACAATTTTCTAAGCTGGAATTTTCATGTTTAAATTTGGTAGTTTACTTTTTTCCAATCAGTTATGTTTTATTAACAAGTTTTACTCAAGCCTTAATAATATCAAGGGTGGTTATCACCATTAAATTAATAGCAACTAGCAGCTATATAAGTAAGAATATAAATTAATATATGTAATTCAGCACTACCTGGAAAAAGAAAATTTGCTGAATGATGTGCAAATAGTACTTCTACCTTAGAGTAGGAATATATGATTACCTACTCAAATTGACTATAATTTATAATGGACTATAATTCATAATCCAAATATCTGGACCATAGTGTCGTCAAATAAAACCCATGAAGTACATTTTGACGAACTGCTTACTTACTGTCCTTTGTTTCCCTTTACTTTAAGTTCAACATTAACAAAAACAAAAAACAAAAAACACAAAATTATAGTTGCATAATGCATATACAATTTATTTAAGAATTTCAATTACAAAGGTAGTCAGTAAACCATTCGGTCATTTAATTAATTTAGTCATGCTTTTAAAGCTCCTAATTAAACCAAGAAAAGAAGGAAAATTAAAAAAAATTTGTAAATTGAATTTTTCTTAGGATATAGGCAAAATGTATACGTATATATATATATATACACATATTTACTTATTATCCATAATATAGATTAGAGAGTGGCCAATGAAGGCATCATCGTAAATACATATGTAGAATTACGTAGCTCGCAATAGACTTATAAACATACAACACACATACCTAGCCTTAATATGTATGATTAGTTATTTAGGTAAATAAGGGTGCGGATTGTCATTGTGGGAATAGCAATAAACTATTAGGCCTATTGTCATGTACACGTATTAGACACATATATTTTGCACATCATCAGGTCAGCATCTTTGGGATACGTTTTAGCGTATAACCAGTAGGAATTTTGAAATAACATATAACACTTTATGAAGTGCCATAGGAACAACCAAGATGGTAGGAAAAGGTAACTCAGATAACAGAGCCACCAAGCGCTCTTTAATTAATACAAGATTGAAGAGGCGAAGGGTAATTAGTATTTAGTAGCGACTTTATTATAAAATATGAAAGGTGTGCTGAAATTTTTTTTGATTCTTCTTCACGAAACAACACACTCATATACATAGAAACCCAACAAACCACATTCGTAGTTACAACGTCGACACAAGTATCGATTACACTCAACTAGAATTAGTAGTATTTAACGCACCAACACTAATACCTAACCAGAGTTACTAATACTTACCCCTGAAGTACTAATGATTCAATAATTACATTAAAATTTTCCAGTTTTCAATTTTAACGAAGCTACATGCGAATATACGTACTTTGAATTATTCGAAGCGAATCTAATCGAATAGTTGAACAATCCGAATAATTCGAATAATTTAAAGAACGCAGGCCTGTTGAATTGCTGGGCGATCATTTCTCTGAAGCTTTAAGTATAATCAGAAGAAATTAAAGACGGCAGAAGATTATTGCAGTAAGATTATTGTCGCTTAGACACACGTACTAATGAAAGGGGATTAGTTTAGGAGATTTTATTTCTTTCCTTCGCTGTACATTTATTTTGTGATACTTGGATGAGTCCTAGTATAAATCTAGATGTATTGCACTCGTTTCCCGGTATATACGTATTGTTGCAATCAATTAAGGTCTTAGGCCAAAACGTTTGTAAGGAATATTATCTTGCAAAAGCAAAATCAAGGCAGACTCAGTTCTTTTATTATCCGCGTTAATCGGAGATGCGAATCAGATATAAAACCTAGTTAACTTTCAGTGATGAACGAGTCCTTATCCTTGGTCGTGATTTTGTAAGATTGACCATTAGTTAGTTTTAGACTTAATAGGTTCACCTCGTATTAATTCGATATATACCCAGATACATTTTGAGTAAGTTTTATTGCAATGAATTATAAATAAAGTGTGTGTAATGGGAATGTTGACGTTCATCTTTATTTAGAAGGCACAGGTAAGGGGCCACCGGAATTTTAGGTGCCACGGTGGCCATGGATTTTGAGGGTGTGATAATGCACAGGGCGAGCAACACCACCCGCGGCTCCCCTATGTATATTCGGCCCTTTTTGTTTATTTTTTTTTCCTTTTCCCTTTTCAGTTTTTTTTATTTTTATTTTCAGCGTTTTTTTTTGTATTTTAAATTTTATCAGTTAGTAACCGGTCATTTCCGGTTCGGTTAGCTTTGTCCCCTTTTGAGTTAGACGTTTTGGCGTCCGAGGCACTGTCGCGATGACAGTTGCTGAGGGCGCCATAACAGATGGCGCCCAACGTGGTTCCTGAGGCGCCGGATGCGAGGGTCACTCCTGGTCAAAGTGTGAAGTTGACCATCCCACCAGCCCGGTGTGAGCAGCCGCAGGAGCAGCCACCTGCGTTGCGGTGGGATGGTTAGACGGATCAGGGTGTCCGGAGTGATCATCGTCTCCGGTATCTGAGGGATCCACGAGACTGAACGTCAAGTTATCCGGATTGTTTTTATTTCACCCAGTGAGGCAGTGCTGCACGCACTTAATTTTTTTTGTAAGTGGGGTTTTTATGTTGCCGGAATGTTGTCCGTAGTCGGCCTAGGTAAAATATGTGTCCGTTAATTGGGGTTTATAAAATTTTTTTTTGTAATGTTAAAATTTTTAATAGTTCTTTTAGTTTTGCCGAATTTGTGTTGTTAGTGTGAGTGCGTGTGTGTATGCGACGAAAGAACCCCAGCTCATCCCACGTCCCAGGTGGTAGTTTAGAATACCACCTGGATTGTGACGGGTTGAGCTGGGATTCAAAGTGGCACTCCTTCCTGTCCCACCAGACTGGGGAGCGGCTCCGAAACCACTGCGCCCATTGCGGTGGAGGCAGGAGGGATGTCCCGGGTGAATGGACGGGAGGCCTCAAGACCCCCAGCCAGTCCCAGGGGCAAGGCCCTGGAGACTGCCCCTGCGTTGCGGCTGGGCGTGTTGAGACCAACCCGTGTGTGCCTGGAGTGACCCTAGTGGCCCCAACCAGTCTCGGAGGGGGCCTTAAGACCCCCTCGCATTGCGGTTGGGAGCACTAGGGACAAGTATGACTGGATTTGTGTTTTTTCTGCCTCTACCCTGTGCCTTCTTGAGGAATCGAACCGTCAGCATTCCCATTGACTGCATAATATATCTATATTTAACTAACCGTTTTTTCCAGCTTTTGGAATTTTTTTTCTGTATTCGATACGATTATCGAAGAAGTAAAGTAATCATTGTAGTTATTCTCAAATTTTTTTTTCTCGCACCAAAAAAAGTTTTTTACATATAAATATATATATATATATAAACCTTTTTTTTTACAAACCGTCGTCGAAAATGTAAGATGAAGGGGGAATTCTGACCTTTTTTTTTTTGGACACCTAACTGCATTACGCGGCAAAAGTTTTTTTCCGAACTACCACATAACAAGTTACATTTTTTTTATTATTTTTTTCACCTGACTATGTCACGCGAGCAGTCGTACGGCCAACCGGGCCGAAATACTCCGTTCGGGAGTGCAGGAAGCTTTCGGTGGAGCCAGAACCGGGTCGGTAATAATAGGGGGCTTTCTCCAAGGCCAGACGTCCCTTGGTGGTGCACACCCCAGTAGGTGGACCATATGGAAATCCCTCGGGGACAAATATGGGCTGGGACCTGAATGACCCTCGCGATAAACTGGACAGACCTGGAAGCACCAGTAATCCGAATGCGCCCCTATTAAACGCGCATGATATCTCGGGGCTAATGACCAATGTGTCGACCCACGCACCAGATGGAGCTGGTGCTTTACCACCAAATTATGGAATGGGAAATATAAGAGAAGCTGCAAGTGACCGGACGAATACTCCAGGGATCCAGAACGAAGCTACTCGTGGAGGCTCGTGGGTGGACGTGCTACACCAACTGTTCCAGGCTTCGCAGGAGGAAATGCGGAGGGTGATGGGGTCAATTAGAAACAATATGGTCCAGCTCAACGCCGCTCTCGAATCTGCGCAGCAATCAACGAATCAAAACCGGAACGCGAATAGGATGGACCGTAACCCACTTCCAACAGTAATACCACCAATGTACCCTGCTCCGAGCAGCATAGTAGTGAAACCGCAGGAGTGGAAAATCTCGTTCGACGGCAATGGGAGCGTAGCAGATTTCCTTTTTAAGCTGAACACCTTGTGTGAGTGCACACAATGCACAAATAATAGCTAGTTTCCACCTGTTTCTTTCCGGGCGGGCCGAAGAATGGTACTGGCTGTTCACAAAACAAAACCCAAATACGACTTATGCCTTTTTATTATACTCATTGAAAAGAGAGTTCGGCACTTTGAAAACGGACCACGAGATCATGATGGAGATCTCTATGCGTAAGCAAAAAGCAAGCGAGTGCTATGACGTGTTCCACACGGACATAATTTCCTTGAACGCGCGCTTAAGATACCCATGTCGGAGCTTCTACTGATTGACATTATAAAGAGGAACGTCAACAGTAGCCTTAAACTGATGATTTTCAACGCAGATGTAGGGACCCTTCATGATCTACGAGATGTAGCACGCAGAGGTGAACAAGTGCTGAAAGAAAGCAAGCTGTTGGGAGCCACTTACTCAGGACGGCATGTAAACGAAGCACGTGTGACAACCCCGGACATGAGGATGGAAGGCGAGGACGGCGAAATGGATCCGCAGATAGAGACGCTGGAATATCGCGCAACAGGAGGCCAGACTATTCTGGAATCCAATGCTGGAATTGCCAGGCAATGGGCCACTCTTACATATACTGTGAGGAACCCATCAGGAATTCCTTTTGTTTTAAATGTGGCCATAGGGGAGTATTAACCCCAAAATGCCCTAGGGACCATCGCAGGCAGGGAAACCAGTACCCGAGCGAGAAAGCGGGGGAACCTCGTTCGGCATCATAGCTCCCACACCAGCCAGTGCTCGAGGCGTCGTCCCGTGCACTGAACCCGAGGGTGGACCTCTCGCAGGTACCGATTTGCATGGAGGTGGTGAGCTTCCGAGGTGCAGTAGTACCCTGGAAGAAGAACCCTCAAACGTGACAGTACGGACAATTCGAATAGTTCTGAATCCGAGAGTCAAACGTCCTCATCCGCGATGAGCGAACCGACCAGAATTCTGCAACGCCAGCATAGGGATCTCGCTTGTCAAACGCAATTTTCACCAAACCTAGAAGAAAGGGAACATAGGTATGAACAAATAAGACATACCATTTTTGAACAATACCCGGTATCGGACAATATTTTGAAGTGCAGGAAGAGATACCACAGGAGCGTAGATTGCTGCAAGCCACCACGGTAACGCTTACAGAGGATGAAAGGCCTCTCGTAAAGGCTAAAATTAAATATAGTTTTATTGTAGGGTTGTTGGACTCGGGAGCCCTCGTCTCCATCTTAGGAAAAAATGGATTAGAATTCCTAGAGGATAACGGCTTCGATTATCAGCCCTTACATGCGTTCGTATACACCGCGGGCGGCAACAAGCAAAAAATCTTAGGCTCAGTATCTCTACCGGTCACCTTCAAAAATATCACAAAGGTTATTCGTTTATACCTAGTTCCTTCACTTCTCCAAGAAGCTTACTTCGGGGTAGAATTTTGGAGAGCATTTGCGTTAGCTCCCGAAATATTCCCAAGCGTAGAGTGCATAGAGAATAGACCTGAAAAGGAAGAAGAACTTAACCTCCATAAATTTCCACCAGCCCGGAAGTTAGAATTACGAAAGGTCATCGAGACGTTTCCTTCGTACGAGGAGTTAGGCCTAGGGCAAGCTAAATTAGTGGAGCATCACATCGACACCGGTGATGCCGTTCCCATAAAAAGCAAACATTTCCCTCTTTCGCCACCGAGGCAAGCCGAAGCTTTCAGAGAACTAGACAGGTTACTCGAATTAGGAGCTATAGAAGAATCAAACTCCCCGTGGTGTAGTCCTGTAGTACTCGTCCGGAAACCAGGTAAAGTTAGGCTGTGCATAGATTCCAGGAAGGTCAACGCAGTGACTAAGAAAGACTCGTACCCCTGCCTCATATCAGCGGCTTATTGAGCAGACTGGAAGATACGCATTTTATTAGTGGCATTGATCTGAAGGACGCGCTCTTCCAGATCAGATTGACAGAGTCCTCTAAAGAAAAAACAGCATTCGAAGTTCCGGGGAGGCCTCTGTACCACTTTCAGGTAATGCCATTTGGTCTGTGCAATGGACCGCAGACTTTGAGTAGGCTGATGGACAAGGCAATCCCTTCGCGTCTGCGAGAGAACGTCTTTGTCTACCTGGACGACCTGATGGTATGTATCACTAAACTTGAAGACCACTTGAAATTGCTAGCGGAAGTGGCCAAATGTTTGAGAGACGCAGGGCTCACAATAAACGTGAAAAAAAGTAAATTTTGTCAGAAGAAAATACGCTACTTAGGGTACTTGATAGGCAGCGGGTGTTTGAAAGTGGTTCCGGGAAAAATAGAAGCAATGCAAAACTTTCCGATCCCTAAATCCCCTCGGCAGGTGCGTAGGTTTGTTGGCATGGCGAATTGGTACAGGGCGTTTATTACCAATTTTGCTGACCTGGCAGGTCCCTTGACCGACTGTGTCCGTAAGTCATCAGGCCCGTTCAAGCTTACCTCTGAAGCTATAGAGACCTTCGAAAAACTAAAAGTAGCTTTGAGTTCCGCTCCTGTCTTGGCCCAACCAGACTTTTCCAAGGAATTCGTAATACAATGCGACGCTTCCAAAATAGGTGTTGGCGGAGTGTTGTTCCAGGTCGATGATGAGGGCGCTGAGCATCCAATCACGTTCTTGTCGAAAAAGCTGAATAATGCTCAGCGCAATTATACGGTAATAGAGCTGGAATGTCTTCGCGCCATAATCAGCGTGAAGCACTTCCGGGACTATGTTGAGGGATTACCGTTCCGGATTATCACGGACCACTCCAGTCTCAAGTGGTTAATGACCCAAAAGGACTTGAGCGGCAAAGATACGACTTTAAAATGGAACATCGTAAGGGCACTCTGAATGTAGTACCAGATGCTTTTTCGCGGTTTGATGCCGATGAGTTGACTTTCACTACCACACCCGGGGAAATAGATTTAATCTCTCCCGAATTTAGAAGCAACGAATATTTAGACTTGATTCGGACCGTCACCAAAAACGAGGAATCGCTTCCGGATTTACGAGTGGTGGACGGGGTAATTTTCAAACGAGTTAAATTTCGTAAGGGGGTGGAAGGGGAAGAAGACTCGCTGTGGCGATTATGGTTACCGAAATGGTTGACTGAGGAAGCAGTGAGATTAGCACATGACGCTAACCGGAGTTACCATGGCGGGTGGCAGAAAACCTTAGAACGTGTTAGGTAGAAGTACTTCTGGTCGCAGCAGGCTAAGGACGTCAGGGACTACGTTCAGCATTGTGACACCTGCAAAGCTGTAAAACCCACCAATCAGCATTCGAGACCAGCTATAGGGAGTAGCTTTGAATCCGAAAGGCCATTTCAGCGGTTATATTGCGACTTTTTAGGGCCGTATCCGAGATCTAAGCGGCGCAATCAATTTCTTTTTATAGTACTAGACCATCTTCAAAATACGTTTGGCTAAAGCCCATGCAGAGAGCCACCACTGTTAACGTTATAAATTACTTCGCTCCAGAAATTTTTCCGGCTGTAGGGGTCCCTGAATTTATTCATAGTGACAATGGTAAACAGTTTATCTCGAAGGAAATGAACCAACTTTTAACAAATTACGGAGTGACGCATGTGAGGACGGGGTTATATTCTCCTCAAGCGAACGCATCCGAACGCGTTAATAGAGAAATTGTTTAGAAGATTAGGATTTTCCTGAAAGATAAACCTGACCATACCGATTGGGATAAGCATATACCCGAGATTGTATCTGTTTTGAGAAGTGATTTTCATACGGCGATTCAGTGCTCTCCATACTTTGCATTATTCGGCCAAAATATGGTCCAACGTGCCTCAGCATACACTATATATTAGAGAAACTCGGCAGCCTTCGGGAAGACCAGGTTACGATAGTGAGCAGAACGGACAAGTTGACTAATATTTGCGAGCAGATCCGTAGAAATTTTGATCAGGCCAAGGATAGGGGGATAAACACCTATAACAAGCGCTCTAGGCAAGTCAACTACAAGGAAGGCCAAGAAGTTTTCAGGAAAACTTTGCCCTGAGTAACTTCAAACAGGGCATTAACGCCAAATTCCTGCCAAAATACCTGAAGCGTCGCGTGCTCCGAAAAATAGGCAATGCACTGTATGATCTCGAGCACCTAAACGGGAAATTGATAGGACGCTTCCATGCTTCGGATATTCGTCCACAATGAACCAACAAGAACATTTTTTTTTTGCCAAATTACCAAATGATTTTTCTTTTTTTTACCTACCAATCGGACTTTTTTTGTCTGGGCGTTTTGGCGGTCGGGGACATCTCGCCCAGTATTCTCCCCGAGCACTGACCTCATAGGATGTTCACACGCGTACTCACCGAGGACCGTGAACACCCTGGCAGTCCACGTTTAGGTCGGAGTAGCCTTTCGGAGTTTGGACGAGTTCTCCATATCAAAATGTCTACACCTTTTTTTTGTTTTGCCTTTCTGTGGGGGCGATAACCACTAGAAATCATCTTTCGGAGATTTGACGAGTTCTCCATAACAAATGTCTAATTGCCGCAAAGCCCTTTTAAACTAGGAAACAGAATTAATTCCCAACTTGACTTAACCTTTTTTTTTGATGGACCTATGTCGCCCGGCTAGCTTCGTATTAGGACTTTGAGACTCTTATCTCAGGGGTGAGTCGTGCCCACGTTGATTGGCATCGAAGGCCCCTGGCAGTGGCTTCCCACAGAGGATCCGGTTTCCTGTTCGCTTCATCGTCAGGTCTTCGAAGCGAAACAGGTTTGTTACGGTCTGCTGTTATGGTCTGCTGTTACGGTCCACTTGGGAGCGTTTTCGTGCGAACACACCTAGTGACTGGTGATGGGGCGAAAGTTGCGATACAAAAGTATCGAAACAAAGAAAGAAAATTTCGGCGATCACTAGCAAAAAAACAAAAACCACGAGTTTCCGCAGATCGAAAAATCTTTCTTTTTTTCCTTTTCCTGGTTGGCAGCGGACGGAGTAAGTCAGACAAGAATTAACGAATTTATAGTGGCTTAGCGATTGGTGTGCTTTGAATGTTTTTGTTCTTCCTGGTTGGCACGCGGATCAACTGAGGATTACAGATCTATAGTGGCTTAGCAATTTGTGTGCTCTTAATGCTTCCTTTTACTGATTGGCTTAGCGGTTTTTGTGCTTTTAATGCTTCCTTTTGCTGGTTGGCACGCGGAACGAGGATTACCAATTTATAGTGGCGTTTAGTGATTTGAGTGGTTTTAATTCTTTCTGATCCTGGTTGGCACGCGGACAATTTATGTGCTTTTAATTCTTTCTTGTCCTGATTGGCACGCGGAGTTCGTATGCGAGGGGCCACTTGACATATTGGCAACAATGACAATTCGAGCAAAGCCTATTAGCCAAAGCGTTTAATGCCCCGAAAAGCGTTTAAATTCTGCGGAAAGTAGGGGTTGCATCCGTACCAGCAGCAACGACGCCCCTAACCACATCACCACAAAACTAACAACGAGAGGTAGCACCGCACCCACATTTCAGGCGGCAACGTGGTAAAGAAGTTGGGAATACAACAGCCAGCACCTCGTCGTCGTTTTCCTCACAATTTGTCGACAAGTGCGCATGTTAGCAGACACGATTCTATGCAATTGATAAGCAATTGCTGACCCATAAGCAGCGTTGTAACGCCCGGCAATATTTGGCAGACCCGCCAGCTCTAATTCACGTCCGCCAGCCGTCCTTATATCAACCAAACGCGCCAACCAGCATCGCCGGTGCAACCACAACCATTACAGTGCACGACCACCAACCGTGCCCAACAAAACCGTTCACCACTACTACTACAGCGCCACCAAAACGCGCCAACCACCATCGCCGGTGCAACCACAACCATTACAGTGCACGACCGCCAACCGTGCCCACCGAAACCGTGCACCACTACTACAGCGCCACCAAAACGTGCCAACCACCATCGCCGGTGCAACCATAACCATTACAACGCACCAAGCACCACCAACAGCGCCACCAAAACGCGCCAACCACCATCACCGGTGCAACCATAACCCTTACAACGCACCAAGCACCACCGACAGCGCCTACCATTACAACGCGCAATCACCATCGTCGGTATAACCACCACCAGTTGCAACGAACATAGGCCTGCGCCACTACTGTCAACAGCAACAACAGGCGGCACCACAGCTCACAATACCAGCTACTACTGCAATATCAGCAACAACAACAACAGCAGGGCCGAATGACATAGGCCTGCTGCAAATCCCGACTACGACAACCAACAACTACATTCAAAGTGGTGAGTTCGTTCCGTAAAGCGTACAACTACAATTTTCTAAGCTGGAATTTTCATGTTTAAATTTGGTAGTTTACTTTTTTCCAATCAGTTATGTTTTATTAACAAGTTTTACTCAAACCTTAATAATATCAAGGGTGGTTATCACCATTAAATTAATAGCAACTAGCAGCTATATAAGTAAGAATATAAATTAATATATGTAATTCAGCACTACCTGGAAAAAGAAAATTTGCTGAATGATGTGCAAATAGTACTTCTACCTTAGAGTAGGAATATATGATTACCTAATCAAATTGACTATAATTTATAATGGACTATAATTCATAATCCAAATATCTGGACCATAGTGTCGTCAAATAAAACCCATGAAGTACATTTTGACGAACTGCTTACTTACTGTCCTTTGTTTCCCTTTACTTTAAGTTCAACATTAACAAAAACAAAAAACAAAAAACACAAAATTATAGTTGCATAATGCATATACAATTTATTTAAGAATTTCAATTACAAAGGTAGTCAGTAAACCATTCGGTCATTTAATTAATTTAGTCATGCTTTTAAAGCTCCTAATTAAACCAAGAAAAGAAGGAAAATTAAACAAAATTTGTAAATTGAATTTTTCTTAGGATATAGGCAAAATGTATACGTATATATATATATATACACATATTTACTTATTATCCATAATATAGATTAGAGAGTGGCCAATGAAGGCATCATCGTAAATACATATGTAGAATTACGTAGCTCGCAATAGATTTATAAACATACAACACACATACCTAGCCTTAATATGTATGATTAGTTATTTAGGTAAATAAGGGTGCGGATTGTCATTGTGGGAATAGCAATAAACTATTAGGCCTATTGTCATGTACACGTATTAGACACATATATTTTGCACATCATCAGGTCAGCATCTTTGGGATACGTTTTAGCGTATAACCAGTAGGAATTTTGAAATAACATATAACACTTTATGAAGTGCCATAGGAACAACCAAGAGAGTAGGAAAAGGTAACTCAGATAACAGAGCCACCAAGCGCTCTTTAATTAATACAAGATTGAAGAGGCGAAGGGTAATTAGTATTTAGTAGCGACTTTATTATAAAATATGAAAGGTGTGCTGAAATTTTTTTTTGATTCTTCTTCACGAAACAACACACTCATATACATAGAAACCCAACAAACCACATTCGTAGTTACAACGTCGACACAAGTATCGATTACACTCAACTAGAATTAGTATCATTTAACGCACCAACACTAATACCTAACCAGAGTTACTAATACTTACCCCTGAAGTACTAATGATTCAATAATTACATTAAAATTTTCCAGTTTTCAATTTTAACGAAGTTACATGCGAATATACGTACTTTGAATTATTCGAAGCGAATCTAATCGAATAGTTGAACAATCCGAATAATTCGAATAATTTAAAGAACGCAGGCCTGTTGAATTGCTGGGCGATCATTTCTCTGAAGCTTTAAGTATAATCAGAAGAAATTAAAGACGGCAGAAGATTATTGCAGTAAGATTATTGTGGCTTAGACACACGTACTAATGAAAGGGGATTAGTTTAGGAGATTTTATTTCTTTCCTTCGCTGTACATTTATTTTGTGATACTTGGATGAGTCCTAGTATAAATCTAGATGTATTGCACTCATTTCCCGGTATATACGTATTGTTGCAATCAATTAAGGTCTTAGGCCAAAACGTTTGTAAGGAATATTGTCTTGCAAAAGCAAAATCAAGGCAGACTCAGTTCTTTTATTATCCGCGTTAATCGGAGATGCGAATCAGATATAAAACCTAGTTAACTTTCAGTGATGAACGAGTCCTTATCCTTGGTCGTGATTTTGTAAGATTGACCATTAGTTAGTTTTAGACTTAATAGGTTCACCTCGTATTAATTCGATATATACCCAGATACATTTTGAGTAAGTTTTATTGCAATGAATTATAAATAAAGTGTGTGTAATGGGAATGTTGACGTTCATCTTTATTTAGAAGGCACAGGTAAGGGGCCACCGGAATTTTAGGTGCCACGGTGGCCATGGATTTTGAGGGTGGGATAATGCACAGGGCGAGCAACACCACCCGCGGCGCCCCTATGTATATTCGGCCCTTTTTGTTTATTTTTCTTTCCTTTTCCCTTTTCAGTTTTTTTTATTTTTATTTTCAGCGTTTTTTTTTTGTATTTTAAATTTTATCAGTTAGTAACCGGTCATTTCCGGTTCGGTTAGCTTTGTCCCCTTTTGAGTTAGACGTTATGGCGTCCGAGGCACTGTCGCGATGACAGTTGCTGAGGGCGCCATAACAGATGGCGCCCAACGTGGTTCCTGAGGCGCCGGATGCGAGGGTTACTCCTGGTCAAACTGTGAAGTTGACCATCCCACCAGCCCGGGGTGAGCAGCCGCAGGAGCAGCCACCTGCGTTGCGGTGGGATGGTTAGACGGATCAGGGTGTCCGGAGTGATCATCGTCTCCGGTATCTGAGGGATCCACGAGACTGAACGTCAAGTTATCCGGATTGTTTTTATTTCACCCAGTGAGGCAGTGCTGCACGCACTTAATTTTTTTTGTAAGTGGGGTTTTTATGTTGCCGGAATGTTGTCCGTAGTCGGCCTAGGTAAAATATGTGTCCGCTAATTGGGGTTTATAAAATTTTTTTTTTGTAATGTTAAAATTTTTAATAGTTCTTTTAGTTTTGCCGAATTTGTGTTGTTAGTGTGAGTGCGTGTGTGTATGCGACGAAAGAACCCCAGCTCATCCCACGTCCCAGGTGGTAGTTTAGAATACCACCTGGATTGTGACGGGTTGAGCTGGGATTCAAAGTGGCACTCCTTCCTGTCCCACCAGACTGGGGAGCGGCTCCGAAATCACTGCGCCCATTGCGGCGGAGGCAGGAGGGGTGTCCCGGGTGAATGGACGGGAGGCCTCAAGACCCCCAGCCAGTCCCAGGGGCAAGGCCCTGGAGACTGCCCCTGCGTTGCGGCTGGGCGTGTTGAGACCAACCCGTGTGTGCCTGGAGTGACCCTAGTGGCCCCAACCAGTCTCGGAGGGGGCCTTAAGACCCCCTCGCATTGCGGTTTGGAGCACTAGGGACAAGTATGAATGGATTTGTGTTTTTTCTGCCTCTACCCTGTGCCTTCTTGAGGAATCGAACCGTCAGCATTCCCATTGACTGCATAATATATCTATATTTAACTAACCGTTTTTTCCAGCTTTTGGAATTTTTTTTCTGTATTCGATACGATTATCGAAGAAGTAAAGTAATCATTGTAGTTATTCTCAAATTTTTTTTTCTCGCACCAAAAAAATTTTTTTACATATAAATATATATATATATAAACCTTTTTTTTTTACAAACCGTCGTCGAAAATGTAAGATGAAGGGGGAATTCTGACCTTTTTTTTTTGGACACCTAACTGCATTACGCGGCAAAAGTTTTTTTCCGAACTACCACATAACAAGTTACATTTTTTTTTATTATTTTTTTCACTTGACTATGTCACGCGAGCAGTCGTACGGCCAACCGGGCCGAAATACTCCGTTCGGGAGTGCAGGAAGCTTTCGGGGGAGCCAGAACCGGGTCGGTAATAATAGGGGGCTTTCTCCAAGGCCAGACGTCCCTTGGTGGTGCACACCCCAGTAGGTGGACCATATGGAGATCCCTCGGGGACAAATATGGGCTCGGACCTGAATGACCCTCGCGATAAACTGGACAGACCTGGAAGCACCAGTAATCCGAATGCGCCCCTATTAAACGCGCATGATATCTCGGGGCTAATGACCAATGTGTCGACCTACGCACCAGATGGAGCTGGTGCTTTACCACCAAATTATGGAATGGGAAATACAAGAGAAGCTGCAAGTGACCGGACGAATACTCCAGGGATCCAGAACGAAGCTACTCGTGGAGGCTCGTGGGTGGACGTGCTACACCAACTGTTCCAGGCTTCGCAGGAGGAAATGCGGAGGGAGATGGGGTCAATTAGAAACAATATGGTCCAGCTCAACGCCGCTCTCGAATCTGCGCAGCAATCAACGAATCAAAACCGGAACGCGAATAGGATGGACCGTAACCCACTTCCAACAGTAATACCACCAATGTACCCTGCTCCGAGCAGCATAGTAGTGAAACCGCAGGAGTGGAAAATTTCGTTCGACGGCAATGGGAGCGTAGCAGATTTCCTTTTTAAGCTGAACACCTTGTGTGAGTGCACACAATGCACGGACGAACAAATAATAGCTAGTTTCCACCTGTTTCTTTCCGGGCGGGCCGAAGAATGGTACTGGCTGTTCACAAAGCAAAACCCAAATGCGACTTATGCCTTTTTATTCTACTCATTGAAAAGAGAGTTCGGCACTTTGAAAACGGACCACGAGATCATGATGGAGATCTCTATGCGTAAGCAAAAAGCAAGCGAGTGCTATGACGTGTTCCACACGGACATAATTTCCTTGAACGCGCGCTTAAGAGACCCATGTCGGAGCTTCTACTGATTGACATTATAAAGAGGAACGTCAACAGTAGCCTTAAGCTGATGATTTTCAACGCAGATGTAGGGACCCTTCATGATCTACGAGATGTAGCACGCAGAGGTGAACAAGTGCTGAAAGAAAGCAAGCTGTTGGGAGCCACTTACTCAGGACGGCATGTAAACGAAGCACGTGTGACAACCCCGGACATGAGGATGGAAGGCGAGGACGGCGAAATGGATCCGCAGATAGAGACGCTGGAATATCGCGCAACAGGAGGCCAGACTATTCTGGAATCCAATGCTGGAATTGCCAGGCAATGGGCCACTCTTACATATACTGTGAGGAACCCATCAGGAATTCCTTTTGTTTTAAATGTGGCCATAGGGGAGTATTAACCCCAAAATGCCCTAGGGACCATCACAGGCAGGGAAACCAGTACCCGAGCGAGAAAGCGGGGGAACCTCGTTCGGCATCATAGCTCCCACACCAGCCAGTGCTCGAGGCGTCGTCCCGTGCACTGAACCCCCGGGTGGACCTCTCGCAGGTACCGATTTGCATGGAGGTGGTGAGCTTCCGAGGTCAGTAGTACCCTGGAAGAAGAACCCTCAAACGTGACAGTACGGACAATTCGAATAGTTCTGAATTCGAGAGTCAAACGTCCTCATCCGCGATGAGCGAACCGACCAGAATTCTGCAACGCCAGCATAGGGATCTCGCTTGTCAAACGCAATTTTCACCAAACCTAGAAGAAAGGGAACATAGGTATGAACAAATAAGACATACCATTTTTGAACAATACCCGGTATCGGACAATATTTTGAAGTGCAGGAAGAGATACCACAGGAGCGTAGATTGCTGAAAGCCACCACGGTAACGCTTACAGAGGATGAAAGGCCTCTCGTAAAGGCTAAAATTAAATAATTAAATATAGTTTTATTGTAGGGTTGTTGGACTCGAGGGCCCTCGTCTCCATCTTAGGAAAAAATGGATTAGAATTCCTAGAGGATAACGGCTTCGATTATCAGCCCTTACATGCGTTCGTATACACCGCGGTCGGCAACAAGCAAAAAATCTTAGGCTCAGTATCTCTACCGGTCACCTTCAAAAATATCACAAAGGTTATTCGTTTATACCTAGTTCCTTCACTTCTCCAAAAAGCTTACTTCGGGGTAGAATTTTGGAGAGCATTTGCGTTAGCTCCCGAAATATTCCCAAGCGTAGAGTGCATAGAGAATAGACCTGAAAAGGAAGAAGAACTTAACCTCCA
Source organism: Eurosta solidaginis (assembly GCF_040869045.1). Taxonomy (NCBI): domain Eukaryota; kingdom Metazoa; phylum Arthropoda; class Insecta; order Diptera; family Tephritidae; genus Eurosta; species Eurosta solidaginis. The sequence goes on along the minus strand of NC_090320.1, from coordinate 108,518,950 downwards.
TAAATTTTCACCAGCCCGGAAGTTAGAATTACGAAAGGTCATCGAGACGTTTCCTTCGTACGAGGAGTTAGGCCTAGGGCAAACTAAATTAGTGGAGCATCACATCGACACCGGTGATGCCGTTCCCATAAAAATCAAACATTTCCCTCTTTCGCCACCGAGGCAAGCCGAAGCTTTCAGCGAACTAGACAGGTTACTCGAATTAGGAGCTATAGAAGAATCAAACTCCCCGTGGTGTAGTCCTGTAGTACTCGTCCGGAAACCAGGTAAAGTTAGGCTGTGCATAGATTCCAGGAAGGTCAACGCGGTGACTAAGAAAGACTCATACCCCTGCCTCATATCAACGGCTTATTGAGCAGACTGGAAGATACGCATTTTATTAGTGGCATTGATCTGAAGGACGCGCTCTTCCAGATCAGATTGACAGAGTCCTCTAAGGAAAAAACAGCATTCGAAGTTCCGGGGAGGCCTCTGTACCACTTTCAGGTAATGCCATTTGGTCTGTGCAATGGACCGCAGACTATGAGTAGGCTGATGGACAAGGCAATCCCTTCGCGTCTGCGAGAGAACGTCTTTGTCTACCTGGACGACCTGATGGTATGTATCACTAATCTTGAAGGCCACCTGAAATTGCTAGCGGAAGTGGCCAAATGTTTGAGAGACGCAGGGCTCACAATAAACGTGAAAAAAAGTAAATTTTGTCAGAAGAAAATACGCTACTTAGGGTACTTGATAGGCAGCGGGTATTTGAAAGTGGTTCCGGGAAAAATAGAAGCAATGCAAAACTTTCCGATCCCTAAATCCCCTCGGCAGGTGCGTAGGTTCGTTGGCATGGCGAATTGGTACAGGGCGTTTATTACCAATTTTGCTGACCTGGCAGGTTCCTTGACCGACTGTCTCCGTAAGTCATCAGGCCCGTTCAAGCTTACCTCTGAAGCTATAGAGACCTTCGAAAAACTAAAAGTAGCTTTGAGTTCCGCTCCTGTCTTGGCCCAACCAGACTTTTCCAAGGAATTCGTAATACAATGCGACGCTTCCAAAATAGGTGTTGGCGGAGTGTTGTTCCAGGTCGATGATGAGGGCGCTGAGCATCCAATCGCGTTCTTGTCGAAAAAGCTGAATAATGCTCAGCGCAATTATACGGTAACAGAGCTGGAATGTCTTCGCGCCATAATCAGCGTGAAGCACTTCCGGGACTATGTTGGGGCATTACCGTTCCGGATTAGCACGGACCACTCCAGTCTCAAGTGGTTAATGACCCAAAAGGACTTGGGCGGGAGGTTGGCGAGGTGGTCGCTCTTACTGCAAAGATACGACTTTAAAATGGAACATCGTAAGGGCAGTCTGAATGTAGTACCAGATGCTTTTTCGCGGTTTGATGCCGATGAGTTGACTTTCACTACCACACCCGGGGAAATAGATTTAGTCTCTCCCGAATTTAGAAGCAACGAATATTTAGACTTGATTCGGACCGTCACCAAAAACGAGGAATCGCTTCCGGATTCACGAGTGGTGGACGGGGTAATTTTCAAACGAGTTAAATTTCGTAGGGGGGTGGAAGGGGAAGAAGACTCGCTGTGGCGATTATGGTTACCGAAATGGTTGACTGAGGAAGCAGTGAGATTAGCACATGACGCTAACCGGAGTTACCATGGCGGGTGGCAGAAAACCTTAGAACGTGTTAGGCAGAAGTACTTCTGGTCGCAGCAGGCTAAGGACGTCAGGGACTACGTTCAGCGTTGTGACACCTGCAAAGCTGTAAAACCCACCAATCAGCATTCGAGACCACCTATAGGGAGTAGCTTTGAATCCGAAAGGCCATTTCAGCGGTTATATTGCGACTTTCTAGGGCCGTATCCGAGATCTAAGCGGCGCAATCAATTTCTTTTTATAGTACTAGACCATCTTCAAAATACGTTTGGCTAAAGCCCATGCAGAGAGCCACCACTGTTAACGTTATAAATTACTTCGCTCCAGAAATTTTTCCGGCTGTAGGGGTCCCTGAATTTATTCATAGTGACAATGGTAAACAGTTTATCTCGAAGGAAATGAACCAACTTTTAACAAATTACGGAGTGACGCACGTGAGGACGGGGTTATATTCTCCTCAAGCGAACGCATCCGAACGCGTTAATAGAGAAATTGTTTCGAAGATTAGGATTTTCCTGAAAGATAAACCTGACCATACCGATTGGGATAAGCATATACCCGAGATTGTATCTGTTTTGAGAAGTGATTTTCATACGGCGATTCAGTGCTCTCCACACTTTGCATTATTCGGCCAAAATATGGTCCAACATGCCTCAGCATACAGTATATTAGAGAAACTCGGCAGCCTTCGGGAAGACCAGGTTACGATTGTGAGCAGAACGGACAAGATGACTAATATTTGCGAGCAGATCCGTAGAAATTTTGATCAGGCCAAGGATAGGGGGATAAACACCTATAACAAGCGCTCTAGGCAAGTCAACTACAAGCAAGGCCAAGAAGTTTTCAGGAAAAACTTTGCCCTGAGTAACTTCAAACAGGGCATTAACGCCAAATTCCTGCCAAAATACCTGAAGTGTCACGTGCTCCGAAAAATAGGCAATGCACTGTATAATCTCTAGCACCTAAACGGGAAATTGATAGGACGCTTCCATGCTTCGGATATTCGTCCACAATGAACCAACAAGAACATTTTTTTTTTGCCAAATTACCAAATGATTTTTCTTTTTTTTACCTACCAATCGGACTTTTTTTTGTCTGGGCGTTTTGGCGGTTGGGGACATCTCGCCCAGTATTCTCCCCGAGCACTGACCTCATAGGATGTTCACACGCGTACTCACCGAGGACCGTGAACACCCTGGCAGTCCACGCTTAGGTCGGACTAGCCTTTCGGAGTTTCGACGAGTTCTCCATATCAAAATGTCTACACCTTTTTTTGTTTTGCCTTTCTGTGGGGGCGATAACCACTAGAAATCATCTTTCGGAGATTTGACGAGTTCTCCATAACAAATGTTTAATTGTCGCAAAGCCCTTTTAAACCAGGAAACAGAATTAATTCCCAACTTGACTTAACCTTTTTTTTTGATGGACCTATGTTGCCCGGCTAGCTTCGTAGTAGGACTTTGAGACTCTTATCTCAAGGATGAGTCGTGCCCACGTTGATTGGCATCGAAGGCCCCTGGCAGTGGCTTCCCACAGAGGATCCGGTTTCCTGTTCGCTTCATCGTCAGGTCTTCGAATTGAAACAGGTTTGTTACGGTCTGCTGTTATGGTCTACTGTTACGGTCCACATGGTAGCGTTTTCGTGCGAACACCTAGTGACTGGTGATGGGGCGAAAGTTGCGATACAAAAGTATCGAAACAAAGAAAGAAAATTTCGGCGATCACTAGCAAAAAAACAAAAACCACGAGTTTCCGCAGATCGAAAAATCTTTCTTTTTTTCCTTTTCCTGGTTGGCGGCGGACGGAGTAAGTCAGACAAGAATTAACTAATTTATAGTGGCTTAGCGATTGGTGTGCTTTGAGTGTTTTTGTTCTTCCTGGTTGGCACGCGGATCAACTGAGGTTTACAGATCTATAGTGGCTTAGCAATTTGTGTACTTTTAATGCTTCCTTTTACTTGTTGGCTTAGCGATTTATGTGCTCTTAATGCTCCCTTTTACTGATTGGCTTAGCGATTTGTGTGCTTTTAATGCTTCCTTTCGCTGGTTGGCACGCGGAACGAGAATTACCAATTTACAGTGGCGTTTTAGTGATTTGAGTGGTTTTAATTCTTTCTGGTCCTGGGTGGCACGCGGACGATTTATGTGCTTTTAATTATTTCTTGTCCTGATTGGCACGCGGAGTTCGTATGCGAGAGGCCACTTGACATATTGGCAACTATGACAATTCGAGCAAGGCCTATTAGCCAAAGCGTTTAATGCCCCGAAAAGCGTTTAAATTCTGCGGAAAGTAGGGGTTGCATCCGTACCAGCAGCAACGACGCCCCTAACCACATCACCACTAAACTAACAACGAGAGGTAGCACCGCACCCACATTTCAGGCGGCAACGTGGTAAAGAAGTTGGGAATACAGCAGCCAGCACCTCGTCGTCGTTTTCCTCACAATTTTTCGACAAGTGCGCATGTTAGCTGACACGATTCTATGCAATTGATAAGCAATTGGTGACCCATAAGCAGCGCTGTAACGCCCGACAATATTTGGCAGACCCGCCAGCTCTAATTCACGTCCGCCAGCCGTCCTTATATCAACCAAACGCGCCAACCAGCATCGCCGGTGCAACCACAACCATTACAGTGCCCGACCGCCAACCGTGCCCACCGAAACCGTGCACCACTACTACAGCGCCACCAAAATGCGCCAACCACCATCGCCGGTGCAACCATAACCATTACAACGCACCAAGCACCACCAAAAGCGCCACCAAAACGCGCCAACCAGCATCGCGGGTGCAACCATAACACTTACAACGCACCAAGCACCACCGACAGCGCCTACCATTACAACTCGCAATCACCATCGTCGGTATAACCACCACCAGTTGCAACGAACATAGGCCTGCGCCACTACTGTCAACAGCAACAACAGGCGGCACCACAGCTCACAATACCAGCTACTACAACAATACCAGCAACAACAACAACAGCAGGCCTGCTGCAAATCCCGACTACGACAACTAACAACTACATTTAAAGTGGTGAGTTCGTTCCGTAAAGCGGACAACTACAATTTTCTAAGCTAGGAATTTTCATGTTTAAATTTGGTAGTTTACTTTTTTCCAATCAGTTATGTTTTATTAACAAGTTTTACTCAAGCCTTAATAATATCAAGGGTGGTTATCACCATTAAATTAATAGCAACTAGCAGCTATATAAGTAAGAATATAAATTAATATATGTAATTCAGCACTACCTGGAAAAAGAAAATTTGCTGAATGATGTGCAAATAGTACTTCTACCTTAGAGTAGGAATATATGATTACCTAATCAAATTGACTATAATTTATAATGGACTATAATTCATAATCCAAATATCTGGACCATAGTGTCGTCAAATAAAACCCATGAAGTACATTTTGACGAACTGCTTACTTACTGTCCTTTGTTTCCCTTTACTTTAAGTTCAACATTAACAAAAACAAAAAACAAAAAACACAAAATTATAGTTGCATAATGCATATACAATTTATTTAAGAATTTCAATTACAAAGGTAGTCAGTAAACCATTCGGTCATTTAATTAATTTAGTCATGCTTTTAAAGCTCCTAATTAAACCAAGAAAAGAAGGAAAATTAAACAAAATTTGTAAATTGAATTTTTCTTAGGATATAGGCAGAATGTATACGTATATATATATATATATACACATATTTACTTATTATCCATAATATAGATTAGAGGGTGGCCAATGAAGGCATCATCGTAAATACATATGTAGAATTACGTAGCTCGCAATAGATTTATAAACATACAACACACATACCTAGCCTTAATATGTATGATTAGTTATTTAGGTAAATAAAGGTGCGGATTGTCATTGTGGGAGTAGCAATAAACTATTAGGCCTATTGTCATGTACACGTATTAGACACATATAACTTAACAAGGGGGCAGACACACTTACATGTAAGAATGTGCTGACACCACACTTCAACAAACACAAGCAAAGCCAACGATCCGATATCATATTGCGTAAGCAGACAAAATGTAATCCATGGGAACTGCAGCGTAAGCGATATGATATGCGGACAAAATGCAAGCCGTGTGATTCGCCAAACAAGCGAAAAATATTATTTTGGCCAACCGTGGGAAGTGCAGTGTCAGCAATTATGAAATCACTTAGATTAATGTAGAAGCTTAGAGCTTAGGTTAAGTGAATGATAGAGTCAGTCTGTTTTTGACATTGAACGGAAATAAATGGTAAATATTGTTAAGCGGAAAAACCTGTTTTTATTTGGATCTTTTCAGGTTGCAATGGGGCCGCGGGGCGGCCCCCAACTTTAACTTTTTGGAGCCCTAGTCCTTGGGCTCCTTAACTGGCGCCCGAGCAGGGACCCACTGGCAAGTGGGTCCTTCAAAAAGGACCTCCTTAAATGTGAGGTCCATAGTGATTAGTGACAAAGTGATAGTGATAGTGGAGTGCTAAGAAAAAAAATAATAATAGAAATTTTACCGATAAAGGAATAAAAAAATATAGAGAGGCAAGACCTCAGCTTAGATAATTTAAGGCTTGTACAGCCAATAACGAAAATACCAAAACCGAGATTCACCTTCGAGGGGACTCTCCGGTTATAACGATAGCTTAACTCTGCGATTCCCTTCGGGACCCTCCAGGGTATAAAAGCTCCTCTCCCCAGGAGAGGTAAAACGAATAATAAAAAAAACAAGTGAATAACAAAAAGTTGAGTGAAAAGTGATGCTACACGCAGTAAATTACTACGTCCAATCCTAAAAGCCCTCAGAGGGCTATACAGGAATAATATTAAAAGAAGCGAGCCTGTGACCCCTAAGATCCTCTGGCGCGCGGATAAAATTCAACACGAAAATTGAAACATTTTATAAGTGAATTATCCTACGGCCCCACTATTGCTATTCCAAGTGCACGTATAATCACACTGGCTGGGTGAGTCCGTATACCTATACTTCTAGGACGGACCTCACCATACCAAAGGCCGAAAAATGGTTAACGACTCCTGTGACCGTGTCATGTACACAAAATTTTTTTTTTTTGCAATATGCAACTTGCCGCTCCCTTCAGGATACGGCAAAAATTTCCTTCTGAAAAAGTTAACCCGAGCGTACACATAAGAACACACTTGGGCCGGCTTTAAAAGTTAACCCGAGCGTACACATAACAACACACTTTGGCCGGCTTATCCTTTTGTGAAGTTTCCAGGGTACACATCAGCGCACACTGGAAACGGTCACTCGTTACTTGCGATACTTTCAGCGTACCCATAAGAACACGCTAAAGATTCGCAATATGTCCAGGGCGTTGTGGAGCACCTGTGCCTTAGTAGGTTGCCTTCAATCTGATTGTCGACGACTAAAAAGGAGTGACACAGCCTCCCCTGACCAAAACCATAATTATTTAAAGACTAATGTACTGTGAAACGCCAACTTGGTACATGTCGCCGTTGCCATAAGAACACGGTAAAAGTTTCACAAATGTAACTAAAGTCCTCTTTTTCTTTGCAGGAAACTGTCAAAGTGTAAGGGCAACCTTAAAACTAAAACAAAAAACAAATAAATCGTCTGTGCTATAAGGACTATCCCGTCAGGTGATCGCGAACGCCAGTAAGTAACACAAAAAAAAAAATAATAAAAAACAATTTTTAAAGGGCCACCGTGTGCCAAATTAAAATTTAAAAATATATTTTTTAATCTCAAACTAAAATTTTTTTTTTATCTGAAATGGACGCTTTAGCCACGAAAGTTAATGAACTCAATGGGGGCATTAATGCTCTGCTCGAGCAGATTAGGCGGCTTGAGACACGCCTTGGGGGTATAGAAAGCAACGGTGTTGCTCTGAACTCTAGGCTAGGGGAAATTGAATGCAATAACGCGAGTTTAGAACAAAATCTTGCCAGAATCGATGAGCGATTGGGAAGAGTAGAACAGGGTGGCGTAAGAACGCAGCCACAGGGGGTATTGGCAGCGGTGCGAACACCACTGTCGGAGCAAGACCTAAAGGATATTGGCAGACTCCCCGACTGCGTGAAGGAGCTGCAAGTTTTTGAAGGCAGCCCTTCTCAATACATCTCTTGGGTTCACAGCGTTGAAGGAATTCTGTCGGACTACGATATCGTCAAGGAAAGGCCCCTGTATCGTGCCATCCTGCAACATATTAGGCAGAAAATCCGTGGCTTTGCCGATGCAGCACTGGTAGCGTATAATGTTTTCGATAGCGATTGGGTAGAAATAAAAAGGGTATTATCACTGCATTACGCAGACAAAAGGGACATTAGGACTTTAGAGCACCAACTGAATCAGCTAGCTCAGAGAGGTTCAAAATTAGATGATTTCTACGCAACGGTCAATCATCAGTTGTCTCTAATAGTGAACAAAATCAAGTGCGATGACTATAGCCAGGAAACCGTGTCGGTCCTTGTGGAAACGTACCGTAACAGGGCACTCGATGTTTTCATACGGGGCCTCAGTCCAGAATTGTCACGTATGCTTATAGTGCAGAAGCCAAAAACACTGCCAGAAGCGTACACGGCCTGCCTTGACATCCAGAACCTAACGTTAAGGAACACAATAGTCCATGCAAACACTCCAAATAGAGTAGTTGTCCCCACCAATACCCTGTCGCAAGTTACTCAGAGACCACCGTTACCTCCTCGATCACGGTCTACATACAACTGGACGAATCGGAACAATACTCAAGGGAATGGCCGGTCATCCTACAACAGATTCCAAGGCAATCAAGGGACGAACACCGCACCTCCTGCTAGACCCGCAGCCCCAAGACCTGCGGAAAGAATGGATGTCGACGACAGTGTTCAAACCAGACAGGTGAACTACATGAACCGACCGACGAATTACAACGCCTTCAAAAGGGGACCTGCATCATCGATTGAAAAGATGCCCAAACAGCAGAGGCTCTACAACATGGAAGCCAACAGCGCAGATGTAGAAAGCGGACCTTCGACGTATGCTGAATCGACAGAAGACAACTTCCAGCAGGTAAATTTTATGGCGGACGGGCCACCAGCCTCTTTCATATGAGCACTACCGCGCAATCCAGTATACCCTATCTCACTTGTTTGACACCAAACAAAGTAGCCCTAAAGTTCTTAGTTGACACAGGGGCAAATAAAAATTTTATAAAACCTGAATTGGCAACTAATACAGTCCCAGTCAATCCACCTTTCTCAGTAACCACCGTAGCGGGACCTGTAGTAATAAACAAAAAATCAGCGGGAGATTTTTCCAAAATGCTGGTAACGAAGCTATGGTGACCTTTTACGCACTTCCTGGTTTAAGCTCGTTTGATGGGATAATAGGCGATGACACCCTCAAAGAACTGGGTGCCGTCATAGATAGGAAAAAACATGTCCTTACAATAGATCCCAATATAAGAATTCCGCTCAAAAACAAAGTCGTAGGAAGCCTAAATTTTTTCGAAACTGACGATATACCCGACGCAATTCTCCCAAGCCTAAAAGCCATGATAGAAAAGTATTCTCATTTGTTCGGTCCACTTAACATCAAATCAAATATTAAAACCACAGTTCGAGCTGAGATAAAGACTACCACGAATGAGCCCATATACACGAAAAGTTACCCATATCCTGCAAACGTGAGGGAAGAGGTAGAAAAACAAATTACTGAGTTGCTTGAAGAAGGAATTATACGACCATCCAAAAGCCCGTACAATTCTCCTATTTGGGTAGTTCCGAAAAAACCCAAACCCTCTGGTGAAAAGCAGTATAGAATGGTAGTGGACTTCAAACGTCTGAATGCAGTCACCGTGCCAGACGCCTATCCTATCCCAGATATTAATGCAACGCTGGCCAGTTTAGGGAACGCAAAATATTTCACAACTATAGATCTGACCTCAGGCTTTCACCAAATCACAATGAAAGAAACAGATATACCCAAAACAGCGTTTTCAACAATGAATGGAAAGTACGAATTTCTGAGATTACCTTTTGGTAACGCTCCGGCTATATTCCAGCGAATGATTGATGACGTTCTTAAAAAGTATATAGGGAGGATATGCTACGTGTATATCGACGACATTATTGTCTTTGGAAAAAGTACCGACGAACATTTAGTAAATTTAGAGATAGTGTTTAAACGGCTTGCGGATGCTAATTTGAGAGTGAATTTGGGAAAAACTAAGTTTATGAGAACGGAAGTAGAATTTCTGGGATATGTAATAACATCCGACGGGATGAAGGCAGATCCTTCAAAGGTCCAAGCTATAGAGAACCTCTCACCCCAGAAACGCTTAAGGAACTAAAAAGCTTTTTGGGAATGACGTCGTATTACCGAAAGTTCATTCGAGATTACGCTAAGGTTGCTAAACCCTTGACCAATCTCACACGCGGTGAGAATTCGCAGGTCAAGGCAAACCAATCTAGAAGAGTGCGTATCAAAATGAATTCCGAGGCCCTTCAGGCCTTCGATACTCTAAAAAAACTACTCGTTTCCTCAGACATTCTCGCATTTCCAGATTTCGAAAAACCGTTCAACCTTACCACCGACGCCTCAAACTATGCCATTGGTGGGGTGCTATCCCAAGGAGAAACAGGGAAAGATCGACCCATCGCCTACATCTCAAGATCTTTAAGCAGAACAGAGGAAAACTATGCCACAAACGAGAAGGAAATGTTGGCTATAGTTTGGGCTCTAGACAACTTCAGATCCTACCTCTATGGGGCGAAAAAAGTTAGAATTTTCACTGACCACCAGCCTCTCACTTTTGCGTTAGGAAGTCGAAACTATAACGCCAAGTTGAAGAGGTGGAAGGCTAGAATAGAAGAGTATAACCACGAATTGATTTACACTCCTGGTAAATCGAATGTCGTGGCGGATGCTCTCTCCAGAATTCCATGCCAGGCAAACCATTTGACAGCACCATCGGAACCCAACGATGCACCAATAGAAGCTAGAAGTGACGAGGGGACAGCTCACAGTGCTGAACAGGATTCTTCGGACCTTATTCCACACGTTGAAGCCCCTTTGAACGTTTTCCGAAACCAAATAATTTTTACGGAGGGGAATGCAATGACTTGTGTTGAAAACCCACATCCAGGATTCACTCGTCATTATGTGAGACTAGATGTAATTGAAAAGTCCAGCTTAACCGAAGCCTTGAAGGAACGCCTAAACCCGGCACTCATAAATGGAATAAAGATTCCAGAAAGTTACTTACAACTCCTACAAGAAGTATATATAGAAAATTTCCTTTTATACAAAATAAGATAACTCAGAGGGTGGTCGAGGATGTGGCCAACGAGGATAGGATTTGCGGTATAATAGAGACAGAACATAGGAGGGCCCATAGAAACTCAAAAGAAAATAGGGAACAAATCTTGGAAAAGTATTATTTTCCCAAAATGGCTAGTAAGATAAAAAATTTCACTTCTAACTGTGAAACCTGCCTTGCTAACAAGTATGATAGGCATCCGGCAGTACCACCGATAAAAGAGACCCCAGTGCCGAAATATCCATGCGAAATAGTGCATGTGGACATTTTTGAAATTCAAGGGGAGAAATTTTTATCTTGCATGGACAAATTTTCAAAATTTGCCAAGCTTTTTCACATTAAAAATAAAGCATCCGTCACTCTCCGCGCTAAGCTAGCCAAAGTAATACACTATTTCACAACTCCTAAAATGATAGTCACCGACAATGAAGGGGATTTATGACTCCATTGGTATGTAACTACATAAGAGGTTTGGGAATCGAACTATATCAGACTCCAATTCAAAGAAGTGAAGTAAACGGCCAGATCGAAAAATTCCACTCTACCATTATTGAGATTTATGGGTGCCTCCGGAAAGAAATTAATAACGCTAGACCAAAGGAATTGGTGTATATTGCTGTCGATCGTTACAACACAACAATACACTCTGTAACAAAGAGGAAGCCTAGCGACATATTTTTCAACAGAACCGAAAGAATTAACTACCAAGGCCTAACCAACTTCAAAAGTAGGGTCCACAAGGAGATCAGGGAACAAATCAAGAGAAACCAGGAGTTAAGGAATCTCCGATTGAATAAAAAAAGGAAAAGAGCTAAGGAATTTAGGCCAGGAGATGAGATTTACGTCAGGGATAAACAGATAAAATCAAAACAAAAGGCACTTTACAAAAAGGAAACGGTTGGTAAAGACAATATAGTGACATTGCTCACAGACACTGGCAAAAGGATTCATAAAGCGCAGATAAAAAATACGCCAACATAAAAAAAAAAAAAAAAAAAAAAAAAAAAGGAGAGAAAAAAGAAAAAAGAGAAAATGAGATAAAAAGGTAACCACGGGAAGTCAACAACAAAAAGATGTCCCAATAAGGGACCCAAAGATTTGAAATTCTATAGCACAGACGACGCGAAAAAGGCGTCAATTTCAAGATCAAAGATCTTTTCTATAACAAACCACATAAGCGATTAAAGAGGCAACATAAAATATTGCAAAAAACAAAAAAAAAAAAACAACAACAAGAAAATACAAAAAAACAGAGGAAACGATTTTTCGTTTAAAAAATTTTTTTAATGAAGCAATATCTGCCCACAAGAATATTAATTACACGCTTAATAAAAGAGGCAAAATAAAAAATAAATTTTTTTCTTAAGAAATCTGCCCACAACAAAAAACTAATTATGCGCTTACTAAAAAAGGCAAATTAGACAAATAGAAAAAAAAAAAAAAGAAAAAAAAAATTTTTGTTGTTATATCGGCCTACTGATTTTAAGATCCGGGTTCGAATCGAGCTCAAGGCCTAACAATAATTTTTTTTATCATTATTATTGTTATGATAAATTTTTTCTTAATTGAAAAAATTTTTAAATTAGAATAGAAGAAAGAAAAAATTTAGACAACTGCCAAAGCTCGTTGTATAGATCCATTTCGGGAACTGCTAAATTCCTTCATCGGCAACGTTTAGGCGCCGCTGCTATAACCATTCAGCCATCACAGCGGTTTTTTGTTTGTCTTCATTAATCCTACTTCTATTCTGGTTCGTGCCAATTGATATTCACAACACTGCGACATCTGTTGCAGAATGGCTGTGGAAATTGGACTTTGTTTGTTGGCAATGCTGCCATAGTGTCTTATTTTATTGACACTTTTTCCCCGTGCTCTGGGATGTATTAACAATTTTTGTTGTTATATCGGCCTACTGATTTTAAGATCGCGGGTTCGAATCGAGCTCAAGGCCTAACAATAATTTTTTTTATCATTATTATTGTTATGATAAATTTTTTCTTAATTGAAAAAATTTTTAAATTAGAATAGAAGAAAGAAAAAATTTAGACAACTGCCAAAGCTCGTTGTATAGATCCATTTCGGGAACTGCTAAATTCCTTCATCGGCAACGTTTAGGCGCCGCTGCTATAACCATTCAGCCATCACAGCGGTTTTTTGTTTGTCTTCATTAATCCTACTTCTATTCTGGTTCGTGCCAATTGATATTCACAACACTGCGACATCTGTTGCAGAATGGCTGTGGAAATTGGACTTTGTTTGTTGGCAATGCTGCCATAGTGTCATATTTTATTGACACTTTTTCCCCGTGCTCTGGGATGTATTAACAATTTTTGTTGTTATATCGGCCTACTGATTTTAAGATCGCGGGTTCGAATCGAGCTCAAGGCCTAACAATAATTTTTTTTATCATTATTATTGTTATGATAAATTTTTTCTTAATTGAAAAAATTTTTAAATTAGAATAGAAGAAAGAAAAAATTTAGACAACTGCCAAAGCTCGTTGTATAGATCCATTTCGGGAACTGCTAAATTCCTTCATCGGCAACGTTTAGGCGCCGCTGCTATAACCATTCAGCCATCACAGCGGTTTTTTGTTTGTCTTCATTAATCCTACTTCTATTCTGGTTCGTGCCAATTGATATTCACAACACTGCGACATCTGTTGCAGAATGGCTGTGGAAATTGGACTTTGTTTGTTGGCAATGCTGCCATAGTGTCATATTTTATTGACACTTTTTCCCCGTGCTCTGGGATGTATTAACAATTTTTGTTGTTATATCGGCCTACTGATTTTAAGATCGCGGGTTCGAATCGAGCTCAAGGCCTAACAATAATTTTTTTTATCATTATTATTGTTATGATAAATTTTTTCTTAATTGAAAAAATTTTTAAATTAGAATAGAAGAAAGAAAAAATTTAGACAACTGCCAAAGCTCGTTGTATAGATCCATTTCGGGAACTGCTAAATTCCTTCATCGGCAACGTTTAGGCGCCGCTGCTATAACCATTCAGCCATCACAGCGGTTTTTTGTTTGTCTTCATTAATCCTACTTCTATTCTGGTTCGTGCCAATTGATATTCACAACACTGCGACATCTGTTGCAGAATGGCTGTGGAAATTGGACTTTGTTTGTTGGCAATGCTGCCATAGTGTCATATTTTATTGACACTTTTTCCCCGTGCTCTGGGATGTATTAACAATTTTTGTTGTTATATCGGCCTACTGATTTTAAGATCGCGGGTTCGAATCGAAAAAAAAAATTTTTTTCAATTAAGAAAAAATTTATCATAACAATAATAATGATAAAAAAAATTATTGTTAGGCCTTGAGCTCGATTCGAACCCGCGAAAAAAAAAAAAACATAAAAAACTTTAAAGAAGCGGGTAAGGAGGAAACATTTCAGTAATTCTTAGAAATATTATCCTCTTTCCTCAGCTTCTTTACCACGAGTTTTTGTAAGGCGGCAGGATCCAAGGGTAGTAGCCTTTAACGCTACCTTTCAAACAAAAGTAAAGAATTACAAACTACCTCCCTTTCATATCCATGCTCTCGGATCCTGTGGACCTTCCAAGTACCACGATGGGTAGCCGGGGACGGTGGTAGGATATAGGAATACATTTAAACGCAACAAAAAACACATAAATAAAATAATAAAATTCAAAAAAGCACACAAAAAATTTAATTTTTTTTTTTAACTCTTCCCTTAGTGTGGAAAGATTTTTTTATTATACAATAGAATGTTCTTTAAATAATAATAATAAAAGGAAAAAATACAAAAGAAAACAAGATTTACATTATGTAACCATTTATTATTAGTTCACCGTCCCTGGGATAAATAATAAAAGTGCCTAAAAACAAAAAATGGTCAATACTAATCTTACCAACACTAATGAGTTTTTTTCTCTCCATAATGGAACACAGTTTATTTTTAATATCTGGCGTGTACGGCCTCAACATCTACAATTATGGCTCCCCACTAGTAACTATTGAGCACGGGCGTGGTTGGATCCTGAACGGACACTTCAGTTTAGTCCATGTGGTCGACCTAAACTACTTCAACACGGCTTTGGTCAAATTGATGGAGTCAACAGAGCACGATATTACAAGCAGGGCTGTGCGGACTGTGCTACAATTCCACCTAAATCAAACTAAGCTGCGTCTCGACGAACTACAAATAAGCAAATCACGAAGGGTACGTTCCATTGTCTGGATTGGTTCAGCATGGAAGTGGATAGCTGGGTCTCCAGATGCAGCGGATTGGGACTATATTCTTCGAAGCATGAATGACGTGATAATAAACAACAATCACCAGTACCGGGTCAACGAAAAACTATTCAACGGTACCCGCGAGGCAATCGAGAAAGCAAACGAAGCGATGCTCCACATTAACGCTAAAAGCAAAAACATTAGCGAGGAGAATATCGAACTACTTGACCTAAGCAAAGTCCTTATCTTGGAGGAACAGGTGTCAGAAGTCGTCCAAGCGTGCCAAATGGCGAAATCTGGCGTAATCAACACAAATCTTCTTGATCGAGACGAGATTGGAAGGCTCATAATGGAGGAAGATTCCCTACCATATCAGAACACCATTGAAGCCATAGAGTACGGGTCGGCCTCCGTGTATTCAAACGGTAGCACACTTTTGTACGTACTCTCAATGCCAAAGGTAAAACCAGATGGCTACCGACTCCTAATAACACGGGCCGCTGTTATAAAAGGACAACACGTTGACCTCAGCTATAAAAAAATGCTACTAAACGAAGTTGAAACGTTCGGGGTGACCGAGGATTGCCCTTCGATCAGCAACACAACAATTTGCTCTCCCAAATCCCTCACTAAACTACAAGAAAACGGGTGCCTAGCTAGGCTAGTTAAAGGTGGCGATGCCAAATGCCGCTTTGAACCAGACAACACCAAAACCGTCGAGATGATCACAGACTCAACAATATTTGTTACAAACTTTGAAGGCCTATTACAAGGGAAGAACTACTCCACAACCCTAAATGGAACGTACGTCATTATTTTGAACAACGAAACAGTCACGGTGGGAAATCAAACATTCACCAGCAGATCAGTACGCACAGCGCAGGCCCTGCACCGCCCTTGGTAAACATCACGAGCGAAGGACTAAAATTGAACCTTAACTACATTCACGGCCTGAGCATGGAAAATATTAATCAGCTTAAACAACTTGGCAACAATTTTCACTTTTCGCTAATTTTTGACGCACTTGCCTTGGCCGTTCTAGCAACCGTATGCTACATTATCTGGAGAAAACTCACTACTACAATCAACTTTCCTAGACTAAATCAGACCACAGATCAGGACCAGCCAAGCCATGCAAAGGATCCTTCTGAAAAAGGAGCTCATCTGCGGGACGCAGATGTTTAAAGGGGGGGTACTTAACAAGGGGGCAGACACACTTACTTGTAAGAATGTGCTGACACCACACTTCAACAAACACAAGCAAAGCCAACCATCCGATATCATATTGTGTAAGCAGACAAAATGCAATCCATGGGAACTGCAGCGTAAGCGATATGATATGCGGACAAAATGCAAGCCGTGTGATTCGCCACACAAGCGAAAAATATTATTTTGGCCAACCGTGGGAAGTGCAGTGTCAGCAATTATGAAATCACTTAGATTAATGTAGAAGCTTAGAGCTTAGGTTAAGTGAATGATAGAGTCAGTCTGTTTTTGACATTGAACGGAAATAAATGGTAAATATTGTTAAGCGGAAAAACCTGTTTTTATTTGGATCTTTTCAGGTTGCAATGGGGCCGCGGGGCGGCCCCCAATTTTAACTTTTTGGAGCCCTAGTCCTTGGGCTCCTTAACTTATATTTTGCACATCATCAGGTCAGCATCTTTGGGATACGTTTTAGCGTATAACCAGTAGGAATTTTAAAATAACAAATAACACTTTATGAAGTGCCATAGGAACAACCAAGAGAGTAGGAAAAGGTAACTCAGATAACAGAACCACCAAGCGCTCTTTAATTAATACAAGATTGAAGAGGCGAAGGGTAATTAGAATTTAGTAGCGACTTTATTATAAAATATGAAAGGTGTGCTGAAATTTTTTTTGATTCTTCTTCACGAAACAACACACTCATATACATAGAAACCCAACAAACCACATTCGTAGTTAAAACGTCGACACAAGTATCGATCACACTCAACTAGAATTAGTAGCATTTAACGCACCAATACTAATACCTAACCATAGTTACTAATACTTACCCCTGAAGTACTAATGATTCAATAATTACATTAAAATTTTCCAATTTTCTGTTTTAACGAGTGGTGGACGGGGTAATTTTCAAACGAGTTAAATTTCGTAGGGGGGTGGAAGGGGAAGAAGACTCGCTGTGGCGATTATGGTTACCGAAATGGTTGACTGAGGAAGCAGTGAGATTAGCACATGACGCTAACCGGAGTTACCATGGCGGGTGGCAGAAAACCTTAGAACGTGTTAGGCAGAAGTACTTCTGGTCGCAGCAGGCTAAGGACGTCAGGGACTACGTTCAGCGTTGTGACACCTGCAAAGCTGTAAAACCCACCAATCAGCATTCGAGACCACCTATAGGGAGTAGCTTTGAATCCGAAAGGCCATTTCAGCGGTTATATTGCGACTTTCTAGGGCCGTATCCGAGATCTAAGCGGCGCAATCAATTTCTTTTTATAGTACTAGACCATCTTCAAAATACGTTTGGCTAAAGCCCATGCAGAGAGCCACCACTGTTAACGTTATAAATTACTTCGCTCCAGAAATTTTTCCGGCTGTAGGGGTCCCTGAATTTATTCATAGTGACAATGGTAAACAGTTTATCTCGAAGGAAATGAACCAACTTTTAACAAATTACGGAGTGACGCACGTGAGGACGGGGTTATATTCTCCTCAAGCGAACGCATCCGAACGCGTTAATAGAGAAATTGTTTCGAAGATTAGGATTTTCCTGAAAGATAAACCTGACCATAACGATTGGGATAAGCATATACCCGAGATTGTATCTGTTTTGAGAAGTGATTTTCATACGGCGATTCAGTGCTCTCCATACTTTGCATTATTCGGCCAAAATATGGTCCAACATGCCTCAGCATACAGTATATTAGAGAAACTCGGCAGCCTTCGGGAAGACCAGGTTACGATTGTGAGCAGAACGGACAAGATGACTAATATTTGCGAGCAGATCCGTAGAAATTTTGATCACGCCAAGGATAGGGGGATAAACACCTATAACAAGCGCTCTAGGCAAGTCAACTACAAGCAAGGCCAAGAAGTTTTCAGGAAAAACTTTGCCCTGAGTAACTTCAAACAGGGCATTAACGCCAAATTCCTGCCAAAATACCTGAAGTGTCGCGTGGTCCGAAAAATAGGCAATGCACTGTATAATCTCTAGCACCTAAACGGGAAATTGATAGGACGCTTCCATGCTTCGGATATTCGTCCACAATGAACCAACAAGAACATTTTTTTTTGCCAAATTACCAAATGATTTTTCTTTTTTTTACTTACCAATCGGACTTTTTTTTGTCTGGGCGTTTTGGCGGTTGGGGACATCTCGCCCAGTATTCTCCCCGAGCACTGACCTCATAGGATGTTCACACGCGTACTCACCGAGGACCGTGAACACCCTGGCAGTCCACGCTTAGGTCGGACTAGCCTTTCGGAGTTTCGACGAGTTCTCCATATCAAAATGTCTACACCTTTTTTTGTTTTGCATTTCTGTGGGGGCGATAACCACTAGAAATCATCTTTCGGAGATTTGACGAGTTCTCCATAACAAATGTTTAATTGTCGCAAAGCCCTTTTAAACCAGGAAACAGAATTAATTCCCAACTTGACTTAACCTTTTTTTTTGATGGACCTATGTCGCCCGGCTAGCTTCGTAGTAGGACTTTGAGACTCTTATCTCAAGGATGAGTCGTGCCCACGTTGATTGGCATCGAAGGCCCCTGGCAGTGGCTTCCCACAGAGGATCCGGTTTCCTGTTCGCTTCATCGTCAGGTCTTCGAAGCGAAACAGGTTTGTTACGGTCTGCTGTTATGGTCTACTGTTACGGTCCACATGGTAGCGTTTTCGTGCGAACACACCTAGTGACTGGTGATGGGGCGAAAGTTGCGATACAAAAGTATCGAAACAAAGAAAGAAAATTTCGGCGATCACTAGCAAAAAAACAAAAACCACGAGTTTCCGCAGATCGAAAAATCTTTCTTTTTTTCCTTTTCCTGGTTGGCAGCGGACGGAGTAAGTCAGACAAGAATTAACTAATTTATAGTGGCTTAGCGATTGGTGTGCTTTGAGTGTTTTTGTTCTTCCTGGTTGGCACGCGGATCAACTGAGGTTTACAGATCTATAGTGGCTTAGCAATTTGTGTGCTTTTAATGCTTCCTTTTACTTGTTGGCTTAGCGATTTATGTGCTCTTAATGCTCCCTTTTACTGATTGGCTTAGCGATTTGTGTGCTTTTAATGCTTCCTTTTGCTGGTTGGCACGCGGAACGAGGATTACCAATTTACAGTGGCGTTTTAGTGATTTGAGTGGTTTTAATTCTTTCTGGTCCTGGGTGGCACGCGGACGATTTATGTGCTTTTAATTATTTCTTGTCCTGATTGGCACGCGGAGTTCGTATGCGAGAGGCCACTTGACATATTGGCAACAATGACAATTCGAGCAAGGCCTATTAGCCAAAGCGTTTAATGCCCCGAAAAGCGTTTAAATTCTGCGGAAAGTAGGGGTTGCATCCGTACCAGCAGCAACGACGCCCCTAACCACATCACCACTAAACTAACAACGAGAGGTAGCACCGCACCCACATTTCAGGCGGCAACGTGGTAAAGAAGTTGGGAATACAGCAGCCAGCACCTCGTCGTCGTTTTCCTCACAATTTTTCGACAAGTGCGCATGTTAGCAGACACGATTCTATGCAATTGATAAGCAATTGGTGACCCATAAGCAGCGCTGTAACGCCCGACAATATTTGGCAGACCCGCCAGCTCTAATTCACGTCCGCCAGCCGTCCTTATATCAACCAAACGCGCCAACCAGCATCGCCGGTGCAACCACAACCATTACAGTGCCCGACCGCCAACCGTGCCCACCGAAACCGTGCACCACTACTACAGCGCCACCAAAATGCGCCAACCACCATCGCCGGTGCAACCATAACCATTACAACGCACCAAGCACCACCAAAAGCGCCACTAAAACGCGCCAACCAGCATCGCGGGTGCAACCATAACCCTTACAACGCACCAAGCACCACCGACAGCGCCTACCATTACAACGCGCAATCACCATCGTCGGTATAACCACCACCAGTTGCAACGAACATAGGCCTGCGCCACTACTGTCAACAGCAACAACAGGCGGCACCACAGCTCACAATACCAGCTACTACAACAATACCAGCAACAACAACAACAGCAGGCCTGCTGCAAATCCCGACTACGACAACCAACAACTACATTTAAAGTGGTGAGTTCGTTCCGTAAAGCGGACAACTACAATTTTCTAAGCTAGGAATTTTCATGTTTAAATTTGGTAGTTTACTTTTTTCCAATCAGTTATGTTTTATTAACAAGTTTTACTCAAGCCTTAAAATATCAAGGGTGGTTATCACCATAAATTAATAGCAACTAGCAGCTATATAAGTAAGAATATAAATTAATATATGTAATTCAGCACTACCTGGAAAAAGAAAATTTGCTGAATGATGTGCAAATAGTACTTCTACCTTAGAGTAGGAATATATGATTACCTAATCAAATTGACTATAATTTATAATGGACTATAATTCATAATCCAAATATCTGGACCATAGTGTCGTCAAATAAAACCCATGAAGTACATTTTGACGAACTGCTTACTTACTGTCCTTTGTTTCCCTTTACTTTAAGTTCAACATTAACAAAAACAAAAAACAAAAAACACAAAATTATAGTTGCATAATGCATATACAATTTATTTAAGAATTTCAATTACAAAGGTAGTCAGTAAACCATTCGGTCATTTAATTAATTTAGTCATGCTTTTAAAGCTCCTAATTAAACCAAGAAAAGAAGGAAAATTAAACAAAATTTGTAAATTGAATTTTTCTTAGGATATAGGCAAAATGTATACGTATATATATATATATATACACATATTTACTTATTATCCATAATATAGATTAGAGGGTGGCCAATGAAGGCATCATCGTAAATACATATGTAGAATTACGTAGCTCGCAATAGATTTATAAACATACAACACACATACCTAGCCTTAATATGTATGATTAGTTATTTAGGTAAATAAGGGTGCGGATTGTCATTGTGGGAATAGCAATAAACTATTAGGCCTATTGTCATGTACACGTATTAGACACATATAACTGAACAAGGGGGCAGACACACTTACATGTAAGAATGTGCTGACACCACACTTCAACAAACACAAGCAAAGCCAACGATCCGATATCATATTGCGTAAGCAGACAAAATGTAATCCATGGGAACTGCAGCGTAAGCGATATGATATGCGGACAAAATGCAAGCCGTGTGATTCGCCACACAAGCGAAAAATATTATTTTGGCCAACCGTGGGAAGTGCAGTGTCAGCAATTATGAAATCACTTAGATTAATGTAGAAGCTTAGAGCTTAGGTTAAGTGAATGATAGAGTCAGTCTGTTTTTGACATTGAACGGAAATAAATGGTAAATATTGTTAAGCGGAAAAACCTGTTTTTATTTGGATTTTTTCAGGTTGCAATGGGGCCGCGGGGCGGCCCCCAACTTTAACTTTTTGGAGCCCTAGTCCTTGGGCTCCTTAACTGGCGCCCGAGCAGGGACCCACTGGCAAGTGGGTCCTTCAAAAAGGACCTCCTTAAATGTGAGGTCCATAGTGATTAGTGACAAAGTGATAGTGATAGTGGAGTGCTAAGAAAAAAAATAATAATAGAAATTTTACCGATAAAGGAATAAAAAAATATAGAGAGGCAAGACCTCAGCTTAGATAATTTAAGGCTTGTACAGCCAATAACGAAAATACCAAAACCGAGATTCACCTTCGAGGGGACTCTCCGGTTATAACGATAGCTTAACTCTGCGATTCCCTTCGGGACCCTCCAGGGTATAAAAGCTCCTCTCCCCAGGAGAGGTAAAACGAATAATAAAAAAAACAAGTGAATAACAAAAAGTTGAGTGAAAAGTGATGCTACACGCAGTAAATTACTACGTCCAATCCTAAAAGCCCTCAGAGGGCTATACAGGAATAATATTAAAAGAAGCGAGCCTGTGACCCCTAAGATCCTCTGGCGCGCGGATAAAATTCAACACGAAAATTGAAACATTTTATAAGTGAATTATCCTACGGCCCCACTATTGCTATTCCAAGTGCACGTATAATCACACTGGCTGGGTGAGTCCGTATACCTATACTTCTAGGACGGACCTCACCATACCAAAGGCCGAAAAATGGTTAACGACTCCTGTGACCGTGTCATGTACACAAAATTTTTTTTTTTTGCAATATGCAACTTGCCGCTCCCTTCAGGATACGGCAAAAATTTCCTTCTGAAAAAGTTAACCCGAGCGTACACATAAGAACACACTTGGGCCGGCTTTAAAAGTTAACCCGAGCGTACACATAACAACACACTTTGGCCGGCTTATCCTTTTGTGAAGTTTCCAGGGTACACATCAGCGCACACTGGAAACGGTCACTCGTTACTTGCGATACTTTCAGCGTACCCATAAGAACACGCTAAAGATTCGCAATATGTCCAGGGCGTTGTGGAGCACCTGTGCCTTAGTAGGTTGCCTTCAATCTGATTGTCGACGACTAAAAAGGAGTGACACAGCCTCCCCTGACCAAAACCATAATTATTTAAAGACTAATGTACTGTGAAACGCCAACTTGGTACATGTCGCCGTTGCCATAAGAACACGGTAAAAGTTTCACAAATGTAACTAAAGTCCTCTTTTTCTTTGCAGGAAACTGTCAAAGTGTAAGGACAACCTTAAAACTAAAACAAAAAACAAATAAATCGTCTGTGCTATAAGGACTATCCCGTCAGGTGATCGCGAACGCCAGTAAGTAACACAAAAAAAAAAAAATAATAATAAAAAACAATTTTTAAAGAGCCACCGTGTGCCAAATTAAAATTTAAAAATATATTTTTTAATCTCAAACTAAAATTTTTTTTTATCTGAAATGGACGCTTTAGCCACGAAAGTTAATGAACTTAATGGGGGCATTAATGCTCTGCTCGAGCAGATTAGGCGGCTTGAGACACGCCTTGGGGGTATAGAAAGCAACGGAGTTGCTCTGAACTCTAGGCTAGGGGAAATTGAATGCAATAACGCGAGTTTAGAACAAAATCTTGCCAGAATCGATGAGCGATTGGGAAGGGTAGAACAGGGTGGCGTAAGAACGCAGCCACAGGGGGTATTGGCAGCGGTGCGAACACCACTGTCGGAGCAAGACCTAAAGGATATTGGCAGACTCCCCGACTGCGTGAAGGAGCTGCAAGTTTTTGAAGGCAGCCCTTCTCAATACATCTCTTGGGTTCACAGCGTTGAAGGAATTCTGTCGGACTACGATATCGTCAAGGAAAGGCCCCTGTATCGTGCCATCCTACAACATATTAGGCAGAAAATCCGTGGCTTTGCCGATGCAGCACTGGTAGCGTATAATGTTTTCGATAGCGATTGGGTAGAAATAAAAAGGGTATTATCACTGCATTACGCAGACAAAAGGGACATTAGGACTTTAGAGCACCAACTGAATCAGCTAGCTCAGAGAGGTTCAAAATTAGATGATTTCTACGCAACGGTCAATCATCAGTTGTCTCTAATAGTGAACAAAATCAAGTGCGATGACTATAGCCAGGAAACCGTGTCGGTCCTTGTGGAAACGTACCGTAACAGGGCACTCGATGTTTTCATACGGGGCCTCAGTCCAGAACTGTCACGTATGCTTATAGTGCAGAAGCCAAAAACACTGCCAGAAGCGTACACGGCCTGCCTTGACATCCAGAACCTAACGTTAAGGAACACAATAGTCTATGCAAACACTCCAAATAGAGTAGTTGTCCCCACCAATACCCTGTAGCAAGTTACTCAGAGACCACCGTTACCTCCTCGATCACGGTCTACATACAACTGGACGAATCGGAACAATACTCAAGGGAATGGCCGGTCATCCTACAACAGATTCCAAGGCAATCAAGGGACTGCTAGACCCGCAGCCCCAAGACCTGCGGAAAGAATGGATGTCGACGACAGTGTTCGAACCAGACAGGTGAACTACATGAACCGACCGACGAATTACAACGCCTTCAAAAGGGGACCTGCATCATCGATTGAAAAGATGCCCAAACAGCAGAGGCTCTACAACATGGAAGCCAACAGCGCAGATGTAGAAAGCGGACCTTCGACGTATGCTGAATCGACAGAAGACAACTTCCAGCAGGTAAATTTTATGGCGGACGGGCCACCAGCCTATTTCATATGAGCACTACCGCGCAATCCAGTATACCCTATCTCACTTGTTTGACACCAAACAAAGTAGCCCTAAAGTTCTTAGTTGACACAGGGGCAAATAAAAATTTTATAAAACCTGAATTGGCAACTAATACAGTCCCAGTCAATCCACCTTTCTCAGTAACCACCGTAGCGGGACCTGTAGTAATAAACAAAAAATCAGCGGGAGATTTTTCCAAAATGCTGGTAACGAAGCTATGGTGACCTTTTACGCACTTCCTGGTTTAAGCTCGTTTGATGGGATAATAGGCGATGACACCCTCAAAGAACTGGGTGCCGTCATAGACAGGAAAAAACATGTCCTTACAATAGATCCCAATATAACAATTCCGCTCAAAAACAAAGTCGTAGGAAGCCTAAATTTTTTCGAAACTGACGATATACCCGACGCAATTCTCCCAAGCCTAAAAGCCATGATAGAAAAGTATTCTCATTTGTTCGGTCCACTTAACATCAAATCAAATATTAAAACCACAGTTCGAGCTGAGATAAAGACTACCACGAATGAGCCCATATACACGAAAAGTTACCCACATCCTGCAAACATGAGGGAAGAGGTAGAAAAACAAATTACTGAGTTGCTTGAAGAAGGAATTATACGCCCATCCAAAAGCCCGTACAATTCTCCTATTTGGGTAGTTCCGAAAAAACCCAAACCCTCTGGTGAAAAGCAGTATAGAATGGTAGTGGACTTCAAACGTCTGAATGCAGTCACCGTGCCAGACGCCTATCCTATCCCAGATATTAATGCAACGCTGGCCAGTTTAGGGAACGCAAAATATTTCACAACTATAGATCTGACCTCAGGCTTTCACCAAATCACAATGAAAGAAACAGATATACCCAAAACAGCGTTTTCAACAATGAATGGAAAGTACGAATTTCTGAGATTACCTTTTGGGTTAAAAAACGCTCCGGCTATATTCCAGCGAAGTGCAGGAAGAGATACCACAGGAGCGTAGATTGCTGCAAGCCACCACGGTAACGCTTACAGAGGATGAAAGGCCTCTCGTAAAGGCTAAAATTAAATATAGTTTTATTGTAGGGTTGTTGGACTCGGGAGCCCTCGTCTCCATCTTAGGAAAAAATGGATTAGAATTCCTAGAGGATAACGGCTTCGATTATCAGCCCTTACATGCGTTCGTATACACCGCGGGCGGCAACAAGCAAAAAATCTTAGGCTCAGTATCTCTACCGGTCACCTTCAAAAATATCACAAAGGTTATTCGTTTATACCTAGTTCCTTCACTTCTCCAAGAAGCTTACTTCGGGGTAGAATTTTGGAGAGCATTTGCGTTAGCTCCCGAAATATTCCCAAGCGTAGAGTGCATAGAGATTAGACCTGAAAAGGAAGAAGAACTTAACCTCCATGAATTTTCACCAGCCCGGAAGTTAGAATTACGAAAGGTCATCGAGACGTTTCCTTCGTACGAGGAGTTAGGCCTAGGGCAAACCAAATTAGTGGAGCATCACATCGACACCGGTGATGCCGTTCCCATAAAAAGCAAACATTTCCCTCTTTCGTCGACCGAGGCAAGCCGAAGCTTTCAGCGAACTAGACAGGTTACTCGAATTAGGAGCTATAGAAGAATCAAACTCCCCTTGGTGTAGTCCTGTAGTACTGGTCCGGAAACCAGGTAAAGTTAGGCTGTGCATAGATTCCAGGAAGGTCAACGCGGTGACTAAGAAAGACTCGTACCCCTACCTCATATCAACGGCTTATTGAGCAGACTGGAAGATACGCATTTTATTAGTGGCATTGATCTGAAGGACGCGCTCTTACAGATCAGATTGACAGAGTCCTCTAAGGAAAAAACAGCATTCGCAGTTCCGGGGAGGCCTCTGTACCACTTTCAGGTAATGCCATTTGGTCTGTGCAATGGACCGCAGACTATGAGTAGGCTGATGGACAAGGCAATCCCTTCGCGTCTGCGAGAGAACGCCTTTGTCTACCTGGACGACCTGATGGTATGTAGCACTAATCTTGAAGACCACCTGAAATTGATAGCGGAAGTGGCCCAATGTTTGAGAGACGCAGGGCTCACAATAAACGTGAAAAAAAGTAAATTTTGTCAGAAGGAAATACGCTACTTAGGGTACTTGATAGGCAGCGGGTGTTTGAAAGTGGTTCCGGTAAAAATAGAAGCAATGCAAAACTTTCCGATCCCTAATTCCCCTCGGCAGGTGCGTAAGTTTGTTGGCATGGCGAATTGGTACAGGGCGTTTATTACCAATTTTGCTGACCTGGCAGGTCCCTTGACCGATTGTCTCCGTAAGTCATCAGGCCCGTTCAAGCTTACCTCTGAAGCTATAGAGACCTTCGAAAAACTAAATGTAGCTTTGAGTTCCGCTCCTGTCTTGGCCAAACCAGACTTTTCCAAGGAATTCGTAATACAATGCGACGCTTCTAAAATAGGTGTTGGCGGAGTGTTGTTCCAGGTCGATGATGAGGGCGCTGAGCATCCAATCGCGTTCTTGTCGAAAAAGCTGGATAATGCTCAGCGCAATTATATGGTAACAGAGCTGGAATGTCTTCGCGCCATAATCAGCGTGAAGCACTTCCGGGACTATGTTGAGGGATTACCGTTGCGGATTATCACGGACCACTCCAGTCTCAAGTGGTTAATGACCCAAAAGGACTTGAGCGGGAGGTTGGCGAGGTGGTCTCTCTTACTGCAAAGATACGACTTTAAAATGGAACATCGTAAGGGCACTCTGAATGTAGTACCAGATGCGCTTTCGCGGTTTGATGCCGATGAGTTGACTTTCACTACCACACCCGGGGAAATAGATTTAGTCTCTCCCGACTTTAGAAGCAACGAATATTTAGACTTGATTCGGACCGTCACCGAAAACGAGGAATCGCTTCCGGATTTACGAGTGGTGGACGGCTTATTTTCAAACGAGTTAAATTTCGTAAGGGGGTGGAAGGGGAAGAAGACTCGCTGTGGCGATTATGGTTGCCGAAAGGGTTGACTGAGGAAGCAGTGAGATTAGCAAATGACGCTAACCGGAGTTACCATGGCGGGTGGCAGAAAACCTTAGAACGTGTTGGGCAGAAGTACTTCTGGCCGCAGCAGGCTAAGGACGTCAGGGACTACGTTCAGCGTTGTGACACCTGCAAAGCTTTAAAACCCACCAATCAGCAGTCGAGACCACCTATAGGGAGTACCTTTGAATCCGAAAGGCCATTTC
This sequence comes from Eurosta solidaginis, assembly GCF_040869045.1. NCBI lineage: Eukaryota > Metazoa > Arthropoda > Insecta > Diptera > Tephritidae > Eurosta > Eurosta solidaginis. Next base: position 108,491,296 of record NC_090320.1, on the reverse strand, counting down.
AGCGGTTATATTGCGACTTTCTAGGGCCGTATCCGAGATCTAAGCGGCGCAATCAATTTATTTTTATAGTACTAGACCATCTTCAAAATACGTTTGGCTAAAGCCCATGCAGAGAGCCACCACTGTTAACGTTATAAATTACTTCGCTTCAGAAATTTTTCCGGCTGTAGGGGTCCCTGAATTTATTCATAGTGGCAATGGTAAACAGTTTATCTCGAAGGAAATGAACCAACTTTTAGCAAATTACGGAGTGACGCACGTGAGGACGGGGTTATATTCTCCTCAAGCGAACGCATCCGAAACCGTTAATAGAGAAATTGTTTCGAAGATTAGGATTTTCATGAAAGATAAACCTGACCATACCGATTGGGATAAGCATATACCCGATATTGTATCTGTTTTGAGAAGTGATTTTCATACGGCGATTCAGTGCTCTCCATACTTAGCATTATTCGGCCAAAATATGGTCCAACATGCCTCAGCATACAGTATATTAGAGAAACTCGGCAGCCTTCGGGAAGACCAGGTTACGATAGTGAGCAGAACGGACAAGTTGACTAATATTTGCGAGCAGATCCGTAGAAATTTTGATCAGGCCAAGGATAGGGGGATAAACACCTATAACAAGCGCTCTAGGCAAGTCAACTACAAGGAAGGGCAAGAAGTTTTCAGGAAAAACTTTGCCCTGAGTAACTTCAAACAGGGAATTAACGCCAAATTCCTGCCAAAAGAGCTGAAGTGTCGCGTGCTCCGAAAAATAGGCAATGCACTGTATGATCTCGAGCACCTAAACGGGAAATTGATAGGACGATTCCATGCTTCGGATATTCGTCCACAATGAACCAACAAGAACATTTTTTTTTGTCAAATTACCAAATGATTTTTCTTTTTTTTACCTACCAATCGGACTTTTTTTGTCTGGACATTTTGGCGGTCGGGGACATCTCGCCCAGTATTCTCCCCGAGCACTGACCTCATAGGATGTTCACACGCGTACTCACCGAGGACCGTGAACACCCTGGCAGTCCACGCTTAGGTCGGACTAGCCTTTCGGAGTTTCGACGAGTTCTCCATATCAAAATGTCTACACCTTTTTTTGTTTTGCCTTTCTGTGGGGGCGATAACCACTAGAAATCATCTTTCGGAGATTTGACGAGTTCTCCATAACAAATGTCTAATTGCCGCAAAGCCCTTTTAAACTAGGAAACAGAATTAATTCCCAACTTGACTTAACCTTTTTTTTTGATGGACCTATGTTGCCCGGCTAGCTTCGTAGTAGGACTTTGAGACTCTTATCTCAGGGCTGAGTCATGCCCCACGTTGATTGGCATCGAAGGCCCCTGGCAGTGGCTTCCCACAGAGGATCCGGTTTCCTGTTCGCTTCATCGTCAGGTCTTCGAAGCGAAACAGGTTTGTTTCGGTCTGCTGTTATGGTCTACTGTTACGGTCGACTTGGGAGCGTTTTCGTGCGAACACACCTAGTGACTGGTGATGGGGCGAAAGTTGCGATACAAAAGTATCGAAACAAAGAAAGAAAATTTCGGCGATCACTAGCAAAAGAAAAAAAAAACCACGAGTTTCCGCAGATCGAAAAATCTTTCTTTTTTTCCTTTTCCTGGTTGGCAGCGGACGGGGTAAGTCAGACACGAATTAACGAATTTATAGTGGCTTAGCGATTGGTGTGATTTGAATGTTTTTGTTCTTCCTGGTTGGCACGCGGATCAACTGAGGATTACAGTTCTATAGTGGCTTAGCAATTTGTTTGCTTTTAATGCTTCCTTTAACTGGTTGGTTTAGCGATTTGTGTGCTTTTAATGCTTCCTTTTACTGGTTGGCTTAGCGATTTGTGTGCTCTTAATGCTTCCTTTTATTGGTTGGCTTAGCGATTTGTGTGCTTTTAATGCTTCCTTTTGCTGGTTGGCACGTGGTACAAGGATTACCAATTTATAGTGGCGTTTAGTGATTTGAATGGTTTTAATTCTTTCTGGTCTTGGTTGGCACGCGGACGATTTATGTGCTTTTAATTCTTTCTTGTCCTGATTGGCACGCGGAGTTCGTATTCGAGGGGCCACTTGACATATTGGCAACAACGACAATTCGAGCAAGGCCTATTAGCCAAAGCGTTTAATGCCCCGAAAAGCGTTTAAATTCTGCGGAAAGTAGGGGTTGCATCCGTACCAGCAGCAACGACGCCCCTAACCACATCACAACTAAACTAACAACGAGAGGTAGCACCGCACCCACATTTCAGGCGGCAACGTGGTAAAGAGGTTGGGAATACAGCAGCCAGCACCTCATCGTCGTTTTCCTCACAATTTGTCGACAAGTGCGCATGTTAGCCGACACGATTATATGCAATTGATAAGCAATTGGTGACCCATAAGCAGCGCTGTAACGCCCGGCAATATTTTGCAGACCCGCCAGCTCTAATTCACGTCCGCCAGCCGTCCTTATAACAACCAAACGCGCCAACCAGCATCGCCGGTGCAACCACAACCATTACAGTGCACGACCACCAACCGTGCCCACCAAAACCGTGCACCACTACTACTACAACGCCACCAAAACGCGTCAACCACCATCGCCAGTGCAACCACAACCATTACAGTGCACGACCGCCAACCGTGCCCAAAACCGTGCACCACTACTACAGCGCCACCAAAACGCGCAAACCACCTTCGATGGTGCAACCATAACCATTACAACGCACCAAGCACCACCAACAGCGCCACCAAAACGCGCCAACCACCATCGCCGGTGCAACCATAACCCTTACAACGCACCAAGCACCACCGACAGCGCCTACCATTAAAACGCGCAATCACCATCGTCGGTATAACCACCACCAGTTGCAATGAACATAGGCCTGCGCCACTACTGTCAACAGCAACAACAGGCGGCACCACAGCCCACAATATGAGCTACTAAAACAACACCAGCAACAGCAACAACAACAGGGCCAACTGACATAGGCCTTCTGCAAATCCCGACTACGACAACCAACAACTACATTTAAAGCGGTGAGTTCGTTCCGTAAAGCGGACAACTACAATTTTCTAAGCTAGTAATTTTCATGTTTAAATTTGGTAGTTTACTTTTCTTCAATCAGTTATGTTTTATTAACAAGTTTTACTCAAGCCTTAATAATATCAAGGGTGGTTATCACCATTAAATTAATAGCAACTAGCAGCTATATAAGTAAGAATATAAACTAATATATGTAATTCAGCACTACCTGGAAAAAGAAAAAAAAAGAAAGTTTGCTGAACGATGTGCAAATAGTACTTCTACCTTAGAGTAGGAATATATGATTACCTAATCAAATTGACTATAATTTATAATGGACTATAATTCATAATCCAAATATCTGGACCATAGTGTCGTCAAATAAAACCCATGAAGTACATTTTGACGAACTGCTTACTTACTGTCCTTTGTTTCCCTTTACTTTAAGTTCAACATTAACAAAAACAAAAAACACAAAATTATAGTTGCATAATGCATATACGATTTATTTAAGAATTTCAATTACAAAGGTAGTCAGTAAACCGTTCGGTCATTTAATTTATTTAGTCATGCTTTTAAAGCTCCTAATTAAACCAAGAAAAGAAGGACAATGAAACAAAATTTGTAAATTGAATTTGTCTTAGGATATAGGCAAAATGTATACGTATATATATATATACACATATTTACTTATTATCCATAATATAGATAAGAGAGTGACCAATGAAGGCATAATCGTAAATACATATGTAGAATTACGTAGCTCGCAATAGATTTATAAACATACAAAACACATACCTAGCCTTAATATGTATGATTAGTTATTTAGGTAAATAAGGGTGCGGATTGTCATTGTGGGAATAGCAATAAACTATTAGGCCTATTGTCATGTACACGTATTAGACACATATATTTTGCACATCATCAGGTCAGCATCTTTGGGATGCGTTTTAGCGTATAACCAGTAGGAATTTTGAAATAACAAATAACACTTTATGAAGTGCGATAGGAACAACCAAGAGAGTAGGAAAAGGTAACTCAGATAACAGAGCCACCAAGCGCTCTTTAATTAATACAAGATTGAAGAGGCGAAGGGTAATTAGAATTTAGTAGCGACTTTATTATAAAATATGAATGGTGTGCTGAACTTTTTTTTTGATTCTTCTTCACGAAACAACACACTCATATACATAGAAACCCAACAAACCACATTCGTAGTTACAACGTCGAAACAAGTATCGATTACACTCAACTAGAATTAGTAGCATTTAACGCACCAATACTAATACCTAACCATAGTTACTAATACTTACCCCTGAAGTACTAATGATTCAATAATTACATTAAAATTTTCCAGTTTTCTGTTTTAACGAAGTTACATGCGAATATACGTACTTTGAATTATTCGAAGCGAATCTAATCGAATAGTTCAACAATCCGAATAATTCGAATAATTTAAAGAACGCAGGCCTGTTGAATTGCTGGGCGATCGTTTCTCTGAAGCTGTAAGTATAATCGTAAGAAATTAAAGACGGCAGAAGATTATTGCAGTAAGATTATTGTAGCTTAGACACACGTACTAATGAAAGGGGATTGGTTTAGGAGATTTTATTTCTTTCCTTCGCTGTACATTTATTTTGTGATACTTGGATGAGTCCTAGTATAAATCTAGATGTATTGCACTCGTTTCCCGGTATATATGTATTTTTGCAATCAATTAAGGTCTTAGGCCAAAACGTTTGTAAGGAATATTATCTTGCAAAAGCAAAATCAAAGCAGACTCAGTTCTTTTATTATCCGCGTTAATCGGAGATGCGAATCAGATATAAAACCTAGTTAACTTTCAGTGATGAACGAGTCCTTATCCTTGGTCGTGATTTTGTAAGATTGTCCATTAGTTAGTTTTAGACTTAAGAGTTTCACCTCGTATTAATTCGATATATATCCAGATACATTTTGAGTAAGTTTTATTGCAATGATTTATAAATAAAGTGTGTGTAATGGGAATGTTGACGTTCATCTTTATTTAGAAGGCACTAGGTAGGACAGGTAAGGGGCCACCGGAATTTTAGGTGCGACGGTGGCCATGGATTTTGAGGGTGGGATAATGCACCGGGCGTCGCAACACCACCCGCGGCGCCCCTATGTATATTCTTTTCCTTCCTATTTTCTCTCCTTTTCCCTTTTCAGCGTTTTTTTTTTTTTTGTATTTTAAATTTTATCAGTTAGTAACCGGTCATTTCCGGTTCGGTTAGCTTTGTCTCCTTTTGCGTTAGATTTTTTTTGAGTTTTTTGAATTTGAATTTTTTGAATGTTAACGGTCTGTCCGTGACATCCGGTTCGGCCGGATGTTGTTTTATTTTGAATTATAAGCGTTTTGAGTCGTCTCTGCGCTTTTTGACAGCTAGTTTTGATAGGCATGATAGGAATTTTTTTCCGTTTATGGCGCAGGAACAGTAAGGTTGGCAAGGACACGCCCCAGCCGACAATGACTAGCCAATGTGCACCGCCACATCATGCCGACCGCCTTCCTTACTGCTTCCTGTAGAAAATGCGATTTCATAACAAATATGTTTTTAAAGTGCAAATTCTTCAACAAAAGCAAAACCATAGAGCATGGATGTTTATCTGAATTTATTTCGAGCCGCCACCACCTTGCATTGTTCCGACTAGAGAAAAGCATAAGTAATTTCTATTGTTGCTGAGCTGGCATCACTATTCACATCCATTCGTGTGTGTTGATGTGTTTAACTGCAACAAAGAAATAGGCGAGTTTTTGAAATCTGGGTTTCCTTAATAAGAAAATATAAGTGAAATTCAAAGTTATTTTGAATATGAAATTACATTAATATACCAAATATCGGAATTGAGTTGATTCATGTGCCTACAGTAACGTAATTGTGCCGGAACAAAACGTGCCCAATGGAACAGTTTTTCACGGATAACTTTTAAACGGGTAAAAAAAGTTAACTTCCGCTTTAGAATTCTTGATCTAGACGTGAATACGCGTCTTGTGATACCTCACTCGAAAAAGGCCCAATTTTAGGGTGGGGCTCCTAAACTGCGCAATTACCAAGATGGTTTTAAAAGACGACCTCCGTTTCAAGAATCTGAAAGCGGAAATAAAAAATTGTCTTTCTGTCGAAAGAGGGTCCGAAATGTGGGATCCGTTCCATGGTTTTTTGCACAGAACACCATTCTGCGTTGGCGGCCTTCGAGCGCGATCACGGCTCAACTATATGGTTGGCTCATCTCATCAGCTTTTTTAATTTTTTTCGTTTCACTGAAGTAGGGATTTTGGTTTTTTTAGGATTATTTGCATAGAAGTAATTATTTTGCAGTTAAAATTACCACTTTTGTCCAAGGCCATTGTGGCATTACCACAATACAAGGCATTTGTATTTATGTAAATGCCAGAATGAGTCTAGCTTGTAATACAGTTTATATACAACCAAGTGATTTTCACTTTCGACCACACGCAAATAACTCATAGCGGCATAGATAAGTTATATTGAACTCAGCGGGGAGTCGGATCCGTTTACAGTTGTTTAACTCGTATGTGTCACACTGACCAGCTCACGTATCGATCAGCATGACTGATCAAAAGTGTCGGTTTGTCGATGTGACTGTCAAAATATTATTACATAGTGAGGTAATAAGAATATTTGCTGACTTGGTATATAGAAATTAGAATGTAGTTATTTTTAGTGTGTAAGTATTGTATGTAAAAATTGTAATAGTATTGTAGGACATTTCTACTATAAAAGGGAAAAAATTTCATAATAAAAATCAATTTCTGCGCTGAACACAAGCGTCTACTGAATCTTTTTTCGTTTCATTTCGTCAAATGTTATATGGCGATCCTGCCAGTCCAGATTAACATCAGCAAGACTGCTAAAATGATCTGACTGGAGGAAGAGCCTGGCAGTTTAAAATCATTCAGTTTAAAATCAGTCAGTTTAAAACCATTCCGTTCGAATTTCAATTTTGTTACTTGCGTGTAATCGGTTAAAGTCCTTAAGAATCGGATTTTCTCTTAAAAATCAAACAAATTTTTGAAAATCTGCAACATATTGGCAAGGATGCAAGCAACTTTATAGCATCAGGATTAAGACTTTTACCTGGTATACTCAGCGAAAATCGCAACAGTAATAACAATATAACAAACAGCTAATGGCTAGCAGCACATTAGACGGGCAGTAAGAGCATAAAAAGAAGTGGATTACTAAGACTGGCAGCAATAAAACAAATAGAAATGCATCAAGTGGAATAATACAAGACATTTTTTCCGACTGGCGGCATAGCTTTTGAGACCAGCAGCAGCAAGACTGGCGGCAGTAATTTAAGTATTGAAATTTAGAATAAATTGAGCGGTCTTATGAACGCTTAACCATTAGCAAAAACAAAAGTTTTTGCTTAGGTTTTTTTAAATTAGAACTAAAGTAATTAAAAATTTTATTGAAAAAATTTTACAAGAATACTTTTACATAATTTGAAAAAAAAAGAAGATTCAGTTATTTCTGTTGATATGCAAGAAATAAACACGGAATAAGAATTCCACAAAGTATTTAAAAAGTGTGAAGACACTATAATAGAATTTATTAAAATCTCTGAGGAAATTCTTCAAACCCGTAACAATAGCAAGCAAGGTGCGAAGCCGATCACTATAGAAGAGTACCGGCGAAAGAACAAGTTACATTAAACGGGGGAAATTCCAGAAGTACCTGCCCGAAAATCCAAAGAATGAAGCGGGGATGTAGACAATTTAAGAAAAGAAAGGAAATAGCTGAAACTTACAAAATCCTAAATATAAAAGAAATACGGCAGATAAGATTAAGATAAAAGAGAAAATTCAAGAATTAAGGAAAATAAAATAACTTTTTGCATACTAAAATAATTCAGTAACTTTGGAATGCCTAGAGACTTTTCGAAAAAACCCCCTGTTGTTGTTGTAGCAGTGCTTCGCCCCACCTAACAGCCGCGACTGATCACAAATTGTCATCAATATCCTCTAACGGGAGTCCAAGGAAACTTGCTGTTTCAACAGGGGTAGACCATAAGGAATGAGGTGTTAGAGGCGTTGGTTCCACATTATAATTAAAGAGATGGTTGGTGTCATGTGGGGACACATTGCAAGCGGGGCATACATTTTGTATGTCGGGGTTGATTCTGGATAGGTAAGAGTTTAACCTGTTACAGTATCCAGAACGAAGTTGAGTAAGAGTGACACGCGTTTCCCTGGGGAGTATGCGTTCTCTTCCGCGAGTTTTGGATACTTTTCTTTGAGTACTGGATTCACCGGGCAATTCCCGGCATAAAGGTTCGACGCCTGTTTGTGGAGTTCACTAAGGACTGCTTGTGTTTTTTCGCTTCATACGGCTGGGTTCTCAGGTGCCGTATTTCCTCAAAATGCTTACGGAGATGACTCCTTAAGCCCCTAGGCGGTGCTGGTTTATCAATCAGATGTCTGTTGGGATGCTCAGGTTTCTGGGTATTCAACAGGAACTGTTTGGCCAGCATCTCATTTCTCTCCCTGATGGGGAGTATTCTCGCCTCATTATGCAGATGGTGTTCTGGGGACATAAGAAGACAGCCCGTGGCAATTCTGAGAGCAGTATTTTCGTAGGCCTGCAGCTTCTTCCAGTGGGTAATTTTTAGGCTTGGCGACCATATGGGTGACGCGTAGCACGTAATCGGCAGGCTAATTGCTTTGTATGTAGTCATGAGCGTTTCTTTATCTTTTCCCCAGGTATTACCAGCGAGGGATTTGAGGACTTTTTACGGCTCTGAATTCTCGGAACAATTGCGGCTGCGTGCTCACCAAAATGTAGATCCTGATCGAACGTCACACCCAAGATTTTGGGGTGTAGGACAGTCGGTAGTGTAGTGCCATCGACGTGGATGATCAAAATGGTTGACATTTGGGACGTCGATGTTGTAAATAAGGTCGCGGAAGATTTAGTCGGTGATAATGCCAGGTTTCGCGAGGCGAAAAAACTGGAGAGATCAGGGAGGTAGCCGTTTATTTTATTGCATAGCTCATCGATCTGTGGGCCTGGGCCTGTGGCCATTATTGTGCAGTCATCGGCGTAGGAAACGATTGTGACTCCTTCCCGTGGTGAAGGTAGCTTAGATATGTAGAAATTAAACAAAAGTGAGGATAGGACACCACCCTGTGGCACCCCTTGTTTAATTCTCCTTGGTTTTGATGTTTCGTTTCTAAATTGCACCGATGCCTGCCGACCACCCAGATAATTTGCGGTCCACCTTTTAAGACATGGGCGAAAGGTAGACCCTTCTAGGTCTTGCAGTAACGAGACATGGTCGACCGTATCAAAAGCTTTTGATAGGTCTAGCGCTACGAGTCAGTACTGGTGGGGGTATTGATTTAAACCGAAATTTATCTGAGTGCTAATGGCATTTAGCGCGGTGGTAGTGCTATGGAGTTTTCTGAAGCCATGCTGATGAGAGGCTAGCTGCAAATTTGCTTGGAAATAAGGGAGCAAAATGGCTTCAAGCGTCTTTGCTACTGGCGATAGGAAATATATCGGACGATACGACTCTTCTATATTAGCTGGTTTCCCAGGCTTTAGTTCCATTTCTCGGGTATGATAAAGGTGGAAAGAGACAGGTTGAAGACATGCGCTAAATATTTGAAACCCTCTTTCCCTAGGCTTTTAAGCATCGGCATGGCTATTCCGTCTGGGCCCACTGCTTTGGATGGTTTAGCACGACCAATGGCATCCTCAACCTCTTTAGCGGTGATTGGTGACGCGCTGAATTTATGTTTATGTGCGTGTCTATTGGCTCTCAGTCTATCTTTGCCGACCGTAGGATGCATTATCTATTGTCGGCAGAAAGCGCTCGCGCATTTTTTCGCATCCGACAGCACTTTGTCACCAAAGGCGATGGAAACTTTGTCCTTGTGCTTAGTCGGACTCGATACGGACTTTACGGTGGACCAAAGTTTACCCACACCGGTAGAGAGGTTACAACCTCTTAGGTGCTCCTCCCATTTCGCCCGCTTGTGTTCTCCACAAGCAATCTGATGCGTTGGTTTATATCCCTTATTTGGGGGTCGCCTGGATCAAGCTGTCTTATAAGGTCACGTTCTCTCGCTAAGTTTGCGGCCTCCGCCGGGAAGTGGGGCCGTATTATCCCGGCGGGAATGAAACGTGCCGAGGCGGATTCAATGACCTTGCGGAAGGCACGCTGCCCTTGGCGGGAATCAGTCGGGATAGGGAGGGCAGCAAAGAGGTTGTCTTTAAAAGATTTATATTCTTCCTACATTCCTTTTTTGAAGTTTATGAAAGTGAGTTTTTCGGTGACGATGAAGTCGGCGGTACGCTCGAGCGAAATAAGTATAGGCAGGTGGTCGGATTCCAATGTTACCATCAGCTGCCAGTTGAAGCAGTTTACAGTTCTGCGCTCACGATTGAGATATCTGGCGAACTGTGACAGCTTCCTACCATACGTGTGGGGGCGTCTCCGTTTATTGTGCAGAACATCGTTTCTTCTATTTGATCCGCCAACATCTCACCCCTATTGTCCGCCCGCAAATTTGAATGCCATAAATCGTGATGGGCATTGAAATCTCCTAAGATAATGCGTTTGTTTCCAGTGAGTAAGGCTCTGATATTAGGGCGGTATCCACTGGGGCAACAGGTGGCAGGAGGGATGTAGATGTTGATGATTTCTAGGTTTGCATCGCCTGGCCGGACAGATAGGCCTTGACGTTCTAAGACATTGTCCCTGCGGTCGATGCCAGGATCAAATATATAATATTGCACATAGTGGTGTATGATAAACGCGAGGCCGCCCCCATTTCCGCTCTCGCGTTCTTTTCTGTGAACATTATACCCAGAGCAGGTCTGCAATGCAGATCTTGCTGTGAGTTTAGTCTCTTGAATTGCAGCAATGCGGATGTTGTGCCGCTTCATGATATCGACTATCTCCGTAATCTTCCCAGTTAGTCCATTACAGTTTAACTGCAGAATTCTGAAATGCATAGGGGGAGACGTCGCCACTCTGGGGTAAGTGACGGGTGACTACGCCTGGGTTGTGGAAGGCCAGGACGCAATTGCTGTTGTGGCCCTGGGACTGGGCGTCCTTGGGCAAGCATTGGGTTACCCGGATGATTTGGGTTTGCGACCTGGCAACATGGCGCGATGAAAACCGTCGGGGGGTTGCCGTCGCGGAGACCAGAACATCTAGGAAAGTGGCACCATCCAAGGCAGTAGCTGCATGGGGCGGATGTCGCAAACATATATATTCTGTGCTGGCAAACGGTGCAAACGGAGGTAGGGACTAAGAGTCTGTTTCCCTGACCTGCACGATTGGTGCCGGAAAAGAGGGGGGAGAAGACGGGGGCAGGGGCTGATGCTCAGCATTTCTACCGACTCTACTCCGAAGATAGTAGTTATGAGTGGTAGCAGCTGTTTGAGTTGTTGGCGCCGTGGCAGATGCAGCAAAACCATTTCTCAGGACCGGGGTCAGGAAACGGACCCGGATTGGATTCGATACCTTCCCGGAGCAAGAGAATATGGAGCAGTCCTGCTGCAAGGAGCTGCTGGGAGGATGGCAATTTGTGGGAGGGACGCAACAAATTAAATGGGGTTACTCTGAAATGACAGTCCTTGGCCGGGAAAAATCCCGAGTCGCTCCGGTGCATAGAACCGGCTGCCTTGGGAAGCGAAAAACCCCCTCAAAATGTAGGATGAAAATGACACTCTAAAAATAGAAAGTAGTAATTTTGATAGTGAGTTAGAATGGCTAAGAAAATTGTGAAAAAAATAGGTATGAATAGGGAAACAACTATAGAAGATATAAAAAATCCTTCAATTAAAGAAGAAGAAACAGCTAGGATCATGATACTGATAGCCGGATATGAACTAGGGAAGGAAAATTCAGCAAGTTCAGAAAATAAAATATCTGAAAATAGGATAGTTAAATATGAGCCACCAGACCAACTAGACACAAAAATTACCCCAAAAATTCCAGATTTTTGGATAGGAGCAATGATTTGCGTAGTCGGGGTATTTATCATTGCAATGGCCACAATACTAAGAAAATATTTCAAAATCAAATATATTCAATTGAAAGACGTACAACAGCGCATCTAAAATTTGTTTTCTCCTTTTCAAATATCTAAATTCTTTTTACCCAAAACTGCGGAAGAGCAATAAACAATTCAAGTAGATCTCAAATAGTAAATCTAAAAATGTCACAATCGACAGCACAGGCAGCCCTGCCTAAAGCGAACATCAAATCAAAAATTTGCATAAACTCCTGTGAATGCTCCTGACAAAAATAGTCATGAAGAAATAGAAAATTCTAGGACAGTGGAAATAGGCAAAAACTGAGAACAAGAAAAATTTTAAAACCGGCCCATAACAACAAAAACAGAAAAGAATGAAGAAAAGTCACAAAGAGAACCTATAAAAAGATAAGTGAAGCGCTACATAAATTTGCAGCAATAAGACATGTCGCGCTCCTAAAATGGTAGCGTAAGAAAGACAAGCAAACTGATTGTAAATGATAAAATTGACTTAGGACAATTACTTATCAGGCTGTACACCCGTTGTACAAATGCCGCCAATCCAGGACTTGAAATTTTTTAGAAAAACACAGTTGTCCTGAGGGACAAATTCGTGAAAAATAATTGAATATTTACTCGAGTAGGCAAATTTAAAATAATAAAAGTAGGTACCCAAGTTCTCTAAGATCAAACAATTGCACAAACCCAAAAAGGTTGTGAAAGTGACAAATCCCGGTAAAAAATTAAAAATAAATTCTTCATAAAAGTCATGACGATTCTGTCTTGGTGGCCGTCGCAGAAATCGCATGACAAATAAGATCAAAGAAATTGCTGGAAAATATGAAATTATCGAAAATATAAAAAGAACATTTAAAGGTACGAAAAATGTTTGCACCCGCTTTACCTTCCACTTATCCATTAATAGAACTACTACCAATACATAGCTACCTGCTCTTCCGTCAGCAACCCCTCTATTTTCTATGCAATTTATTACAGATTTACCTTATTATGAATGAAAAAATGTCAAGTGAAAAAAAAATTGTTTTCCTTGAATAATATGCGGAATTAGTTGAAGAAAATAAAATATATACAAACATTTATTGCCTGGGTCTCATAAGGTCATAATTTTACATATTAGGAAGAATTCTTTACTTTAACCCCAATAGATTAGAAAATAGTAATATGAAACATTTCTACTTTAACCTACCTAAAAGATAAGGAATTAATAATTCATAAGAATAGGCTTAAACACATTTGAAAAACCTTTTAATAATGTTAAGCAAATAATCGTAAAATAAGCATTCCAATTTACTCGGTTATTTAATAAAAACTTCTAGAAACAAGAGGATTTTAGGTGGGTCGACACATTTAAAATCCGGCTGTAAAATAAGTAAAATATAGAAAATAAATAAAATAAGTAAAAGAAATAAAATAAGTAAAATCAGTAAAATAATCGTTAAATTTATAATTTGATAAAAAAAAAATTTGTACAAAACATTGTTAAGAAAAAAAAATATATATAAAATGTAAAATTAATAAAATTATCAAGGTCAGCAAATTAGAAACAAAATACACAAACTCTTTCACTATAAAATCAAGTTACAGTAAAATACCAAAATCATTTAAAATTCGAACAAAGAGTCTTATACAATTGTTCACAAAACAATTATATAATCCTCTTTTTCTAAGGCGGATGGTGTAGCATTATACGTCATGCCCACCTATGCAATACATTTGCGGCATTACGCATCATGAGCTTCTATGCCAATATATTTTTGTAATAGCATAATCATACTACAATATTATGCGACCTAAATTACATTGACCTAACACAGCGGTAAGCCAACATCAATGGAATGCTGAATATGAAACCCTTGTCAGTTCACACATTACAAATTTTGCTTAGTCACTCACTCCGGTCAATACACTGCCGATCGTCAATGTTAGTTTGCCACCAAAATATTTACATACAACCAATAATGTGAACTAACCAAATATTCGCATACAAACATTTTACATGAATAGCAATCTGCTGACTTTGCATACAAATCTACATGTATGCATACCATTTATACAAATATACATATATGCATACTATTAATACAAATCTACATGTATGCATACCGTTTATACAAATCTACATATATAAATAAAAAAATAAAATAAATGTAAGGCACGATAACCTCCGAAGAGATCTAAGGCCGAGCTTCTCTTCCAATTTGCGTCGTGCTCCTCTTGAATTTCCCTACAAATTGGCCGGACGGGACCTACATGATTTATGCTGACTCCGAACGGCATCTGCAAGGCAGACGAGTTTTCACTGAGAGCTTTTCATGGCAGAAATACACCCGCAGCGCTTGCCAAACACTGCCGAGGGGCGAGCCCGCTTAGAAAAATCTACATATATGCATACTATTAATAAAAATCTACATATATACACACCACTAATACAAATCAACATATCTTTAGTTCGTAAGTATTAGAATAATTATCAATGTATAGGTTAAGAAATTATGTATAAAAGGGAAAGAATTTCTTTTAATAAAATCAATAATTATCCTACTTCCAAAGTCAGAGTTTCTTTTATTTACTATTAAACATTTCAATAGGCTTAAACCAGTATTATACGTCTATTTAAATAACTTGAAAAAAAAAATATATTTACTATAAGCATTCCACTCTACTCATAATTATAAGTATACACACAATATAAACAAACGAAAATCAAAGTCAGCATAACAATTACAATTTAAAGCAAGAGTAAATAAATAACAACAGAAGACATATAAACAAACAAATTCCAATTACCACAATACAAGGTATTTGTAAAACAGTTTATGTACAACCAAATGAATGCACTTTCGACCACACGCAAATAACTCATAGCGGCATAGATAAGTTATATTGAACTCAGCGAGGAGTCGGATCCGTTTACAGTTGTTTAACCCGTATGCGTCACACTGACCAGCTCACGTATCGATCAACAAAACTGATCGACAGCGTCGGTTTGTCGGTGTGACTGCTAAAATATTATTACGTAGTTAGGTAATAGGAATATTTGCTGACTTGGTATATAGAAATTAGAATGTAGTTATTTTTAGTGTGCAGCTAATTGAGAGGTTGGTACTTACCGGGTTTTTTTGGTTTTTGCGGAAAAGTTCCACCGTTGCTGCTGCAGATAAGAGGTTGTGCGTTGCGGCGACAAGCTGTGTTGATCGAGGAAGGTGTATGTTCGATGCTGTTATCAAGTGTAGACGGAGAGGATAAAGCAGCTCTGCTGAGAGTCACGTTCGAAACGAATTTATCTGTAGCTTCTAGGTTTTGATACGATACCCCCGAACCATGCGAAGGCACTAATCCTTTTATAATTTCAATCACTCCAAAAGATGAGAAATTTTTGCTGCGAATTCAATTTGGTGGATTGGATTTAGAGTTGGAGATCGGAATATCGAAGCTATGATGTGAAACGGGTCGGCGAAGTCTACGCCAGTGGTAGTGAAGGGGCGCGAAAGTGCATCGTTCGGGAGGTAAAGCTGCCATTATTTGGGAGTGCGTTTGTTGTTATGGATGGTGCAGACTTTACATTGTAGTATTGTATGTAAAAATTGTAATAGTATTGTAAGACATTTCTACTATAAAAGGGAAAGAATTTCATAATAAAAATCAATTAGATTTCTGCGCTGAACATAAGCGCCTACTGAATCTTTTTTCGTTTCATTTCGTCAAATGTTATACCCTGCTATACTAGTGCACTATCAAACTGAACACTAACGAGGTATAAAATTCCATTAACCCAGTCTAGACGATAAAATTAAATTAACAGGAAGTAAATTCTGAGCACATTATTATTCTTGTGAAAATGATGTTAGAAAAAAAAATTGAATAAAATATTTTCAAATCTGAATGGAGATATGAGTGTTGCAAGCAAAACTAAAATAGGTCGAAGTTAGCCTTGTAAACATTGTCTGTTCTGCAAGACCATGTCTTGGGCAAACAATAACGAATTAGCTCAGAGTTACTTAACTCTGAATTTATTGATTTAACTTGTGGTTTTCTGCAAGTGGGCCTTAGGTACAATCATTTGAATAAAGAGTCAAGATCTTCTTGTACTCTCTACATAGCACAGTCCGCACACTGAGCCTAATTCCATATTTACATCTACAACCGATGAAACTTATTTTCCTATTATCGTCTTTTGCTTTCTGCAACTCAGGTATCTTCGGAACCATTCCAGAGCATTTCTCTGAGCATTAAAAAATTTAGATCTTTCAACTGTTTCAAATGCCCGATTATGTTTAAGAACACATACACCACAATTTTTTTATCGGCTATACCCTCTTTTCAATCTGCAATTACAAGGTTAAGTGCTGTTTCACAAAAATAGCTTTTTCTGAACCCTGATTGTTTAGGTGAGGGAAGGTTGATGTCCCATGGTTCTCTCAGACCTCCCATGGCGTCAGACAACAATAATATCGAAAAGACCACGATTGTGCTTTTGGTGTCTTCATCAGCCTTTGGTGTGTCCTTGCGCAATTGATTATAATTTAACACCTGTTGCAACAAATTCTGCTCCAATTTCTTTCGTACTATTCATGTTAAGCTCATTTTTCAATTCATATAGCTCGGGATAGTTACTTAATAGAATATTTAGCTGTTCTTACTTTATCTGCGTTTTTGAAGATAGTCGCTCAAATATGTTTTGCCGCGCGGGGTAATTCAGCCAGCTCTGTTGCCCAAATTGGACGCGCTGTGCCGGGTCGCGAAGTGCTGATGACGCCCTATAAGCATACATGCAAAGAATATTTTTCCGTGAAGCGCAATACTGCGTAGTGCAGCCTAATGTGGCCTTAGCTTTAGTGACAGTCATTATGTCGTCTAGATCAATAGTGGTAAATTGAAAGGTTTTCAAGAAGTTAGAGTGTTGAGTTATACCCTGTACAAAAAATACATTAAGGACGTTGGTAAATATTTGGTAATAAATTGCAATGGTTATAAGAAACTAGAAGATATAAAGAACATAAGCCTTACACCAGAATATAATAAGGTACTCTATGTGGTTGGCCCTTAAGTTGTATTTGACAGGCGCGTACAGGTGGCAACGCGCATGTCAAATACAACTGCGGCCCACATCACTGACATAAAAAATGTTATGTACACAATTATAAATTTGGACATTGAAGTGAACGCACGAAGCAAGTGTGAAAAAAAACTAAACCCATTTTGTATTGGGAAAATTATAAAAAATTAACTAAGTCTAGTGATTAATTTAAAACTAGAAGTAAAAGATAAAACTATTTATTATCCTACAAAACATAAACTAACTTAAATAAAGAAACTAAAACTAAACTAAGTACGTGTTTTTGGTATTGGTCTGGAGTGTGCAGTAGGGTGGGTACGTAAGTACAACATTTTCGGAGGTTCCAAAATGGAACCTTACATGGTGACCGTGAGGCTGGAGCCCGGTCTCTTTTCATTTTAGCATCGTGCTGGATCGGACGTTTTTGCTTGGCAGAGTTGTGAGTGGAAATTTTTTTTACTGGTGTGTGAAGTAAAGTGCGTGGTGTTCTACTTAAAATTTAATAAAATCAATAAAATAAACAAATTTAATAAAAATTTCTAAATCTACGATTCCTATAACAAATTTAATAATTTTCTAATTAAAATTTAACAATAAAAGTAAAATACATAATTTTCTAAATAAAAGTCTACATTAAAATTTAACAAATTACGACATTTTCTTAAATAAAAATTCAACAAAATTACTCAAAATTTAACAAATCTGAAAAACCAACGGGCCTGCACATAACGGCACTCGCACCACGCCACGCATAACGGCACCCAAAAACATACATACACAATTCAACGTAATTTTCCACCACCACCAACTTTAACACGTAAAGCAACAACATTGGCGGCAGGAGCAACTCCGGCAGCAGTAATATTGATGACATCAGCGGCAACCATCTTATAACAGCAGCGACAATTAAAAATATAGATATGTATGTATTTAAAATTCTTTTGCTTACAGTTTTTTTTTTCTTTATACATATATGTACTTATATAAAACATTTAATTCCCATTAAATGCAATGCATTCGCTTTTCATATAATATACTTGTTGCATTAGCATATAATATAAATTTTGGATTTTTGATATTACGGTGGTTTTCGAAAAAAAACCAATTAAGTTTTGATACATACGGTGGTTTTCGAAAAAACCAATTAATTTTTTTGATACATACGGTGGTTTTCGAAAAAAACCAACTAATTTTTTTAATACATGCGGTGGTTCCGTGAAAAACCAAATTTAGATTTTTTGAACAAAGCGGTGCGTCCGTGATTACATTTTGAGACTTTTACCAATTAATACACATACTTTTGAGCCATTTTAAAATCAATTACTTTTATAGATTTTTCATGAAAGTTTACTGCAGATTTAATTAATTCTTCCGATAAATAGTTAATACTCCTTTAGTGACTATTCACCTGCAAATCAGTTCCCTTTTATAAAATTTTTTTTTCTTCTCTCTTTTTCTCAACAATTCAACTTCAAATATAAATTTAGACATTCAAATAAGTACTTCATTAATTTCATAGTTTGAACTGAATTATTGGTGCTATTCTGAAAACTACATATGTACCTTAGAAGTGGTAAGCAAGTGCAAAAAAATTCAGACTCAGAATCCGATTCCGATAATTCAGCCTCAAGCTACGAAAGTTTAGCTTCATCCTCGACAGAAGCAGTCGCAAACCAGGAAAATAGATTTTCTTTATCAACAGATTTTCCAGGCTTCGAAAATTCTTCCATTAAAAATTCAACTTCTAATTTAGATTTAAATCTTAACGATTCAAATAGCGCAAAACTAATTCAACTTCTTTTACTTCAAAATCAAATCTTAACGATCCAAATAGTACAAACCTGGCCTCATCTTCTGCTAATTCAGCTCCAGATTTTAACGATCAAATCATGGCAACACTTGAGGAAAAGAAAATTTTTATTAACACATGTGCTAATTCTATTAGATAAAACTACAGTGGTGATCCTCTAGCACTTGATTCTTTTATCGACAAAATTGCATTACTTGAACAATTCGCTACTGCAGATTTAAATGATACTTTTATAGCGTTCTTAAAATCAAAATTAGAGGGTAAAGCCCGTGAAGAAATACCAACACAAGTAACTTCAGTCAGTGATATTAAAACAGCTCTACGTAATAGGATCAAACCAGACAACTCGAAAGTTGTAGCAGGGAGAATTACAGCGTTGCATGTTAACGGTAACA